>NW_006408651.1:2785676-2818456 GCF_000296735.1 Chrysochloris asiatica
GGGAGAAAGATGAGGCTTTCTGCTCCCGTAAAGATTTACAGCCTCGGAAACCGTGTACCGGGTCGCTATGAGTCGGAACCGACTCTACGGCACATAAAAAAAAAAAACAAAAAACGATGGCCAGCAAGTAAAGAGACTGCATTGAGGAGCTCTGAAAATGGCCCTTTCAACTCTCTTGATGCAGCATTTCCGGCATTGATGGATCCTGGAGAGAGAGTTCACATTTACCAGATGTGCTTGCTCACCTACTGCAGTCCTTCCGCTTCACTTTGCAGATTGCAAATGAGCACTCAGAACAGTTGTTGTTAAGTACCGTGGAGTCTGTTCCTACTCAGAGCGACCCTGCACAGGGTTTCCGAGGCTGTAAATCTTGACGGGAGCAGACAAGCTTCATCTTTCTCCTGCGGAACAGCTGGTAGTTTTGAACTGCCGACCCTGAGGTTAGCAGTCGGATTTGTAACCATTATGCTACCAGAAGTCGACTCAATGGCACTTAACAACAACTCAGAACAGTTTCATGAAATGTGCCTCTGGCGGAGATAAGCAAATGTTCCATTTTCATTTTGAAACCATATGATGGCTTTTGGATTTTCTTTTTGTTGTTGCTGTTGTTATTTATTTATTTATTTATTTTAACAAGGACAGTTTTTAACCTAGGAATTCAGTGTTCTCTAGGTATTCTATTTTTAATTTAATAACATGTTAGGAATTATTTCACAGGTTTGTTTAGACTGAAAAGTTTGCTTCTGTCCTCTCTTTAGAAGAAATGTGCACCATGCTGGTAACCACAGGCTGATTTTGGGGGTGATTGTTGGTTTTGTAGGAATCCCTGGGTGGTGCAAATGGTCAAGTACTCTGGTACTAAACTGAAAGTTCTAATCCACCCAGAAGCTCCTGGGAAGAAAAAACTGGTAAGCAACTTTTAAAAGATCACACTCCTCTAAAACCCTGTGGAGGACGGTTGTGTTCTGACATACATGTGGTTGTCATGAATAGGAATTGATTCTAAGACAACTGGTGGTTTTTTTGAGGGGTTGGTGGTGAGAGAGGGTGGTTGGTTTTGTTACTGTTCTCAGCTCAGAGATCCAGAAGTAGGTGTTTCCTTTCACCTCTGGTACCACTTGCCTTCCTGGATTGGCTTGGTGGATTTGATCCTTCATAAATCATACTTTCTTTCCTCAATCTCTGAATTGCCTTGTTTAAGGTGGTTAAGCATTCTCAAGGCAAGCCTTCATTGACACTCTGGTTTGTTGTTGGAACTAGCAGCCGTCCAGTGATACTCACAGCATCATCTAGCCTGAAGTATCTTAGGACCTCCACTTCCTTCTTTTCTTGTAAATTTCACCCAACTGGGGCATTTCTCTTGCTTGTTAAAATTGTTACATTGGTATCTTTTGTCACTTTTTGAATGGGACTGGGGCTGGGAACAAAATGACAGAACTGGCAACCCACAACGTTTGTCACTATTAAGCCCTCGTATGGAGGAACTCTGGTGGCATAGTAGGTTAAGCACTGAGCATCTAACCTTAAGGTCAGTGGTTCAAACCGTCGAGTCACTCTGCAGGAGAATGATGAGTTTATCTGTTCTGCTCAAGATTTACAGTCTTGGAAATGTTAAGGAGCAGTTCTGCCCTGTCCTACAGGGTTGTTATGAATTGGAATCGACCTGATAGCAGTAGGTTAGGGGTTTGGGTTTAGTCCTCATATGAGGATCCTGGTTGGTGCAAGCTGTTTGTAAGATGACTGTTAACCAAAGACTGGCAGTTTGAACACACTTAATCAGCTCTATGGAGAAAGCCCTGGTAAAGTACCATCAAGTTGGTTCTAACTCATTGCGACCCTGTATGGGGTTTCTGAGAAGCGGCTGGTGGGTTTGAACTGCCAACCTTGCTGTTAGCAGTACACTACTTATCCTAAATGCTACACTAGGACTCCATGGTCAAGAAAACCCTTTGGAGGCATTGTACTCTGTAAGATATGGTGCCCTGGTATGGTGCTGTAGGATAAGCACTGGACTGCAAGATTGATTAGATCGGCAGTTCAAACCCACAAGCCACTCCTTGGAAACCCTCTACAGGGTCACTATGAGTCGGAACTGACAGGACGTCACTTAACAACAACAATAACGCACAGATTTGCCCCGAGTCAGAGGCTGACATGACAGTAGCTAACAACAGCAGTTCCCATCTGAGGAGGCCTTCAGAGCTCATACGTCTTAGCTAACAGTTTAGATTCTACACTGTCCTTTCCTCCTTGTTCAGCCCCACCTCTCATTAACCCCCTAGCATCAAGTCAATTCCGACTCATAGGGACCCAGCAGGACAGAGTAGAACTGCCCCCCCGTAGGGTGTCCAAAGCTCTAATCTATACAGAGGACTCCTGGTGTGGTGCCTGCCATAGGATCAGCACTGGACGGCAAACCCCAAGGTCAGCAGTCTGAACCGACCACCTGCTCCTCAGAAACCCTATGCAGGGTCACTATGAATCAGAACCACTTGATGGCGCTTAACAGCAACAACAACAGTCTTTAGAGAGGAGTCCTGGTGTGGCTCAGTAGGATAAGCTCCAGACAACAAGGTGGGTTTGAACTGAAAAGTGGGCAGTTCAAACTCATCAGCTGCTCTTTTGGAAACCCTATACAAGACTGCTGTGAGTTGGACTGGACTCCACAGCACTTAACAACAGTAGTCTTTATAGAAGCAGACTGCCACATCTTTCTCCTTCAGAGAGGCTGGTGGTTTTGAACCACTAACCTTTTGGTCAGTGGCTAAGCACTTGGCCACTGTACCAGCAAGACTCCTACCTCCCACTGAATCCTTGCATAAATACTCCCCTCCAGCTACACCACATTTCTTGCTTACACACATGCGCCATTGGTTTTCATTCCTTGGGGCCTTAGTTTATGCTGTTTCTTCTACCTGGCATGCCACCCTTTAAAACCATTACACATCCTCCTAGTCTAAGCCACATATCCCCTCTCTGTGAAGCCTTCGTTGATTCTCCTTGTTATTTTGGCTGAGTGCTGTTGTTCTGACTAGTAGTGACCCTATATAGGGTACCTGAGGCTTTTAAAAATAAATTTTAAAAACGCTAGCAGGAGCAGTAAGCCTCATCTTTCTTCCATGAGCTCAACCCGCTGACCTTATGATTAGCGGTCCAGTGCTTAGTCTATGGAGCCACTATGCTCCCTTGTAATATTTAATTGGATCTTCCTTTGCACATTCATAATACAAATGTTTATTAGCATTCTCAATGCATTGTCTTTTGCTATTAGTCAAAAATGAGCTCTGTTCCGGGTTGTCTTCTTCAATGGTGTGTAGACTTCCTCAGAACAGGAATCAAGTGTTATAAATTGTTGTAGATATGAAAACACTGTTGTTGCTCAACAAATCTTCAATAAAGGAGTGAGCGTTTCTCTTTAGAGAGTAAGATCTAATCATCAGAGGAGACATCAGGACCTGGAGATGTGGAGAAATGACATGTGTTCACATTTGTTAAGGGTCTGACAAAGCACCTCTTCCCTGTCCTGAAGGCAGCACCGTGTGTCTCTTAACCACCCAGCTCCTGCTTCCAGTTTGATGGATAAGAACGGCAATAACGTAACTGATGACGTTGAATGTAGCACTTACTTTGTTAAATATTGTACATGTAAATACTTGTGAATCTTCAAAGCATCACGGTGAAGTAGCCGCTAGTATTTTCCCTTTGACATATGAGAAAATGGATGGGGCTACTATGATTTGGTGATGCTGTGTTGAAAGTAAGGCTGTCAGTCATTATTTTGGTGGTATTGTTAAGTGCTCTCCCGTAAGTCTGACTCATAACGACCCTGTATAGGATTTCTGAGGATGTAAATCATTGTGGGATCTTTTTCCCTTAGAGTGACTGGGGGATCAAATGGCCAACCTTATAGTTGGCAGTTCAGTGCTTATTTTACGGTTCCACCGTACTCCCCTCAGTCACCATAAACAGTAAAAACCTAACACAAAATCCAGTTGCTGTTAAGTCAGTTCCAACTCATGGCACCCCATTCATTGTAGTGTAGAACTTCTTCAGGGCCTTTCAGTGCTGTGGTCTTTCCCAAGCAAATCACCAGGGCTTTCTGTCCAGATGCCTCTGGATGGATTAGAAATGCCTACCTTTCAGTGAGTAGTCCCACACTCAACTATATGTGCCTTTCAGGGATTCTACCATAGATTGTTACTGTTGTTAAGTGCCATCGAGTCTGTTCCAACTCACAGCTATCCTGTATAGGTCTTCCAAGGTGCGACTGCTGTAGAGGCCCCATTGTTGTTGTTGTTGTTGTTGAGTGCCATCAAGTTGGTTCCGACCCATAGCGACCCTGTACAGGGTTTCCGAGGCTGTATATCTTTACGGGAGCAGAAAGCCTCATCTTTCTCCCGCGGAGCAGCTGGTAGTTTCGAACTACTGAACTTGCAGTTTGCAGCCCGATTCGTAACCACTACACTACCAGAGCTCCTTTTCAAGGCCCCATTAGAGGCTAGGAAATGCAGAGCAGGACTTTTTCCTGGTACGGTGCTGTAGGATAAAGCACTGGACTGCAAGGTCTGTTTGAACTGCAAGGTTGGTGGTTCAAACTCACTAGCTATTCCTCGGAAACCCTATACAGGATCATTATGAATTAGAACCGACTGGACATCATTTAACAACAACAACTTGCAAAATGTACATCCACAAGAGGGTGGTGACTGTCTTTTCCCAACATTACTTATGTTCATAAGCTTGATGGTCTTTTGCTAGAAAAGGAAATACAGCTTGAAACCCTGGGCACAGCTTTGCTTTTTTTTTTTTTTTTTCTCTTGCCTCTAACACATTCAACTTGTACCTTTGCATTCAGAGGATACAGAAATTGTGATTTAAAAATTTTTTTGTTTTGTTTTGGTCCTTAATTGCAACCATTTTCTTCATAAAAGGTATGACTGACTTAATTGACAGGGAATTCACCTTGCCTTTTTTCAAAGATTTATTTGGGAAATCCAGATAATGTTATACAATGAACAGTTGGGAGTTAGACCCAAAGAGTAAAAGAAGGAGGAGGGAGCTCCACCAAAGGAATCTCAGATGTTGAAAGGGAAAGAAACGGTAGCTTCAGAGAAAAGAAGCCCTATGCCCCAGGGCTTCAGCAGTTATTGAAAAGCGGTCCCATTTTGATGAACACCTTGATTTTCCCTGTGCAGGTTATTAGAAACACTTCATTGACATTTAAATTAAGTTGCATCCTGATGAATTCAGATCTTGGTTCTATCATGATTGACTTTTTGGCCAGGTCGAAGCCCCTTCACATCATGAAGCCCTAGTTTCTTTGTTTGTAATGATAAACACCACCTGACAATTCTGTGTGGAAAGGCGCTTACAGACGGACCATCAGCACACTTCAGCGATTATTCACTGCATATCAGACACCGTTCATTTCTACAATGCCCAGTTATTCCAAGAAACAACTCACACCACCATTAAGTATACCATGCCATTGCTCAGAAGAGAGATTCTGGAGTTTAGAGAGATTCACATCTGAAAAATGTATAGAATCAGTGAAATCAGATAAGTATGTGTGGAATGAAAGAGTAATGGCTCACACACACATAGAACTTGGAAAATAAAATGAAGTGGAGACATGGTGTCTGCCCTCAGAAAACGTTTCTGTTAAGTAAATGTTAGGAGCTACCAACCGATGATACCCATCTTTGGAACAAAGGCTCCTTCCAGCCAGAGCACAGTACTGTGCAGGCTCAGTACATGAATTCCTAGGGTTTCTGTTTATGTGTTTTATAGCTTAGCATGTTGCCAGTTGTTTCAAAGATATATACGTTTTTGGTGGGGCAGTGGAATTGCCAATTATTTTTAACAGATATCTCTGAATATATATATATATATATATATATATATATACACACACACACACATAGAAGGAGCTCTGGTAGCGTAGTGGTTACGAATTGGGCTGCGAACCTTAAGGTCAGCGGTTCGAAACTACCAGCTGCTCCGCAGGAGAAAGATGAGGCTTTCTACTCCCGTAAAGATTTACACCCTCGGAAACCCTGTACAGGGTCGCTATGGGTCGGAACCGACTCGACGGCACTTAACAACAACAACATACACACACATATAATATATATATGTGTGTGTGTGTATAATGTATAGAGTCCTGGTGCGGCGCTGTGGGATAATTTACTGGACTGCAAGTTTGGTTTGAACTGCAAGATCAGCAGTTTAAATTCATCAGCCACTTCTTGGAAACTTTATACAGGGTCGCTAAGAGTCAGAACTGATTTGATGACACCTAACAACAACAAATATATATCAAATATATATATATATATATGTGCAGAAACCCTGTGCAGTGTCGCTGTGAGTTGGAACCGACTCCATGATACTTAACTACAACAACAACAACATGTATATCTATATTGCGACCCTGCACAGGGTTTCCGAGGCTGTCAATCTTTACAGGAGCAGAAAGCCTCATCTTTCTCCCGTGGAGCAGCTGGTAGTTTCAAACAGCTGACCTTGAAGTTAGCAAGCCCGATTCGTAACCACTACGCTACCAGAGCTCCCTGAATATGTGTGTGTGTGGGGAGGAGTAGGGCAGAGAGAGAGAGAGAGTCATGGTATGGCATTGTGGGATAATGCACTGGACTGCAAGGTTGGTTTGAACCACAAGGTTGTAGGTTCAAACCCACCAGCTGCTCCTCAGAAATTATACAGGGTCACTATGAGTTGGAACTGATTCGATGGCACTTAACAGTACAATAACAAATGTTATTGTGTTGTTAACTGCTGTCTAGCCAGTTCTGACCCACAATGACCCTGTATAGGATTTCTAAGGAGCAATTGGTGAGCTTGAACCGCCGAGCTTGCGGACCAAACTAACTTTGCAGTTCAGTGCATTAACTTACAGTGCCACACCAGGACTCTCTCTCTCTCTCCTGTTGTGGTGCTGCAGGATAATACACTGGATAGTAAGGTTGACTTGAACTACCAGGTCGAAAGTTCAAACCTATACAGGGGTTTGACTTACAGCCTCGGAAACCCTATACAGGGGTGCTATAGCTCAGAATTACTCAATGGCAGTTAACAACACAGTGACTTTTGTTGTGTGTTGTAAAGTTCCATTGAGTCTGTCCCAACTCAGTGACCCTGTATAGGGTTTCCGAGGAGTAGCTGTTGGGTTTGAACCTACAACCTTGTGGTTGGCAGTCCAGTGCTTAGTCTAGAGCACCACCCCAGTTTTTTCTCTCTCTCTCATTTTCTTTCTCTATCTATCTATCTATCTATCTATCTATCTATCTATCTATCTATCATCAATCATCTCTCTATATATGGTGGTGGCTGTGTGCCTTGGAGTCGGTTCTGACTCATAGCGACCCTGTACAGGGTTTCCGAGGCTGTAATCTTTACGGGAGTAGAACTCCTCATATTTCTCCCGTGGAACAGCTGGTAGTTTCGAACTGCTGAGCTTATATATATACACACACATTTATATATATATATAAATGTTTATAGTTATTGTTGTTAAGTGCCATCTAGTTGGTCGTGACTCATAGTGACTTTGTATACAGTTTCCAAGACTTTTAAATCTCAGTAGCAGAAAGCCTCATTGTTCTCCTGAAGAGCAGCTGGTGGGCTCGAACCATGGACTGTGTGATTCACAGTCCAGCCCTCATCATATTGAGCTACTGCATTCCCATATATATGTGTGTCACACTGCACTTGCCAGTTTATATTTTGGGCCCATAAAGTATGACATACACCTGAAGAGTGAGGGGACCATGTTTATAGAAATCTACATGCTGTAGGTACTTCTGTATAAGGTGACTCTAGGGTAGGATCATGGTGGTTCAGTGGTAGAATTCTGCTCTTCCATGTGGGAGACCTGGGTTCAATTCCTGGCCAGTGCACTTCATGTATCGTCACCACTGGTCTGTCAGTGACGGTGTGTGTGCTGCTGAACACATTTCAGGGAAGCTTCCACACCAAGATGGCTGTGATCGACTTCTGCAAATCAGCCAATGAAAACACTATGCATCACAACAGCCTCTCAGCAACTATCATGGAGATGCCTTAGGACAGGACAGTGTTTCGTTCCATTGTGCTTGGGGTCCCCACAAATTAGCAGTGACTTGACAGCAACTATCAATATCAAAACCTGTTTCCACTTCTCACAAGCCCCCTTTCTCTCATGACCTCCGTTAGTGATAATTTTTGTTGAGAAAGTAGTCAGGACATTTGGAATTGAGGTCGAGCTAGGTCACACAGCCATGGTTAGATTGGGGTAGACCTCGTTTCACATATATAACCAAACACTGGCTGACAGGCGATATTAATTTTAGAAAAAGTTTTAGGGAGTAGACACCTTCAAGAGGAAGATGGGTGAGAGGCGGTGGAGGAAGTAGTTACTGCAAAGGGCTCAAGGAGGAGAAATGAAAATCTGGAAGGTGATATCAAAGAAGACAAGTTACATACAAGCTTTACATAGTTAAACGTGTAAGGTTTTCTTTCAGTTCATTAGCATCATAGCTTTGCTGAGGCAACCCAGGAAACCGCTTCATTGCTGTTAGAAAACATTGACTGGTATTCAGGAGGGATTCTGAGTTTTCTGGATTTGATGTCTGTTAAAAGGAGAGTAGAGTCTGGTGATGCACTGTAAGGATAAGCACTGGACCACAAGGTCGATTTGAACTGCAAGTGCAGTGGTTCAAACTCACCAGCTACTCCGCGGAAACCCTATTCTGGGTCACTATGAGTGGGAACCAACCGTACGGCGCAGGTGATGCAAAATAGTTCAATATCCACCGCTAACCAGAAGATTGGTGGTTTAAACACACAAGTGGCTCTGAGGGAGAGAGAGAGAGACCTGGTGATGGGCTTCTGTAGAGATTACAGCTAAGACAAGTCTATTGGTCAGTTCTGTTCTGTCAGCTCAGTGGCTCCTAACAACAAGAGGAGGAAAGAAAGACTCCTAATTCTGAGAAAGTTCTTTGTGGACCTGGACCATTACTTCAGTCTCTCAAAAGAGCACTTGGATTTGTTACTGCCTGGTAAGTCAGAAACGTGTGACTTAGATGTTCCTTTAACCACAAAAGAATTGAGGAACTTCAGGCAAATGGAAAATGCTCTCTGGATATTGTGAAGCCCAAACCTTCTGGAAATAGTTTGAAAATGTTTTCAATCCTCCGCAGGCAGCTGTTTGCTCTCACACTAGCACGTTCCACGACTCTGGGGAGAGCTTCACTGTTCTCGCCGACCTTCCTAGCTGCCCACATGTTGGCAATTGTGAAGCAGGTTATACCTGAGGAAGAGATACAGTGTTTTGGAAAGAAAAGTTACGGAACTGCATTTGAAAGAATAAGACATCTTTTTTATGGAGTTATTGTTTGTGTCGGGAAATACTAGGGCATCTGACATTATTCTGGTTTCCTGAAAGGAAAAGAAAAATGTTGTAACTTAGATTTAGGCTTTGCTCATTTGGCTGCCCCTAACTAACCCACACCACACTGACAAATACCACATCTGTCTTGACAAGCTAGTTCACACACTAACAAAACCTATTCATTCATAACTTCAGGCTGTTGTAAGAATCTTATTTGTTGTTACTGCATTTTGTGACTTGAGAAGGCGGAAGTGTGGGTTTGAAGAAAGACCCTGAAATGACCTCAGGTCTATGGGTTTTTGCAAAACAATGAGGAAGTACTATCTACAAGAGAATGCTTCTATCTCCTGGTGCATTTTTAGAGCATTGATGTATTTCCTTGTTGCCAAAGCCTAAGTGGGAAGGTTCTGGGAAATGTAATTTAATTGTCAAGTTTTAGGCTTATTTCAGCCTTGGTAATTTCAGTGTTTCTTAGGTCAGGGTTATCAAGGATTGTTGTGCCTACTCCAGATGTAGCAGGGCGTATGTCATTCCTTCCATTGGGGGCTTGCCTTCTTGTACAGTCATTTATTTTCCTGGCTAGTGACTTCATCTTATTCTCACTTCTACTTTGACATCTTAATGACAGCACCACTAAAGTTGTTTTTACTTGCTTCATAATAGCTCCTGTAACTGGGTTTCCTCAGCAAGTTCAAAATATGGTGGGCAATTTATTCTGATTCTAGTTTGCGGTTGTTGTTGTTAAGTGCCATTGAGTAAGTAAGTTCATAGTGACCCTCTATAGAGTTTCTGAGGAGCAGCTAGTGAGTTTGAACTGTCAACTTTGTGACTAGTAGTCCAGTGCATTTCCTACAGTGCCACCCCAGGAGGATAAAAAAATCATAGACTGGTGACATGCCTTCATAGAAAATGGATTATTTGGTGGAGGAGAGATCTTCTTGAAAGTCTGTCAAGTCTTTCTGTGGGTAAATGTCTCCATGTATAAGCTTATACCTTGACATTTTGTGCGTTGGAGGTTGAGGGAAGGGAAACAGATAAAGGAAAAGGAAAACAGAAAGTGCCCCAGAACTCCTACTAATTTCTATGCCGTAGAGGCCAGGCAGAGCCAAAACTGCATCACAGCTAATGAAGCAGTGGTTCCCACCTTGAGACTGGTCTTCTCAATTCCACGACCCTGGCTGGCCTGTATCTTCCTCTACCCTGTTTTATACCTGAGCCATCAGAGGCATTAAAAGTCGGGGAGAGGGGAGAATCATGTTTATTTGAATACTAGTATAATTGTTCATTTGTACCTCTTTGTAGTATTAAGCCTGAAACTGGAGTCACTGGTACAAACTAAGTCCTGAACTGCTGCTTTTTCACCTTCTAAACAAGAGCACCTTATTGTTGTTGTCAAGTGCCGTCGAGTCGGTTCCGACCCATAGCGACCCTGTACAGGGTTTCCGAGGGTGTAAATCTTTATGGGAGCAGAAAGCCTCATCTTTCTCCCGCAGAGCAGCTGGTAGTTTAGAACCGCTAACCTTAAGGTTCACAGCCCGATTCGTAACCACTACGCTACCAGAGCTCCTTGTTGTTAGGCACCGTCAAATTGGCTCTGACTCGAAGCGACTATCCACGACAGAATGACAAAATACTATCATGTCCTGCGCCATCCTCACAGTTGTTATGTTTGGGGCCTTTGTTGCTGCCACTGTGTCAGTCCATCTCTTTGGGGGTCTTCACCTTACCAAGCATGATGTCCTACTTAACTTGGGCTTTTCTTTTCCGCAGGAAGAGAGAACTAGTGCTGGCTTGTCTTAGAGAGAGCTATTGCTGTTATGTGTTGTGGAGTCGGCGCCGACTCATAGCGACCCTGTACAGGGTTTCCGAGACTGTAAACCTTTACAGGAGCAGAAAGCCTCATCTTTCTCCCGCGGAACAGCTGGTAGTTTCGAACTGCTGACCGTGAGATTAGCAGCCTGATTTGTAACCACTCTGCTAGAGTGAGCTAAGTTAAGAATTCCACTGTCAGAGAATATCAGTATCAGTTCTTAGACACATGTGTGGGGAGTCCTATATAATTTCATTAATTCTTTGGCACTAGTATTTGGGTCCTTAAAAGGAGAGGTTTGAACCAGACTGATTGAATCATTATACATTTGGGATCAGCTGATTGTTCTTTCTCAATTGCATTCTCAAAGTAGAGTACTGGGAGGAAATAGAAGTACCCCCTTACACACTTGCTCTAATCCCTAGAGAGATGTGTTGTATGTTATATTTTGTGGAGGGGTTGAGAAAAATGAAATGGAGTTTAGTTGAGTAGATTTTATTGGTATTTAATTCTGCTTAGATACCACTAAGCAGCCCTGGCAGCACAAGCAGTTAAGCGCTTGATTGCTAAACAGAAGGTTGGCAGTGTGAATCACCAGTGACTCTGTGGGAGAAAGACCTAGTCATTTACTTCTGTAAAGATCGCAGCCAAGAAAACCCAGTGGGGAGGTTTTACTCTATCACACAGGGCGCCCTGTGAATCTAAGTGGATGGCACCTAACAACAAGATACTAATGTAGAAAGAAAGGCTTTATCTCTTTCTTACAAGACCACTACTCAGAACAAATAACCAATATTTGGGAATAATTGTTGTGAGGTCAAATGAGGCTTTTATCAAAGGTATTTCTGCCTATGATTCACTTCAAAGGCCTGTACAGTGGTTCTCAAAGTTTAGCCGGCTGAAGTCCTTATTATAGATGCAGATTTCAGACTACTGCTTCTACACTCAGCCAGCCTATTACTCAGTAATTTCAAGGTAAGCATCCCTGGTAGTGCAGAGGTTAAGCATGCAGCTACTAACAGAAAGATCAGGTATTACCAATATTAAGTGCCGTCGAGTCATTTCCGACTCAATAGCGACCCAGGGTAGGGTTTCTCAGGAACAGCTGGTGAGTTTGAACTGCCAACTTTGCAGTTCAAATTGACCTTGCAATCCAGTGCTTATCCTACAATACCACACCAGGACTCCCCTTAAAGATGATAGCCTGGGACACTCTAAGAGGCCACTTCTGTGCTGTCCTGTGGAGTCACTCTGAGTGAGAATTGACTCAGGGCACCCACCAGCAACAATAAAATTTTAAGATCAGCTCCAGGAATCTGCATTTTAATAAGCCAGGTCATCCTTATGTAGGTAGTTCAAGAAGCACATTCTGGAAGCACTGCATTTTTGTTTTGTTTTACTGCTGTTATTTTTTAGGTGTAAAACAAGGCAAAAAGGAATGGCAGCACTTTCATAATTAATTTTGTAGCTGCTTAGTTATTTTCTAAATGAACTATCAAAAATTTAATTCCAAAACTGTTTCTTCCTTACTATTTGTGTGAGTCATAGCCCCCAATAGCATTTATTGTGTGCCCAAATACTTCTGAAATGTAGGATGCCTCAGATTTTCATAGCTTTCACAAAGTATTTTTCACATATGCCCAAAGCTCTGTTGATTTATAAACAGGTGTATCAATGTATCCAGCTTTTCTTTTCCAAAGAATGAGAGGATTTGTCTTCTTGTTGTTGTTGTCATCATTGTTGTGAGGTGCCGCCAAGTTGGCTCATGACGTCATGTTGGACACGCCAATAATGTAGATTATTGGAAATTCGTTATTTAAAAACCAGGGATTACTTTCTTTAGTCTAAACAAGTGTACTGTTGTTGTTGTTAAATGCCATCCAGTTGATTCCAATTCATAGCGACCCTGTGTAGAGTTTCTAAGGAGCGGTTGGTGAGCTCGAACCTCCAACCCTTTGGTTCAAACCAACTTTGCTTTCCAGCTCATTAATCCACAGTGCCACACCAGGACTACAATCATACTAGTGTCGCTTATATTTCCATTAAACTCATGTTCTTATTATCTGGAGGGAGTCCTGGTGTGGCCCTGTACATTAATGTGCTGGATTGCACCGACCGCAAGGTCAGTGGTTCAAGCTCACCAGTTGCTCCTTGGAAACCCTCTACAGGTTTGCTATGGGTCGGAACCAACTTGATGGCACTTAACAACAATAACAATTATCTGGTTAGCACCGGAGAGCCTGTTCTTACAAAAAAAAAATACCAGTTGCCATTGAGTAGATGCCAAACCCTGGTCATCCCATGTGTGTCCGATTAGAACTGTATTTCATTGGGTGCCCAGTGGCTGATTTTTTTTGGAAGAGATTGTCAGGTCTTTATTCTGAGGCAGCTGTGGGTGAATTCTTATTTTTAACCTTTCAGTTAGCAGCTAAGCACTTACGCTTCTTAGCTTATGTGTGTCCTTAAAAGCAATCGGTCAAACAAATATAAAACCAGTTAGGTCCTGCTTTAAAAAAAGACAAAGAATGTATTTTCATAACCACGCATTTCTAGCGGAGTGAAAATAAGCCACAGGTGCGTACTTGAGGACCACCTGCTGGAAGGAACCTCCGATAGTAGTTACCTTGCCTTGTTCCCACTTAGACTTCAGATGGCCCAAGTGATCTTGGGAGATTTCAGAGTTCTGAATTCAGTGACTAGAATTGTTCTTTGTCTGCACCACCACATACACTGGCCTGAAGAAGGTGCTGTTTCCCAGGAAAAGGACTTAAATCCACTCCCGCCCCCCAAGAAATGCATAGTTCCACAGTTTGAAGAACCAGTGACTCTCTGTGCGTAGTCTGCCTTAATCTTGTAATATTCTGAGAGATTTTTTTTTAAGGTAACTTTCAGCATCTCTTTTTCAAGATCAGATCTGAATGAGAGAACTTTGTTTGATTTGCTAATCTTGTGACAAACAGTTTATATCCCATGTAGCTTCCTGTCTTTGCTGATCGGTTATTTGAGGGGATTTTCCCTTTGTAATACTCCGGAGAAGGCTCTGAAAATAAACAACATGGTTGCTTATTGGTGGGAACATATGGGAGCAGATGTCAGCTGGAAGCAGCATATGATCGCAATATGATAGCAGCCATTGTGCACAGGAGGCTGTTAGCTTGAACCTTCCTGCTCTCAAGCCTCTCAGGTCGGCCAGACTGTGTTTCCAGCAGAGAGTGTCTGACTGGGAGGGTGTGATCCATACATGTGTGAAAATATGTCCCTGGTATCTGATTAGTGGGGCACATGTTATTAGAGAAGACTGGAGAAGGTAAGTTATCAAGTGTATATATATTTTCATTTAAAATCAAGTGATATAAGGCACAAATCTGGCAAAAAAGGAAAAAGTTGCAAAAGGAACTCACAAGACCTTTGTCCTTTGTTCCTATGTCAGGTCTGAATGGTGGTAGTGTTGTTTTTGGAAGATATTCCCTCTATGAATGATAGAAGGCTCGTGAATTCTAAATATTTCTAAGGACCTGTTAAGTGCTGTCGAGTCAGTTTCGACCCATAGTGACCCTGTAGAGGGTTTCCAAGAAGCAACTGATGAGCTTGAACCACCAACCGACTTTGCAGTCTAGTGCATTAACCCACAGCACCACACCAGGACCTAGGAAAGGTTTATATCCATAACAGGTTATTATAACCTGTTATTGTTAAATGTCATTGAGTTGGTTCTGACTCCTAGCGAACCTGTATAAGGTTTTCAAGGAGTCACACCAGGACTCCAATGGTAGACCTACAAGACAGTAGTATGAATTAGCTAACTAATATTATTGTAGGCTCTGATGTAGCCCTGGACTGCTAACTGCTAGGTGAAACCCACAAGTCGCTCTCTGAAACCCTGTACAGGTCTGAAACCACTGTGAATCAAAACCAACTCAATAGCACACAACAACAATATTATTACATTTCTTGAGCATCTTTGATGTGTCAGTCCCTTTTAAATATATCATATCATTTCACTCTTATAAAAACCCTCAGGAGTAGTTTTGCCTACGTCATAGAAACAAAGGTTTGAGTAAGTTATGGGGTTTGTTCAAAGATTCACAGCTAATCTGTAACAAAGCTGGTGTTTCGATCCCAATCTTTTCACATGAAAACCCTATACTCTACTGTGGATAGAGAAGTCTTTGAACATTCAGCCGTTTCAATGTGTATAATTTGAAGTGTATTATCTTCAAACCCACCAGCTGTTCCTTGGAAACCGTATACATCAAGGTATTCATTTTGCCATTTCAACATAGAAATTGTTCATTGTTTCTCTAGGACTAGAGGGTGTGGGACTCAGGGAAAAAGTGAGTTCAGGAGCCTCCTAGACCAGTTAGGGATGCCAGAAGATCTGGAACTAGAATCCAGAGATCCTCTGCGGATCATTTAGTGTCTCATCTTCTGGCTCATAGTTTATCCTGTGGTCCTCAGTAGCAGGGAGCTTATATTATCGTGGAAATGAAAAGATCATTCAGTGAGTCCCTCTTCTACTTTGATTCTTTGTTTAGCTCTATGCAAGGCATCTCTTCAGTAAAATTAGCTAATGACTGTGCTTTTTAAAACTCCTAGCTGTCTGCCCAGTTGTTACAACACCCTCTGGCTCAGTGGGCAGCTTGTGCTCCAGACAGTCCCAGGTGCTCTGTGGGTACCTTGGTGAGTATCCTTGTCTCTTTATACCTCATTTGACATAGTGACATCAAGTCTGTCTATCCTATCTGTCTCTTGTAGGGAACCCATCAGAAGTAAAATAGAATTCGAACATGCTGAACAATCACAATTGTGCCCTTAATTTTCTATTCAGAGTTTAAAGGAGAAAAATCTATGAATAGCTTTGAAATAATATGATGACTTGATTGCACTATGTGAAAAAAGAAAAAAAATGGATTCTGGGTCTATGAGATATGTATTCTAATAGTTACAGGGTGATTGGAAATATTGATCTGCTGACTCCTGTGGGAGATGAAGAATATGACCTGAATGTCAAAGGTCCCTATGGTGGTAGATAGAAGGGTATGGACTATGTCTTCTCTATATCTATATTCTTATTCCTGGCACAAAGTAGTTGCCCAATTAATGTCTTTTAAAATATTTTGTTGTGTTTCAAGTGAAAAACTCACATGGCAAATTAGGTTCTCGTTTAACAATTTCTATACAAATTATTCAGTGCTATTGGTTATATTTGGTTTTCAAGATTTACATTTTAATTTTGTTTTACTATCTAAACCATTAAGGTAACTCTGGTAGCGTAGTGGTTACGAATCGGGCTGTGAACCGCAAGGTCAGCGGTTTGAAACTATCAGCTGTTCTGCGGGAGAAAGATGAGGCTTTCTGCTCCCGTAAAGATTTACAGCCTTGGAAACCCTGTACAGAGTTGCTATGAGTCGGAACCGATTCCACGGCACACAACAACAACAACAACATTGGTTATATTAATGAATGTTTCCAGAAATGAAGTAGAAGAAGGAGATTTTCTCTCCTTGGAGGTTTTGGAGGGAGGCCTATGGGAGAGTTATGCTAATGACATAAGTTTTGACTTTCATTTTGATATTTCTGTATTGCATGAGAAAATGAATTTTCATGGACCAGGAGCTCAGCTGACTGGACATGGGGGCATACCATTTGCTTAAACCACTTAGACCTGACTTTAGCATCGGTGCAAATTCTGTAGAGACAGTGCTCTGTGTTAAGAGGCACCAGAGATCTCCACCCCTTTATGATTTGGGACATTCAGTAATTCAGTCAGCATGTATTAAGTGCCTGCTGTATGCTGGGCAATGAGACCAGAAAGATGAATAGGACTTGGATGATTTTGACACTCAAGGAATTCAGTGGCCCAGGTTGTCCCTGCACCATGCTCTGGAAGAGCAGAAATGGAATAGTCTGATATTGCTTCATTCAGAATTTTTAAGGTCCTGATACGGTTTGGATTATATTGATTCTAACTGTGGGCAGGCTCCTTGATAGGGAATAAGGAAATGTTTTTAACTACCATAGTAGAAACCAGATTCACTTGATTATTTTGCTGTGCAGTTTGTTCGGTGGTATAATTCTTTCCTTCTATGTGGAAGACGTGGGTTCGATTACTGGCCACCACACCTCCTGTGCAGCTGCCACTGAAGGCTTGTGTGTTGCTACTATGCTGAATAGGCTTCAGTGGTACTTTCAGATGAAAATGGACTAGAAAGAAAGTCCTGGTGATCTGCTTCTAAAGATCAGCCAATTAAAACTGTGGATTAAAACAGTCCAATCTGCAACCAATCATGGGGATGGTGCAAAGCTAGGAGGTGGCATTTCTTTCCGTTGTGCACGGAACCAAGAGTTAACAACAACAGTAGCAGTTAACAACAATAGCAACAACCTTGATTCTTAGGATTTGGGACAGTTTATTTACAGTGGCCTGAATTGGGATTGAAGGAACCCTGGTGGAATTGTGGGTTAAGCATTGTGCTACTAACTGTGAGGTCTTCAGGTAAGCCCACCAGGAGCTCCCTGAGAGAAAGATGAGGCCACTCTGGTTCTGTAAAGATTTACAGCCTCAGAAACTACAAGGAACCAGTTCTAGTGTGTTCTATAGGGTCACTGTGAGTCATCGTTGACTCGATCGATGGCTGTGGGTTTTGTTTCTGAACTTGGATTAAGGACACCTGGCGCTGTACATCCGTTAAAGGGCTCACTGTTAACCGAAATGTCAGTTTTTCTGCTCCACCAGCCACTCTGATAGAGAAAAATGTAACTGTCCTTTGCTTCTGTAAAGATTGACAGACTTGGAAACTCCGTGGGGCAGTTCTACTCTGTCATAAGGGTTGCTATGAGTCAGCATCGACTCAGTGGCAATGGGTCTGATTTTGATTTTGAAACGGATTTCTTCAAAAAGGGTGGATCCTATTGAGAGTTGCTGTTGGTAAGTGCTATTGACTGGGTTCCGATGCACAGTGACCCTATGTAGGGTTTCTGAGGAGTGGCTGGTGGATTTGAACCACCAACCTTATGGTCTAGTGCTGATCCTACAGCTCCACACCAAGTTCCTTTTTGAGAGGAGGAGCCTACATTTATTTGAAGGTAGAAAGCCTCAAGGTAGCTGGAAGCTGCCTTATGAATAAAAATAGTGAAAGGATACAAGCTGTGTTTAAAAGGTTCCCTTTGGTGAGACTGATTATATTTGGTTTTCAAGCTTTACATTTTAATTTTATTTTACTATCTAAACCAAGAAATTATAAGTCTGCTCTTTTCCATTAACTCTCATTGGAAGGAAAAGCAAAGGGAATGGTTGAAGGAAAACATTAGTGAGTACCTCCTATGCCCTTGGTACTTAAGACACATCATCGTAATCCTCCTACCAATGTCAGGGAGGGCATGGAAGACAGTCCCCGTTTTTCAGGAAGTTGTGGAAGTTGTGGCTTGAGAGGTAAGCACCTTATCCCTGGTCACAGAGCTATGAGGCACAGAGCCACAAATCTGCATTCAGCTCTGGCCTGGATACTTTCTGCCATTAACCACAGAGACCCCAAATATTTCTTCCCTTCCTTTTGCTCTCATGTCCCATTAATTTGATAAATTTCTTACCTTCTACTTTGGATTAAGTTTCTTTTCATCATTTTCTCCCACAGTAACCAAGTTGAGAGACCTCTCCTGGTTCCTAGGATGGTTTTTCTCCTTAGAGTACTCCTTCTCACTTCGTTGCTTCAAGTTTTCCCTCTTTCTTTGGTCAAGAAACCTAGGAACCCCATTGTGCTCTTCAGTGGGACTGGGAAGATCCAAAGTATTTCTGTGAGTGTGGAAAGGGTGAGAGGATGCAGGGGGGTCTTGTAATCCCACCCAGCTTCCATGTCTATGTGAAAACTCCACAGATTCCTCTCAAGCCTTCCCTACCAAGCTGCTGAGCACTGGGGCTCTGCACTTTTTTTTTTGTCTCTGTTCTTAGAAATAGTAATTGAGTAAAAATGTAAGTGAATTTATGCCAGGAGGCAAGTGTCCAGGGCCAGAGTGGATTTCTCCATGCTGAGTGTGATTCTGAACACTCGTCGAGTCCGGCCAGTGCCAAGCAGCTCGAGGGCCATCCCTGTCACCTTGTGTGAACCGCTTCTCCATTCCAAGGAGATGTTGGGAGTGGCTGGAGAGAGAGAACACGGGGCCTGTGGCGCCTCATGCTGTCTCACTCTCTAACCTGGGTGTAGTTGACAAATACGTGTTCTGACGTTGATGATTGGACAGGCGACTCTGATGTTTCTTTCATAAACTTTAAATAAAAGATTCTGCAGCCTGAAACCATTCCTGTTTCCCACAGCCCATATGGCTGCAAAGTTATTTTTCTCTTTTCAGTTTACTATCCCCAACAGTATTGATTAAGATGAGGTAAGCCTGCATGGAGATTTGCCTAATAAGTTACAAAAATCCCAAGGACAGGCCATATAGACAGTCTCTCCGTGAATGAATGTAATGACAGACATGAAGGTGGTTTAAATTCTTTCAAGTCCTTATTCAACCAGAGACTTTTCAGTAACTCAATTAGATTTTAGAGATGGGGTTCCTTAAACATGTGCATTGGTATTTCCTGAGGTCTCAGACGAAGCAGATTGTCTGGTCTTGCATCAGACCTACAGACTCAGAATCTTGGGTTGAACAGACTGGCAAGTGTGCTCTTTGTAAACAAGTCCTGTAGGGGACTCTGAGCTTCATGAAAATTTGTAGCTGTTCAAAGCAGTGGATGGGTACGGTGGCCGCAGCAGTGGGCTCGCGTGTAATAATTGTGTGGATGGCACAGAACCAGGCAGTGTTTTGTTCTGTTGTGCTTATGTTGCTATGAGTCGGAGCAGACTCGACAGCACGTAACAACAACACACATCTCTGGTGGCACTACAGTTAAGCACTCAGCTACTCATCAGAAGGTTAGCAGTTTGAACCCACCAGCCACTCCTTGAGAGAAAAGATCGGGTGACCTGCTCCCAATAAGATTATTGTTGTTGTTGTTAATGCCGTTGAGTCGGTTCTGACCCATTGTTGTTATTAAGTGCCATCGGGTCAGTTCCAATTTATAGCAGCCCTCTATAGGATCTCCAAGAAGTAGCTGTTGGGTTTGAATCACCAGTCTTGTGGTTAGCAGCCCAGTGCTTATCCTACAGCACCACACCAGAGCTCCATTACAACTAGGGAACCTATGGGGCAGTTTAACTCTGTCGTATAGAGTTGTGGTTACGATTCGGGCTGCTAATCTCAAGATCAGCAGTTGGAAACTACCAGCTGTTCCGTGGGAGAAAGATGAGGTTTTCTGCTCCCATAAAGATTTACAGCCTTGGAAACCCTGTACAGGGTCACTATGAATCGGAACCGACTTGAAGGTACAACAACAACAACAAGTAGTTATGAGTCAGAATCAACACAACCAGGCAGTGGATGCTCGGATTAAGGATCAAGGAAGTCTGTTTGACTCAAAGTCAGTTTACCCAAGAGGAATTCACATCCAATTGTGTGACCTTCCACATCGGCAGCCCCGCGTCTACAACACAGTGTGTTTCACAATTTCACAAGTACGTGCAACCTCCAGGCAGACCTGTTATTAACAGTATCGCACACATGTTCCCTGCTCTCTGCTCACCACAGAGGAGGACACATGGGTGGTGGGTGGGTGCCTAGTTTGGAAGTTATAATGGAAGTGAATTCCTTCCTCTAAGTGTCTTTAACTGGGCAACCATGGAGTGGGAAGTTAATGTATAATGTTGAAGCTCTATGCATTATATAATGTGTAAGTTAATGTATAATGTATACTTGCCTAAGGCAATGTTTGGTCAAAGCTTGCTGACGTCATTGTGGCCTGAGCAAGTCCCTTTCTGAGGCATTCCATGGGGTAAGATCCTAGCCAACTATGGAATGTAAACACTACCATTCCAGCCAACCTCAGATTTGGGCAACTGAGTTTTTTTCTCTTTCCAAATGATAGTTTTCTCAACAAGTGGTATTAGAGCAGGTGAAAATCTGACCCAGTCATGAAAAAGCAAAAGTAATGATAAATTACTTGGTATTTTCTCTAAGCAACCCAGCATCTTCTGTTATTCTGGCGCTGTTTTGAACCAGCCAGTGTTTTAAATCTAACCGTACTGTATGAACCTTCTATAACTACAGAAATAGGAAGCTATTCATGTTTTCTGGAAGGAGAAGATTCACTCCTTCATGTCACTTTCTTCCTCTCTGAATTTGCTTGACTACCATCTTGATGAATTACAAAATAACAGGAAGACAATGTGGCCTTTGAAAGAAACTAAGTGTTTCTATAGGAGAAACACTTTGAATATGGATACTGGAGAATAAGGCAATGTGATTTGTATCAAGTCTTTCTTATACAAAGTTAATGCATTCGGAGAGGAGAGAGCACAATTGACCTTGTGTGTGTATCTCAGATACCATTGAATCAGCTCGGGTTCATAGCAGTCCTGAGTGTCTGATTAGAGCTGTGGTCTCTTAGGTCTCTGAGGGCTGATGTTTTTCCCCATTGAACTATTTAGAAAATAGCTAGTTCTCCTGTATGCTAGATACCACTAAGCAACCCACAATGACTACTGACATCTGAGAAAGGGTAGTTGGTAGTGTTAACCCATCTTCCCCATAAGCTATCAATGAAAAGATCACTGCGTTTACTATAAATACGGATGTAATTTTAAGAAAAATATCAAATGCATGCTAAAGCTTATGGGAAGACAAAGTTAAAGACAGGATTGTTGTTGTTAAGTGCTGTCAAGTTGGTTCAGACTCATACTGACCTTGTATGGGGTTTCCGAGGAGCGACTGGTAAGTGTGAACCACTCACCTTGCCATTCAAGCTGACTTTCAGGTCGAGTGCTCATCCTACAGCACCACACCAGGGCTCCAAGACACGATGTTATTGTTGTTCAGTGCTGTCGAGTCGGTTCAGACCCATAGTGACCCTGTATAGGGTTTCCGAGGAGCAGCTGGTGAGCTTGAACTGCTGACCTTGCAGTTCACATGGCTTTGCAGCCTGATGCATTAGCCCACAGCACCACACCAGGGCTCCAAGACACGATGTTGTTGTTGTTCAGTGCCGTCGAGTCGGTTCCAACGCATATTGACCATGTATAGAGTTTCTGAGGAGCAGCTGGTGAGCTTGAACTGCCAACCTTGCAGTTCAAATGGCTTTGCAATCTGATGCATTAACCCACAGTGCCACACCAAGACTCCCCAAGACAAGATAGGCTTATGGTATGCTAACCTTAAGGTTGGCAGTTTGAAACTACCAGCTGTTCCATGGGAGAAAGATGAGGCTTTCTGCTCCCGTAAAGATTTACAGCCTCAGAAACCATGTACAGGGTGGCTATGAGTCAGAACCGAATCCATGATACTTAACAACAACAACAGCAATATATTAGGCACCAATCTAGGCACTGTTGTTGTTGTTAAGTGCCACCAAGTTGGTTCTGACTCTCAGTGATCCTATGTCGGGTTTCTGAGGAGTGGCTGGTGGGTTTGTACCACTGACCTTGCAGTTAGCAGTTCAGTGCTCACCCTATAGCACCACCACCGTTGTTGGTAAGTGCTATCAAGTCAATTCTGTCTCATAGCAATGCTGTATACAGTTTCAAAGGAGCAGCTGGTGGGTTTGAACCTCTGGCCTTGTGGTTTGCAGTCCAGTGCTTATCCTATAGCCACCACTAGTATGTTTTTTGTGCCACTGAGTCAATTCTGACTTGTAGTGATTCCCTGTAGCAGAGTAGAACTAGCCATGGACTGCGATCTCTGCAGAGACTGACCATCAGTTCTTTCTCTCATGGTTAGATTTCAAGTACTTAACCATCACACCATGAAGGTTCCCTGGCACTAGTGATATCATCAGTGTAAAACACAACAGCAACACAAAAACCCCTTGCCCTTTAGGAGCTAACATTCTGGTAGGGGAAAATGAACAATTCATAATGAAAATGAAATAAGAATGTTAGAAGTTGACCAGTGTTACGGGGGAAGAATAGAACAGGGTCAGGAGGATGGTGGGGGATTGCACTTTCATACAAGCTGCCTGTTGTTGTTGTTAAGTACGGTGGAGTTGGTTCCGACTCATAGCGACTCTGTACAGGTTTTCTGAGGCTGTAAATCTTTACAGGAGCAGAATGCCTCATCTTTCTCCCACAGAACCACTGGGAGTTTTGAACTGCTGAACTTGAGGTTGGAAGCCTGGCTTGTTACCACTATGCTACCAGAAAGCTCCTAAGCTGGATGTAGTAGGCATCATTAAGAAGGTGACATTTCAGCCCAGACTTGAAGGAAGTGAGAGGGTCTCCTAGGACTGTCTGCAGGAAAGCTTTTCTGGCTGAGGGCAGAGCAAGTGCTCTTCCTAGTATGTTTAAGGATCATAAAAGGTTCAGCAAGTGATCCCTGGAGGCTTTTTGTAAGATCTGTGGCTCTTACTCTGAATCACATAAGGAGAAGGGAAGCTTAAGCTGAGGTGTAATGAGCCTTCAGCAAGGGTCTCTGTGGCTGCAAAGTGGCAAAGATAGAAGCCGCATGTTCAGTTAGGAGGTCCTTGTCATGCATTGGAATGCCACTTTGCAACTGCACGTCTACGTGAAACTGCACAGTGACAAGAATCCCAAACAGACCTGCCTGTGTTAAGTTCTTTCTGAGGCAAATCGTTTTGTTTCAGTGGGCTCTGTATATTGAATATGTTATTTTGTTTGATTGTTTTAAATGAATAGTTCTGAGTTACTGACAACTCAGTCCCCTCATTTCTGGAAAGACCTTCGTTTTGCACCCATTTGTATATGAAAATAACCCTTTGGCTCTTGCGTCTCATGCTGACAGATGTGGATGGCAGCTGTGGGAGTTGATACTTGCTGTGAGAACCTAGGCAGTATTGCCTAGTCACAACCCTCTTAAACTTGGTGACCAGGACACGTAGCACACCGGTGACCTTATCTTAGCCTAGGAGAATGATGAACTATGTCTCTCCATGTGAAATACAGAGCTGGTTGTAGAAGTGTGCAACAAATGGCACGCAGGCCATGTCTGACCACCTCCAACTTCACAAAGGGGAAGGTGGAGAATCACCAGCCCAAGGCCAATTCCTATGAGGCAGATATCAGACAAGCATCCACCCTACAACCTTCTTTACACTGTTCTGACACTAACCACCCCTTCCATGACACTGGGTTTGAGAATCCTTTGCAGTGGCCACACAGAACTCACATACAATACTCATGATTAGGGAGTTCATTAGGGAAGTTAACAAGGTATAATTCAAGATCACAAAGAACTCCAGGTAGGAACACCTCTTCTCAGCCAGGCCGCAGGCACACCTTGCTCTTATTCTTGGTCTCTCAGCTTGTCAGTCCCTTAGCCTCTGCCCAATGTGTATATCACGAGTGTTAAAGCTTCTTTAGCACTACTGATCAGTGCCCAAAGGGCACCCATTTCTCCAAACCAACCTCCTGCCTGAAGACACACAACTTTACTTGGCCCATAGTACAGGAAGCCTGATGTTCTGTCTCTCCATGCCCCTGTCTTGGCTGCCTCTGCCAATGCTGCTGCTTTTTGCAGGAATCTCAAGGTCCAAAGGATCTGCTCTGCTCTTATTTCTTGATGGTCCTGGGATCATCTGTTCCTTCTTCTGAGGTGGCTCATTTTAAGCATAACTGGATGGCAAAACTAGCCAATCTCTATGTTAGAGTCCTATTCACCCTATTTGCATGGTCCCACACAATCATTTGGTGGCATTTACAAGGTCATGGTAGAACCATAATTCACTGTACCACAGAGGGTCTTTTGAGTGTCCAGCTGTGCTTATTTAGCACATGAAATATAAGCGCCTTTGCGTAAACACCAAAGTAAGTTCAAAAGTCAGAAATTTCAAAACTTTGTTTCTTACCTTTTGCCACACATTTCTGTTGGACAACAGCTTGCTTTCTACTTATTATGTTTTGAACAACAATGTAGCTTTATGCTGTCATGTTGACTTTATCCCTTCATCTATCTGTATAACAAACAGCTATTAAGAATTTACTTTGTGCTGGGTTCTGTACTTGTTTTGGCTAAGTGCCATCAAGTTGGTTTTGACTCATAGCGACCCTGTCTGTATAGTCTCTAAGGAGTGGCTGGTAGGTTTGAGCTGCTTACCTTAAGGTTGGCAGTCCAGTGCTTATTCTACAGCGCCACACACTAAATGCTATACAGTGTTGTTCAGTGCAGTTGAGTCGATTCTGACTCATAGTGAGCTTGTATAGGGTTTCCAAGAAGCATCTAATGGGTTTGAACCACCAAGCTTGTGGTTAGCAGTTCAGTGTTTATCCTACAGAACCACTATACTAGTGATATATGGAAGGATATAACATAGACCCTAATTTCATTAGGAGACCAGGTTGACCAAAGTAAGCTAAAACAAAACAAAGAGCCAACACCATGCAATTGATTATACACATCTGGCTGGCTGAGTGGTCATAAGAATGTCCTGATGTGTCCTGGGAGAGGTGATATTTGCTGTTTGAAAGATGTCCTTTGAGATTATATTTCAACTGAGATCAGAAACAGGAAGCTGTTCATATTTGTGGGAGGAAGAGAATTGTTGTTTTCTTCTTTTGTTAACTGCTTGATGAATCACGAAATAAGAGGAACACTCAATGTGACCTTTAAAAGCACTGATTTATTTCTACAGGAGAAATGCTTTGAATACAAAGACTAGAGACTAGGGCAATGTAGTATAGAAAGTTGATATTTTCAGAGACACTCACTATGTATATTGAAGATGCCCTTGAGTCAATTCCAACTCACGGTAACCCACGTGTTCAGAGTCTAGTTGTGGTACCTAGGGTTTTCAGTTACTCACTTTTTGGAAGCAGATTGCCACGCCTTTAATTTAGGTGGATTCAAACCTCCAACCTTTTGGTTAGCATGTTGTTATTGATAAGTGCCGTCGAGTCGGTTCCGACTCATAGTGACCCTGAAGAGAGTTTCCGAGGCTGTAAATCTTTATGGGGGCAGAAAGCCTCATCTTTCTCCTGTGGAGCAGCTGGTAGTTTCGAATTGCTCACCTTGCGGTTTGCAGCCCGATTCATAACCACTACGTAATCACTACGCTACCAAAGCTTCTTTTTCATTAGCATACATCTGTGCAATGATACTGTTGTGAGGTAATGATACTCTGGAATGTGGCATTATTTTTCAAGGTCACAGTCACTATCTGGAACCCTGGTAGTGTAGCGCATGTGTGGGGTTACTAACTGCAAGGTCAGCAGTTTGAATTTACCAAATGCTTCATGGGAGCAAGATAAGGTGTTCTGCTCCCATAAAGATTTACAACCATGACGAACATGGCACCAGGATTGGAAGAAGGCTCATTAATATCCTGCAATATGCAGATGATTCAATGTTGCTTGCTGAAAGTGAAGAGGACTTAAAATACCACAGCCTTTCATTGTAAAGACAAAAACCATCACCACTGGACCAATAAATGTTGTTGTTGTTGTCAGGTGCCATCGAGTCGGAACCGACTCATAGCGACCCCATGCACAGCATGGGGTCGCTATGAGTGTGGGCCAACCTCACTACCGCTGCCACACTTGAGTCCATCAATGATGCCACCTGGCTGATCCATCTCGTTGGGGGTCTTCCTCTTTTTCTCTGACCCTCCACCCTACCCAGCATGACATCCTTCTCCAACGATTGTTTCCTCTGGACAATATGTCCAAAGTAGGAGAGACGAAGCTTAGCCATCCTGGCCTCCAAGGAGCACTCTGGCTGCACTTCTTCCAAAACAGATCTCTTGGTTCTTTTGGCAGTCCACGGCACTTTCAGTATTCTCCTCCAACACCACAACTCAAAGGCATCAATTCTTCTATGATCTTCCTTATTCACTGTCCAGCTTTCACATCCATATGAGGCTATTGAAAACACAATGGCCTGGGTCAGGCGCACCTTAGTCTTCAAGCTGACATCTCTGCTCTTCAATACTTTAAAAAGTTCCTGTGCAGCAGATTTGCCCAGTGCAATACGTCGTCTGATCTCTTGACTGCTACTTTCGCGAGTGTTGATAGTTGATCCAAGAAGAATGAAGTCCTTGACAACTTCAATCTTTTCTCCATTGATAAGAATGTTGTTTATTGGTCCAGTGGTGAGGATTTTTGTTTTCTTGACATTGAGATGTAATCCATATCGAAGGCAGTGCTCTTTAATCTTCATAAGTAAATGTTTCAAGTCCTCTTCACTTGAAATAACATCATGATAAATGGAAAAAGGATTGAAGTTACCAAAGACTTCATTTTTCTTGGTTCCAATTCATGGAAGCAGCAGACAAGAAATCAAACGATGAGAGCACTGAGCAAATCTGCTGCACAAGTCCTCTTTAAAGTGTTGAAGAGCAAAGATGTCAAGTTTGAGGACTAAGGTGCACCTGACCCAAGCCATGGTATTTTCAGTAACCTCAAATGCATGTGAAAGTTCAACAGTGAAGAAAGAAAACCATAGAAGCATTGATGCATTTGAGTTATGGTGTTGGAGGATAATATTAAAAGGACCATGGACTGCCAGCAAAACAAACAAAATCTGTGTTGGAAGAAGTCCAGCCAAAATGCTCCTTAGAAGCCAAAGTGGCCAGACTTCGTCTCTCACACTTTGGACATACTATCAGGAGGAGTCAGTCCCTGGAGAAGGACATCATGCTTGGTAAAGTGGAGGGTCAGTGAAAAAGAGGGCAAGCTTCAATGGTACAGTGGTAGCAGCAATGGGCACAGACATCGCAACAATTGTGAGGTTGGTGCAGGATCACACAATATTTCCTCCTGTTGTTCATAAGTACACTATGAGTTGGAACCAACTCAACAACACCTAACAACAACACCAACATGAATTGGAACCAACTAGACATCACAGCAATAGCAGCAGTCAGTATCTGCCAATCTGAAAGGCGTACTCCAGAATTTTCTCTCCCTTTTCTCATATTACATGTCTTACATGGGTTGATTGTCGCTCTGCTCAATGGAGTCTTCATTTCAGAACCCAGGCGGAAGGGCCAGGTGCTAAGTGGGGCATGTTGGTCTCATGGCAAGTGAGAAAGAAAGTAGCAGAACCATGAGTTGAGTCTTAGTTGCTTCCACTCAATTCACATGCCAAGCTTGATTTGAAGGGATCAGGAATGTGTTCCAGTGCAGAGGGACAGCCAACATTTGAACAAATGACGCAGTCTGCTACAACGTAGTTGAAGGAGTTGGGGAAGAGAAAGATTTCACCCATGGTGAACGCTTTCTATATTATGGGTGTGACACGATTTCATGCACACTGTTGCTTTGTCTGTGGAATCATGAGGAGCTTTATAATGGATACTTACTGAGTAATTAGTAGGTTGCCTTTATAAGACAGACGTAAATGTTATTTCTCTCCATATTATATATGGCTTGCTCCTCCAATTGAGACAAGTTTATGTGGTGTAAGAGGAGCATTTGGAAGTACCAGGCTTCTGAAACAAGTCCTGATGTGTTATGTGAAGTTTATGTTTATGAGAACAACTCTGAAACTCAGGCATCTTTCAATAATATGTGGTGACGTCCCTTTGCCTTAGGGTCCCAGGTTACCACCACAGTCCTGACATGCCCAGCAGTGGCTGGTAATTGTTGTCCACTTTAAGGAAGGGTGCAGGCTGTGCTTCCATGAGAGTAGAGTTCTGTAGCTGCTTCACTGTTTGCTTGAGGGAGCATGACTTTGCTGTTGGTTATTTCTGTTGTGTGAGTTCCATGCCAAGTTAAACATCATGCACCTTGTAGTTCCCTAGAATCTTGTCTAACCTGAACATGGGCTCCTGACAGTGGCCCAGCAGGTAGTTGCTTTAGACGCATGCTCCCAGCTACACACTGGAGAGTAACTCAACCTAGCATGGGACATCTCCGGTGTGACCTTCAATCGAGTGATAGCCGTTGACTGTGACCGTCTCTGAGCATTTTAGGTGGCTTAGTGCTTGCGAGTTCATAAATAATCTTCTCCACAGCCTATTCTTAGTAGCAGCAGATGCTGAGATTTTTTTACCCTAATCGCGGGGTCAGCAGTAGGAAGGAGAAGAAAAAAATGAAAGCATTGTTTTGTACATGGCTCGCCATCTGTATTTCTGAATTGCCCTGTTGTATGTATGATGCAACTACTGGAGCTGTTTTGCTGAATATGAACTTTGTCCACTGACTGGAGTCTAAATTGGTTTTGGATCCTTCTGAAATATAAATGGTCAGACCATATTTTTCCAATATTCACTTGGCCTATGTGTTTGCTCTCAAGTGGAGGTGACTCGTATGTGTTCATATCTACAGCAGGGGACACGTCTCTCTTTTCCTGATCAGGGTTGCTTGTTTTTTCACACTGCTACTGACCTCAGCCCAGGGTCCGTATTGAGGAGAGCAGGAAGGCGGCTCCCAGTGGAACTGCAGCCCCAGTGACTTCAAGGACCATTTAATACCAGGAGCCAGTTGTGGCTGAGTCCGTCCTGACTCTTGTCCACCTCATGTATGTCAGGGTACAACTGTGCATCGTAGGAGCTTCAATGGCTGATGTTTTCTGGAAGTATCTTGACAGGACTTTCTTCTGAAATACTTCTGAGTAGATTTGGACCTCCAGCCTCTGGTTAGCAGCAACTGTGTTAGCTGCTTTTACCCACCTAGGGACTCCTGCAAGGATCATTTAATTTAGTGTTATTATTAGGATGAGAACGAATTATTTCTCAGAGACTAAACAGGTGAAGCACCAAGAAGACCAAACTTCCTAGATATATATACTAGGTACTGTGGCAGGGACTTGGAGTTGACCTTCAGATATTAAAGGGCTCTGATCCTTTATTTGGGGCCTTTACTGAGTCCTGTGTGGTGCTGTTGGATAAGCACTGGATTGTTAACTGCAATGTCGGCAGTTCAAAACCACCAGACTCCTCAGCAACACTATACAGGGTCACTATGAACCAGAACCAACTCAATGGCACTTAACAACAACAACTGCTAAGTGGGGAGTTCTGGTGTGATGCTGTAGGGTAAGCACTGAACTTCTAATTCTAAGGTCAGTGGTTCAGAACCACCAACCACTCCTCAGAAAGCTTATACAGGGTCACTATGAGTCGTAACAGACTCCATGGCAGTTAACAACTGCTTAATAACTGTAAGAAAGGTGTGAGGTTCGAGCTCACCAACAGATCTGCTTTGGAAAGATGAGGCTTTCTGCTTCTATGAAGTTTTACAGCCTCGGAAACCCTATACAGGGTCATTATGAGTTGGAACTGATTTGACAACACCCAACAAAAACTGTTAAGGGAGTCCCTGGGTAGTTAATGCACTCTGCTACTAATATAAAGGTTGGAGGGATGAGTTTGCCCAGAGGTACCTTGGAAGAACAGTCTGGTGATCTACTTCCCAAAGTGGAAAACCCTATGGAGTACAGTTCTGCTGTGATGCACGGGGGGTTGCCACGAGTTGAAACGATGCACTAGCAACTGTTGTTTTGTTGTTTTGTTCTATTTTTTTCTCTGTTAAGACTGGGTAGCTCAATGTAGAGGTTCTCAACTTCACTCTACATCATAATAATGACCTGGGGAACATACCCATGTTGGGGTCCACCTCCAGAAAATCTGATTCAGATGGTCTAGGATGGAACTTAGCGTCTTTAGCTTGAAAAAGCTTCCCAGGTTATTGCAGTATGCAGCCAGAGTTAAAGACCTCTGTTTGTGGGTGGGGTGGGGGTGAGGGGAACCTACATAACTTTTGATAAAAATACCTAGGTCTGTCTAGCTAGTCATGTTATGATGTGAGTGAATTTATGCATGAAGAAAATAAATATATTAGGGTAAAGTGTTGACACATGCTTTGAGAATAATCATAATAATTATACAATCATTAGCCATTGAATATTTAACAGTAGACGCTGTGCTAATTTCCACATTAGCACTATAAGATGAACACTATGCTTAATCTCAGTTTTAAAGATACAGAACTGAGGCTTACAGATATCACATAAGCTCCCCACAGTCATACAGCCAGGACTTGAATTTGGTCTCAGTCCAAAGTTACTCCTATTAATCACTCTTCTAAGAACCCTGGTGTGGCACCATGGCTAATGTGCTGGACTGCAGTCAGTTTGGACTGTGCAAGGTAGGTGTTTCAAGCTCACCAGCTCCTCCTCAGAAACACATTAAAGTTTCGGAACTGGCTCGATGGCACGTAACAACAACAAGATGACCAAAAAGGAGAAACCACTGAGTGAGAATTAATACGAATTGGAGAAGCTTTTTTTTTGTTTCTAGTAAAGGAAAGAGATTTACTTAGATGTCTTTTATCTTTTTTTTAAATCCAAGATTTCTCTACCAAACACAGGCGTTAGTACCCCATGGCTTGGACACTGCATTGGAGTGGGCTTGGCTAACACCATCCTCTGTGTTCTCCTGGTATGAACCCTGGATTGGATGCATCCTGACTGTTCTCTCTTGCCCAAGTTGGATAATAATTGTTGTTGTAGGGTGCCGTCAAGTTTGTTCCGACCCACAGCGACCCTGTATAGGGTTTCCAAACATCAGCTGGTGACTTTGAACCACTGACCTAAAGGTTCTAACCGACTTTGCAGTCCAGTGCATTAAGCCCATAGTGCCACACCAGGACTCCGATTAACAATTAGCGTGTGCAATATTAAATCCCGATGTCTTTTATTTTTTTCCTTGACCATTAGAAGATCAAAATGACACCAGCTTCTATGAATGGGCCCAAACAAAAACACACAGCCATTGAGTCAATTCTAACTCATAGCGACCCTATATAGGGTTTCCGAGGCTGTAAATCTCCACGGCAGCAGAAAGCCTCCTCTTTCTGCCATGGAACGGCTAGCTGGTAGACTCACACTTGACCTTGTGGTTAGCAGCCCAAGACAGAACCCACTATTACCAGGGCTCCTTAAATTTAATAGCCAGTTCCTAGCAAACCTATACATATGAGAGAATGTTGCAGATTGAAATACCAAATAAATATTTATTAAATGGTAGAGGAAATGAGCTGTGCCAATATAGATGTAAAATACAAATGTAGAAAACAAAGCCACTGCCATCGAGTTGATTCCAACTCATAGCAACCCTATGACAGAATAGAACTGCTCAGTAGAGTTTCCTAGACTATAAACCTGTACTGGAAGAGATAGCCTCATCTGTTTCCCTCAGAGCAGCTGTTAGAGGTGTGGATTGTTAGCTTTGCAATTAGCAGTCCAGTGCTCCTGTAATCGATACATTGTTGTTGTTGTTAAGTGCTGTTGAGTTGGTTCCTACTTACAGCAACCTGTATAGAGTTTCCGAGGAGTGGCTAGTGGTTTTGAACAGCCAACCTTAAAATGAAAAGTCCAGTGCTGATCCTACAGCACCACAGCAGAACTCCATGTAATAGATATGTTGTTGGCAAGTGCCGTTGAATTGGTTCTGACTCATTGTTGTTTGTTGTTAGGTGCCATTGAGTTGGCACCGACTCATAGCTACCTTATGCACAGCAGAACGAAACACTGCCCAATCCTGGGCCAACCTCACTACTGTTGCCACGCTTGAGTCCATCGATGCTGCCACTTGGC
>NW_006408651.1:2819956-2823622 GCF_000296735.1 Chrysochloris asiatica
AAGCCTGCCTCCTGGCTGCCAGCACACAGCCTTTCTCTTTCCATGTCTAGAGTCCTTAGCTGCTCTATCTCTCCATGTCATCATCTCTGCCTCCATCTCTGGTGTTGTTGCTTCCCTGGATAGGGTCACACATTACACTCATGCTCTTCTCCCTTTATAGTCCTAGGGTCCTCTGTTTCTGGACTGTAAGATTAACTACTTCACTGTTTTTATTAGAAAACTATACCTTTATAGTTGTGACAATCACCATTAGTCATGATAACAGTTACTCACTATTGAGTCATAAGAATCTTATGCCCATCTACTTTCACCAAACCCGTCTAGACAAGATGAAAACTATTCAATGGGGATTTTATCTTCCCCTGCACACTCTGAAACTAAACTCTGTATAGGATTTTTAATGGCTGGTTTGTTCAGAAGTGGATCAGCAGACCTTTCTTTTAAGACGGCTCTGGGTGGTCTAATACCTTCCAGCTTTCAGTTAACAACTGAGCAAATTAACCATTTTCAACACTCCGAGACTGCAAGGAATGAGAAAGAGAGTTAAATATGTAGGGTCCCAGTTTCTCCCTGAGGCCACATGGTCTTTTAGCCAACTCCTAAATGCCTACCTTGGAGAAACTTTTTGTACACTAGGCATGGTGATGCTAGTATCTTATCCTAACAAGTCTCTGTTTATCTCTTCCATCCTTAATGATAAGTGTGACTTTTTATTCACTTTAAATGGTACTGTAGGATAAGCTGCTAACCACAAGGTCAGCTGTTCAAACCCACCAGCTGCTCCTTGGGGACCCTAAACTGTTTTGCTATGAGTTGGAACAAATTCAGTGACACTTAACAACAGCAAATGGCATTTTTCCTCTTATACACAGAATGTTCAGAGTCCCCAGGAGCACATGGGAACGTGAGGAAAAAAATCCACCTCAATCCTTCCTGCCTTAGATAGTCCTACAGGGACACCTGAGTTAGACCTTGCTCCCTCTGCAAGTTCAGACTCTTGTCATTGGAGTCAGAAAGAGACATATGCGCTTGTAGTCTCAGGCTCTTAGCCAGAGATTACAGGCTCCTCTTGTCACCATCTGTAATTCCTGTGTGAAACCCTAACACACAGGCTGCACTGAAATGACTTTCAAACTGCTCTCTGGGTTGTGTAGGAGGGGTTGGATTAGTACTCCAGCCTTTAAACAGGTTTCTTTCTTTCTCTTTTTTTAAATTTTTTTTTATTGCAAAATATCCAGCAGGCTGAACAGAGGAAATTCAAGTCTAACCCTGGAGAGACCCCTGTTTAGTCATCTGTCTAGACAGGCGAATTCATAAAACGGGCCTCTATTTCTTTTGCTTTGTTACAACAGACGGTGGTCCCTTCCTTTAAACTTGATGAAGATGTCAACCTTTGGTTTTTTTTGATCCCAGCCTCTGTTGATAAGCCAAGAAAGTGACTCACACACGGGAACCTACAAAGACTTTTGAATGTGACAAGCCACCGTAGAGTAGAAGGAAAATACAGGCTTTGCGTCAAGGAGACGTCATAAATTTCTGACTCTGTGACATTGGGCAAGTCCATTAATGTCTCTGAAGCTCATTTTTCTCTTCTCTATAATGAACACTAATGAAAAAAAAATCAAAAAGCAACTACCTGTTAGTGGATCTTTAAAGAAAGGGTCTACCATAGAAATGGCTTCTACATGATCAGAGCTGACGAAATTGTTATCCATTCATGTGTTCATTGCAAGGTTCTCAGTGGTGCCTTTGAACGCTGGTGGAACTAAAGGATAAGCACTGGTCTGACCACAAGGTCAGCAGTTCAAATCCATTAGCCATCCCATGGAAGAAAGATGAGGCTTTCTGCTCCTGTAAAGATTTACAGCCTTGGAAACTCTAGACAAGGTCACTGTGAGTCAGAACCGACATGATGGCACCTAACAACAACAAGAAGCAATAGGGCCTTTGACTTTCTTTCTTTTCTATTCTGACACCCATAGGAAAACTGCAACTCCATGCCCGGGCTTTTATCAAGGTGGCACATGTTGAGAAAAGCAAGTTTTATGTGTGTGTGTGGATATGTATATCTCTGTATATGTATACATGTATATAGGAGTGACATATGTATGTACATATGTTAAGTGCTGTTGAGTTGATTCCAACTCATAACGACTCTGTATTGGGTTTCCAAGGAGCATCTTGTGGGCTTGAGCCGCCAACCTTGCGATCCAGTGCTTTATCCATACAGCACCACACCAGGACTCTTATATAGAGGAATAAAGTGGTCCAATTTTTGTAAGAAAATAATATTGAAGCTATTATTTAAAAATTAGTAGAAGATATAAATAAGGCAGCATGGCATTCTTTGTCTTATCAGGAAGAGCTGAAAGTCTTCTAAAACCAATTCCCATTGAGTCAACTCAATGCAGAGTAGAGCTGCATTCCATAGGGTTTTCATGACCATGACCTTTTGGAATCAGATCACCAAGCCTTTCTTTCCAAATGTCCCTTTGTAGCTTAGAACCACCAATCTTTTGGTTAGTAGCTGAGTACTTAACTCTTTGAGCCATTCAAGGACTTGAAACTCTCTAAGTGCTTACATGAAAGGACTATGTGTGTTAAAAACTATTTCTGTAGCCAAGTGGTGGAGTCCTGGGTTGGCGCTGTGGGTTAATGTGCTGGACTAAAAGGTTGGTTTGAATCACAAGGTTGACAGTTCAAGCTCACCAGCTGCTCCTCGGAAACCCTATACAGGGTTGCTATGGTTCGGAACTGACTCAAAGGCACTTAACAACAACAACATAGCTAAGTGGTACTATACTGGCCATCTCATTCTCTTGTCATTTCACTTTAAGCATTGCCTGGATTGTTCCTGGTAAATTTTGTTCGGTTCAGTAAACATCTGCTCAGTATATGTTGCCTGCAGAGCATGGTGCCTGAAGACAGTAGAGATAAGTGAGTCCTTCCTGGAATACTCAGGCCAGAGGAGCCGTAGGGATCATACACTGTAGGTTTCAGTGGAGGCTCCATTATTTCTAGTTATATAACACCAGACTGGTTCCCTTATTAAGCCTCAATTTCTTATGTCTTACCTAAATTGGATAATCCAGGTTTATGGATTATTAACATTACTAGTTATTGTAGTTTGCTTCCAATGACTAGTAATATTTTTCTTGTTATAGGTGGCACAAACAGTTAAGCACTAGACTATTAAATGAAAGATTGCAATTCAAACTCACTAAGAGGACTTGTGGTGTGGCACTATAGGATCAGCACTGGACTGTGAACCACAAGATTGGGAGTTCAAAGCCACCCAGCTCCTCCTCAGAAACTTATACAGGGTCGCTATGAGTCGGAACAGACTTGATGGCACTTAACAATATTAACAATAAGCGTTGCCTCTGGATTAAGACCTGGTGATAAGCGTCCACAGAGGGTTGCTATGAATCAGAATAGACTCGGATAGTAACTAGAACCAAATTTATCATTGCCCTCATGGAGCTTAGAGCCAAGTCAGGGAGAAAAACATGGTTCGGAACGGACTGAAGTTGTTAAGTGCCTTTGAGTCAGTTCCAAACCATAGCAACCAAAGTAGAATAAAAGGTGCCGAATGAGATTTGCAAGCAAAAACACAGAGGAAGGTGTGGGTACGGAGCTGAATTTTAAAAGCAGCAATCCCTACTG
>NW_006408651.1:2823832-2831873 GCF_000296735.1 Chrysochloris asiatica
CCTAGAACAACATGTATTCCTGTGCAGTAGATAACCAAGCAGCAATCCCTACTGCCGTCCTAGAACAACATGTATTCCTGAGCAGTAGATAACCATTCCCTTAAAGTGCAGAGTGGAATAGAAACATCAGCTTCTTCTTTAGCTGTTAGAGGACAGAAGCAAAGCTGTTCACATTTCATAGTATAGCTCATGACATTCTCCTACATTGAAATGTCATTATTACCCAGGGCCTTACACACTTTGGATATGGCATCTCTGAGTTATGTCTCTCTTAATACAACTGCAATCAATTAAAAAAACAAGCAGTTAAACATGATTAACCATGAGAACATCCCTCCTCACCAGTCCCACCCCCAAGTCAACACTGGGATTCATTGAATTTTGTGCTTTTCTCCTCAATATTCTTTACACTGAGAAATATGGATACTCCTTCAAGTACGCAAAAGAGGTTCTCTGTGCTTGATAGCCATGCACCGTATGTTGTATAGCCATGCGCCTTCTGCCTCTCAGCACCCAGACCTGTTCCCTGACAGGTGTGTCGGGGAGAAAAATGTCTTTTCATGGGTTAGCAGTGTAGATGCCGCCAGAGAATGCCAGAGGTTCCAGAAGGCATTAATGAGTACAAATTGTTTCCTCTCTATTACTAATAGAACTCTGCCCACCTCCTGTAACCTTTTATCTTAATATGAATCCTGAGAGGAGGTATCCCATTAGTCACCACCTTCTTAGTATTAATTCATTTTGTGTTTTGTCGTGTTTTGTTCTGTTCTGCTCCCATAAAGATTTACAGCCTCAGAAACCCTGTACGGGGTCGCGATGAGTCAGAACCAACTCCATGGCACACAGCCACCAAGCACCTGTGCTTTGTTCTGTTTTGTTTTCAGGTTCCTGACATAGAAGGAACCTGAAACAAGAGCATATGAGTTCTAGGGGCATACGGATGGGTGGGAGAAAGACAGAGGAGAGAGGGAGGACAGGAGGGGATGTAAACAGGGGTGTGGAAGGGTACACAGATAGCCTTCTCCTGTGTCCTTTTGGGTTCTGTGGGCATTACTTACCTGTGCAGCACTTTCCCAGGCCAGCTGAGCCGAGAATGTTGTAAGCCAGCAGACTCTAGCTATCATCCCAGCAGCTTTTGAAACATTACCTTCTTTGCCCATGGGGCAATCTGGCCTCACTATTACCTTTAATTGTAAAAGCAGGCCAAGAGTATATGATATATCATCTTTATCCTTATGAAAATGTTACAGTTTTCTTTGTTCCTCCCTAATGCTCCAATTCAGCAATCGTATTTTTTTCCACAAGATTGCCCTTGGGGAGGAGGTTTTATTTAAAAGTTCTGGGGTTGGTTAAATATCTGGAAGATGAGATGAAGTCAATTGAAACAGGTAACTTTTTCTGTGCTCATGCCTGAGAGAGGCTTAGTTCTGATATCTGGATATGTGAAGGCCAGTGTTAAAGTTCACTGGCTGTCGTATAAACTAACCATTTCCCTCTACCTGCTTTGGTTACTGGAGAAAGGTGGGTCTATATAAGTTCCAATCATTTAACTTCTACTTTCTCAAGGAACCAGTTACTTTAAGATACATTGTTGTTAAGTGCTGTCAATTCGGTTCTAACTCATAGCAACCCAGGATAGGTTTACTGAGAAGTGACGGCCGACCTTTTGGTTAACCACAAGGTTGATGGTTCAAATCCACCAGCTGCTCCTTGGAATCCCTATATAGGGTTACTGTGAGTCAGAACTGACTCGATGGTATTTAACACCAACATACTCAAGAATTTACAGAGAGCTGTGCTCCATCAAGACTGGTGGTTCAAGATGCTTTGAAGTAGAAAGAGAATGCTTTCTGCTCCCTAAAAGGTTACAGCCTCAGTATGTATCTATACAGGTCCACTATGAATTGGAACCAACTCAAGGGCACTTAACAACAACATACTTACAATATTTATATTTGTTGTTGTTAAGTGCCATGGAGGCAATTCCAAATCAGTTCCTATATAGGGTTTCTGAGGAGCAGCTGGTGGGTTTGAACAGCCAACCTTATGGTTTGCAGTCCAGTGCTGATCCCACATAACCATAGATGCAGATAAAAACCTATATCTCGTTCCTTTTATTCTCACTTCGTGTTTTGTCAGTAATAATAATGATATGGAGCCATGGTGGCTCAACTGTTAAGCACTTAGCTGTAACCAAAAGGTCAGTAGTTCAAACTCACCCAGCAACTCCTCTGGAGAAGGACTTGGTGATCTGCTTCTGTAAAGATTACATCCAAGAAAACCTGTGGAGCTGTTGTAGACAAAATGGAGTTGATGGCACTTAACAACAATGGTGATGACAAAAAAAGAGCAGTAATAGTAATACTGATGCTGTGTTTCCTATCCTTCGGGTGTTCTTTAAAGCACCTCAGTGATACAGATTAATTTACTCTTCACAGCAATTGGAATTCTTATTTTCTCCATTTCACATATGGGAAAATGGGCACAGAGAAAGAGTTCAGTCACCCATCCAAGATCAATAGCTATTAAGTGGTAAACCAGAACATACCCTTCATAGCTTTCCCTGACGTCACTGCTTCGTAACATGAATAGTAAGCTCAACTCAGTTACTATTCATGCCACGCAAATGCGGCAGTATGGTGTAATGGTTTAGGGGTACAAACTTTGGAACCAAAAATGGCCCAGGTCTGTATGATTGGAGAAAGGCATCCCACTGCAGGAGTGGGTTCCACCTGCCCTAAAATATAAATATAAATCACAGTACTCTTATGCCAAGCTAGGAACTTCTGTAGCATGCATGTCTGTGCATGTGTGTGCTCACACATACTCACACACATATGCTTGTACACACACACGCTCACAATGCATCTTAGGGTCTGGAACTGAAAAGAGCAACCAGCATGCCAAGTTCTTTTTAGATGACTTTTTCTTTCTCTCTAAACTAACCCTTTGATTAGCAAACAGTACAAATGTTTATAGAGTTGGAGGATTTTTAATATCTGTATTTGAATTGCACAAAGCAGCCAAATGTAGTTTGGCCCCAAGCTGCAGAGTACATGGGTCTGGGTGCCAAGAAGCAATAGCACTCCGCCTGAGATGCCAAGCATTCCAGACCTGTTACCTTGTAAGTGTAATATTTACCAGATTTTGCTTCATCTGGAGATGAAAAGCAGAGTTGCAAGAGTAGGGGTGGGCTGAGCTCCTCTGAAGGGAGTTCTGTGTGGAGAGGAATCCCTGAATGAGTGGATAGGTAGCTGGGAAGGTAAACCACCCTTTGCCAGAAGCCGCCCTTGTGCTGGCAACTGGACATCTAGGAAATAACCAAAGAGGCTACTAGAATAATGGAGTACCTATCTTGTGCCGGAGCCCTGGTGTGGCATTGTAGGGTAAGCGCTGGATGGTAAGGTTGGTTTGAACCGCAGGGTCGGCAGTTCAAGCTTTCCAGCCGCTCCGTGGAAACCTTATACTGAGTCGCTATGAGTCGGAACCAACTCAATGGCACTCACAACAACAACAACATCAGGTGCCAGGCACAGTGCAGTTTTGTTCTCATGATCCTCTTTAGACCATGGGGCTCTGTTATTATCCCCAGTTTTTTTCTTTTTTCTTCATTTTTCAGAGCGTTAAGTAGATTGCCTAAGGTTATGTGGTTGGTTTTAATTCAGGGGCTCTCTTTACATCTAACTTTGGGTGTCAAGCAAGCGGTGAGAGTGGCTAACACATGGCCAGATTGAGCTCCACAGGATTTTCAATGGCTGATTTTTCAGATGTTGATTGCCAGGTCTTTCTTCTGAGTTACTTCTGGGAGGACTTGGACTTCTAATCTTTGGTTAACAGTCAACTGTTTGTACCACCCAAGGACTCCTTTTTGACACGAACCAAAACCTAAAACAAAACCATCCAAACAAAGCCCCAAACCCATTGCTAGCCACTCAATTCTGACTCCTGGTGAACCCTATGTTATTGATAAGTGCCATGGAGTCAGATCCGACTCAGAGCAACCGTGCATAGGGTTCTTGAAGAGTGGCTGGTGGGTTTGAACTGCTGGCCTTGCTCCTTCTACAGTGCCACACCAGGACTCCCTACAGGACAGAGTAAAAGTACCCCATAGACATTCCAAGGTAGTAATCTTTCCAGAAGCAGACAGCTACATCTTTCTCCTGAGGAGCAGCTGGTGGGTTTGAAGCCCCAAGCAAGAGTTTAATTAGAAGACTATGATAACAAAAATGAATACACATTTTAGATAGGGTCTGAAACACACATCATTTTTAAATAGTGACCTTTGTTGTTAAGTACCATCGAGTTGATTCCAACACATAACAACCCTCTATAGGGTTTCTGAGGAGCAGCTGGTGAGCTTGAACTGCGGATCACACAGTTCAAACGGCTTTGCAGTCAGACCCATTAACCCACAGCACCACACCAGGACTCCTTTAGGATGGTCCAAAATGCAAACTGTGCAAACCTATGTCTCTTTCTCTGCATTGTTTGTTGCATATAGTAAAAAAATAAAAATAAAAACAAAACACAAGGACATCTTGAAAGGCAGTAACTGTACTGCTCATTGGCCTGTCTGAGGCCCCTTTTCATTTTCCTTTTGATGGGAAAGCTGGCACCACAGGTGGGAAGGGGACTTTTGTTCCGGTCACAGGCCTAACACCACTCAGGGGCTTACTGGCTTCACAGGCAAATGGGAATGCTTACTGTGAATGGCCGTCCTCGGCATGAACCCTTGAACATGATATCTGCGAACTGTATTGCTGAAGGGTTTTAACATGACCACATGTCAGAGGACACAGGATTTGGTGGTATGTCCCGCGAGGCAGGTTTCTGGGCCTTACAAGTTGCAACATCATTGACCACAGGCTTATGAAGAACTTTCCATGAGAGGTATTTTCAAGTAACAAACATCTTTGAATTTTCCCACCTTAAAAAGAAGTAGAGTGAAAACACAGAATGACAGAAAAAACTGCTACATTCTGGGGTCCCTCTCTAGACTTGGGTAATGACATAGGAACGCCATTTTGGGCTCTACTCTGCATTTTGAAATCACAGAGACAATGGTGCGTTATGATTTTGTAGTAGTTGTGATACTTTTTTTTTTTTGTTTAAATGGGACCTAAAGAGAGCTCTGGTAGCGTAGTGGTTATGAATCGGGCTGCGAACCTTAAGGTCAGCGGTTCGAAACTACCAGCTGCTCCGTGGGAGAAAGATGAGGCTTTCTACTCCCGTAAAGATTTACACCCTCGGAAACCCTGTACAGGGTCGCTATGGGTCAGACCCGACTCAACGGCACTTAACAACAACAACAACAACAACAACAAAGGATATCATGCTTGGTAAGATGGAGGGTCGGAGAAAAAGAGGAAGACCCCCAACGAGATGGATTGGCCAGGTGGCAGCATTGATGGACTCAAGTGTGGCAGCGGTAGTAAGGCCCAGAATCGGACATTGTTTCGTTCTACTATGCATGGGATCGCTATGAGTCGGTTCAGACTCGATGACACCTGACAACAACAACAACAAAGTTTATTTATGATTAATTTAAATAATGTAGAGCCATTCATTGGTCTTTTGTCCTTCTCTTCCAAGACATGTTGATTCATTAAAAAAAAAATAAAAGAAAGAAAAAATAATTAGAAAGTGGCATGGCTCTATAGGATAAGCACTTGTTTGCTAACCATAAGGCTTGTAGTTCAAACCCATGAGCTGCTCCTCAGAAACCCTATCTATACTGAGGCTCTGTGAATTGGAATTGACTCAGCAGCATTTAACAACAACAAATATTTTGAATTCATAGGATATGTGACGTTAGTTTAATGACTGTATCTTTCAGTAATTATTTTAGAGAATTAGAAATGATTATATTTTTTGTGTGTGGAGAATTGAAAGAGCTCCATACTTACAATGAGAATAACTTGGTAATTTTATGGTGAAACAGTACTAGTAGCTATGTGGGTTATTTGAAAAGCTGAGAGAAGCAAGCTTGTTAAATGCTCTCTGTATACATTGGATCCTCTTGCTACTGCTAAGTGTTGTAAACAATACTTTTATACTGTGGCTCTGTCATATGTACTTAAGAACTAAAAGCAGCCCCTTATAAGTCACTTCTATGTCTGGCTCCATCCCCAAGGAGTTGAGTGATCTTATATAAGTTACTTAATCTTTCTAAGCCTCAGTGTGCTCATCTATAAAGTGGAACTTAAAATCGTGAGTACCCCATGAGTCCATGTGAGGCTTAAGTATAAGAATCCGGGCTAGGCTCTTGGTTGCGTGTTATTGTGGTCTATTAGGTGCCATGGAATCAATTCCAACTCCTGCAACCCCATATGAGAGAGCAGAACTGCCCCATCAGGTTTTCTAGGCTATAATCTTTAAGGGAACAGATTGCCAGGTTTTTCTTCCTGGGTGCTCTTTGGGTGGTTTGAAACTGTTTCATGGTTGTGCCACCAAGGCACCTTTTTATTACTGGCCCCTTACATATTGAGAGAAAGACTTTCTAACCACTTAACCACCACAAGGTAGTTCTTCCTTAAACTCAGGGACCAAGTGCCGTCCATTCACACTGGGTGATCTGATAAAAAACAACAACAATAACAAAGGACCAGTGGCAGATCTCAAAGCTGCTGAGGATGGATTAAAATGTTACAGTGTAACTTGGGGGATGGTCGATGGGGGCATTGACTGATGAGATTTGCCTAGAGGTGCACTGGAGGCTCCCTGTGTGGTGCATAGTCCTCAGGAGACAGCAACCAAGTCTTACAGCCCAGCTCTGACCTGGTTGGAGAGGGGCTCCAATACTTCTACCCAGTGACTTCAGAATGAACTCTTCCTAAATTTGAAGTCGATGTGGTGAGTGAGACAGCCTCTTGGGAGTTAAGATCTACGTCTGATCCCTCTATCTTCTACTTAATAGTGCTTTCTGGTTACAAGTGCTGGGCCCTAGTTTCGTCCTTTTAAAGAGGGAGATCTACTTCAAAAGTTGTTTACTAATAACTATTAGAGAAGATAATGTCAGCAAATACTAATTATGTATCTTATTTAATGATAACAAAAAGTAAGTTAACATTGTTAAAAGATCGCTGTGTCTTTATCAAAGTACTGTACACGTGCATCATCTGAGCCTACACGAGTCCTGATGTGGTGCTGTGGGATAAAGCACTGGACTGCAAGGTAGGTTTGAACCCAAGTTTGGTGGTTCAAACTCACCAGTTGCTCCTTGAAAACCCTGTACAGGATCACTATGAGTCGGAACCAACTCGACAGCACTTAACAGTAACAACAACAAAAGACCCTTCCGTTAGTCTGGATGTGGCGCTGTAGGATAAGCACTGGACTACTAACTTTAAGGTGGTTCAAATCCACCAGCCACTCCTTGGAAATCCTTATACAGAGTCGCTATGAGTTGGAACTCATTTGATGGCATGTAACAACAACAGAGACCTGGGAAAGGAATCCTGTTGAACGTACTGGTTGCTCCAAGGGTGAAAATAACTAACAATCTGATCCCATAAAGAATACAGCTAGAGAACTCTATGGGGCAGCAGTTCTGCTCAGTCACATGAGTCTGAATCAACTTCTCAGCACACAACAATAACAGAGACCTACGAAGGGGGCTCACCAGTTTACAAGGCACAGAGAAGGTACGGGTGTTCAGAGGCAAATGGGAATTTCTAAGCCGTGCTAGTCCTTAGATTAAACCTTTTATCTTTATAATTGTGGTGCGATGCTTGGGAGGTGCTTACTTGCAGGGTTTTATTTTATGTTTTAAAAATACAATTTTAAGTTGTGGTGAAATATATCTTAAAATCTCCCATTTTAACTGTCCTTAAGTGAACAATTCAGTACCATTAATTGCTTTCAAGGAGTCATGGCATAAGGCTCTGGCTACTTTCAGGGACATCACTACCTTCTTTGTTGGTGTATGCTGTTGAGTCGGTTCCTACCCATAGTGACCCTGTGCAGGGTTTCTGAGGAGTGACTAGTCTGTTTGCCCTGTCCACTTTCAGTTAGCTGTCCAGTGTTATCCTACAGTGCATAC
>NW_006408651.1:2832628-2869991 GCF_000296735.1 Chrysochloris asiatica
AGTCTTCCTCCAATCCTGATGCCACGTTTTTCTTCATAGAACCCAGCTTCTCTGCTGCTAAAATGTTGTTCATTGTACTGAGCTTGGGGACTTTCCACCACCTGGTATACAGAACAAACTTTTACTATGAGGGGAGGAGATATGAAGCAGTGGAAAGAGTATGGATTTGAGATTAGGCAGATGTAGAATTGATTGTCAATTTCCAGTCACTTCCCCTTTCTAGCTGTAAGCTGTTGAACAGTGAATTACCTGCCCCAAACCTCATTTATACATTGGAAATTGTGGGGATAGCAAGGTAGTATGTCTATGAGATGACTAGATGTCACTACGGCTAATTTGAGACTATGCCCAAGAAGGCACTTTGTAAATCAATGTTAGCAACATGGGTACTATTAATAATAAAATCACTGGAGTCTCATTTTTACAACTAACCATCTGCTGTCTGTCAACTCCAACTCTTTAACCATATGTATGTCAGAGAGAACTGTACACTGTAAGATTTTCAATAATAATTGTTTCAGAAGTAGATCGCCAGGCTTTAGTTTTGGTTTGTTTTTCCTGAGGTGCTTTCAGTTAGCAGTTAAGGGTGTGGAGTATTTACACCACCCAGTTACTCCAGAATCTCTTTTTACACCTGGTTCTTATGAGAGGAATCCAATGGGGCCAACAAATCTACTGAATCCAAGAGGGACTTTCTATGACAAGTCCAACATAATCAAGCACATATCTGCCCAACATGTTTCTGAAATTGATGATTACAAACTGAGGAACTGAGGCTTTGTTTATCTTGTAAAGTAAAGCAATTTCTGACATTGCTGCAGTCTTGAGACACATGGACTTTTCCTTATTCCTGGTTGGTAGGGGCTATCAAGTCGATTTCCAACTCATGGTTAGCAACTCATGTGACAGAGTAGAACTCTCCTATAGGGTTTTCAAGGATATAATCTTTAGGGAAGCAGATCACCAGATCGTTTTCCTGTGAAACTGTTGGGTGGGTTTGAACTACAACCATTCAGTTAGTAGTTGAGTGACTAATCATTAGACCATTAGGGTTCCTTTGCGTTTGTTGTTGTATGCCATCAAGTTGGTTAGTAATCCTAAGGACCCTATATAGGGTTTCTAAAGGTGGCTATTGGGTTTGAACTGCCAACCTTGTAGTTAAGCAGTCTATGCTTATCCTACAGCACCACACAAGGACTTGGGGTTCCTTTGTTGTTGTTGTTGTTGTTCAGTGCCCTTGAGTCGATTCTGACTCATAGTGACCCTGTATAAAGTTTCCACAGAGCTTCTGGTGTGGTTTGCAGTTCCTTGCTTATCCTACAGCCCTACAGCACCACAGGGCTCCTTTGTTGTTGGTAAGTGCCACTAAGTCATTTCCAACTCATAGCAACTCTGTATAGGATTTCCAAGGAGCGGCTGGTGAGTTTGAACCTCTGACCTTGTAGTTCAAACCAACCTTGCAGTCCAAGTGCTTATCCTACAGGACTCCTTTGTTGTTGTTGTTGTTGTTAAGTGCCATCAAATCAATTCCAACTCATAGTGAATATGTATAGGGTTTCCAAGGAGCAGAGTATTATTGGCATCAGGCTCTGGCAAGAGGTGCTGTCTTTTTACTTTCAATCCTAGAGATCTGTTAATAATATAAGCTTACATTTATTAGGAGCTTGCTATGTTCCAGTCAGATCCGTTATCTTATTTAATCTTTACAGCAATTCTTAGAGGTAAATGTTAGTATTATTCACATTTTAAAAATACAGAAGTGTGTCTGAGTTCAGCTCTCACGTTGCTACCATCTTTTCAGTGTAAATACCTACAGAGGCAGCTACCATATATAACAAGATGAAAGCTGTTGGGACTCAAAGAAGAGAGGAATCTATACTGCTCCAGAGAGATGAAAATACCTGTGAACAGAGGGAACAGTAAAGCTAGACCTTAAAAGATGAATAGACTTTGACCAAATGTAAAAGGTGACGGACTAACATGATGTATGTGGTATGTGGTGGGCCAGTACTTGGCATGTTTGACAATTGAAATTTATGTGGTGTTCTTAGAGCATGGACCAGAGTGTCATGAGGTGGAACGGGAGGGGAGTTAGCAGGTACACATGAAGTTGAAGAACTAAGTTGGGGTCTCAGGATACAAGAAAGACACGTTGTTGTTTCTTTGGGATATTTGCAATTTTTCAAGACTTTATACTGGTTACAGATTGTTGAGAGAGGAAACGATGGTTAAGACTGGAGAACAGATTTGCTTAATAGTGGTGGTGCTCGTGTGATGCCAGAGTTGGTTCCAACTCATAGTGACCCTGTATCTGATTTTGGAGGAATAGCTGGCAGATTTGAACCACTGACCTTGTGGTTCAAACTGACCTCGTGGTAGACAGAGTGCTCCTAAAGTAGCATGTTGTTGTTGTGAAGTGCCGTTGAGTTGGTTCTGACCCATAGCGACCCTGTATAGGGTTTTCAAGGAATGGCTGGTGAATTTGAACCGCCAACCTTACAGTTCTAACTGACTTTGCAGCCTGGCACATTAATACACAGCGCCACACCAGGACTACAGTAACATAGTGCTTATATTGCTAGAAAAAGTATGCCAAGCATGTCAGGGTTGTTGTTACTTTGTGTCGTTCAGTGGGTTCTGACTTATAGCAACCCTTTATAGGGTTGTGAAGAGCTAGTGGTGAGTTTGAACCACCGACCTTGTGGTTCTAACCGACATTGCAGTCCAGCGCATTGCATCACGGTGCCACACTAGGATTCTGTGATTTCTAATCTTAATTCCCTGCCACCTCAAGGGCTGACAGTGTCTCTCTGCTAACATCAGTTTGATGTTACCAGCCGTTTTTGTTAGCAGTTTGAAATTACCAGCCATTCCGTAAGACGAAGATGAGGCTTTCTGCTCCTGTAAAGACTTGTTGTTGTTGTTATGTGCCGTGGAGATGGTTCCAACTCTTAGCAACCCTGTACAGGGTTTCCGAGGCTGTAAATCTTGACAGGAGCAGAAAGCCTCATCTTTCTCCCGTGGAACAGCTGGTAGTTTCAAACAGCTGACTGTGAGATTAGAAGCCTGATTCGTAACCACTACACGAAAACCCTATGCAGGATCGCTGTGAATCAGAACCAACTCCACGACACATAACCAACCAACCAATCCAAGCCTGGCATGATGCTGTAGGATAAAACACTAGACTGCAAGGTTGGTTTGAACTACAAGGTCGGTGGCTCAAACTCACCATCTGCTCCACAGAAACACAATACAGGGTCGCTATGAGGTGAACCAACTTGGTACTTAACAACATTAATCCAAGCCTATCATTCCTTTAGACATGAGGGAGCCGAGGCCAGGGAAAGGCTGATGGTGAGTTGTGTAGATAAATTGTACAGCCCCCTCCTTTCAGTGCTCACTTCTGAAAAGCCAGTTGCTGTCGAGTCGACTTTGGCTTCTGGTGATCCCACGTGTGTCAGAATAGAACTGTGCCCCGTAGGGTTTTCAATGGCTGATTTTTCAGAAGTAGATTGCCAGGTCTTTCTTTGGAGGCACCTCTGGGAGAACTCAAACCTCACACTTTTCGGTTATCAGCCAAACACGTTAACCTTTTGCACCACCCAGGGACTCCCATTTCTGAAAAGCATCTGGCATATTGTCTATTTTAAATTCATTCACACTCCATGTGTTCACTGCTCAAGACTGATTCACACTTGACCTAAATTTTTACTACTCTTTACTTATACTAGACTGTTAAGAAAATGTGATTTGATTCAAGGTTTGCGCAATAAGATTGACTCTCATATGACTGTATATATTAAACTCGTTAGAGTACTGGTGCGGCACTGTAGAATAAGCACTCGACTGGAAGGTTGGTTTGCACTGCAAGGTCGGCAGTTCAAACTTACCAGCTGCTCCTCAGGGTTACTATGATTTGGAACCTACTTGACAGCACTTAACAACAACAACCATTTACTTCCTATAATAATAAAAAGATCAATGGGTCTGATAGAAAGGGATGAAAAGGCATCTTGATTACCCCATCTCTGTTTGGGCTGTACTGCTGGTCCACCTGAGGCAGATGGACTTCTGTGAGTGGCCATATAGAGAGAAGAGTAGACTCATCTGCTCTCCCACAGTCGTGGGGAGAGGGCGGTTTAGAAAGTGCAGGGAACTCCTGGGCAATTAGGGGCTCATTCAGAACACTATAAAGGGCTTTGGTAGTAAGGCTGATGGTCAGATAGTCTGTCCATGTGTTATGCTCACTGCTGCAACCGCCTCTGGAGGAACATCCCCCACCCCCTCACCCATCATAACAAACAAACAAACAAGCCAGGTGCCATCAAGTCAATTCTGCTTTGCGAAGACCCTGTGGGTATTAGAGTCTAATTGTGCTTCATAGGGACTACTGATTTTTTTTTTTTTTTAACTTTGTATTTTCAGTGGAAGTGTACACAACAAATCAGGTTCCTAGTCAACAATTTCTACAGGTATTGTTCAGTGACAGCTGACTTCCTTCTTTACATCGTGTCAGCGTTCTTTCTATGTCTGTTATAGTTCTGTTTCCATTAACCTAATCTCACAGTTTCTCAATCTTCTCATCTTGTGTCTATTTTAGAGTATTTTTTCACTATTTGGTCTCGTATTGATGATCAATTTTAAAAGCCCAATACTCAAGGTTGATATCACCCATTTATGAGCTAACCTGCTATTTAGTTACAAGGTGACTTTTAGGTTCAAGAATCTCTCAGACAGTGACATCACTAGGGGGCTGCAGGGGTAGGGTAGACGTTGGTGCAGACTGCACTGGGTGATACTGTCAGGTGGGTGATAGCAAAAGGCCTTTCTATAAAATTTTAGTGTAGTGTTTCAGCAGAAATATTTTGTGTTGGAAAAATAGCTCTGTAGTTAAGTTATAACAATAAAAACCATTTTTAGTAAGTCCAGTTGAAATTATCAACTAAATACTAAGTTACTTTTTGAACATTCTAATGTGCTCCCTTGGAAACCCCTGTACAGGGTTGCCATGAGTTGGAACTGACGCCATAACACATAACAACAACAATAACAATGTGCTCTGGTCAGAGCTGTCATTCTTAACTCAATTATGATGTTTCTACTTACATGGCTTCGTCTGTACAGACTACAAGCGTGTTTTCATTGCTGCTGATGTTTTTATTGTTGTTGTGAAGTGCCGTCAAGTTGTAATTCACTGTGCTACCAGGGCTTCCATTGTATAATATTTAATAGAATGATGTTGTTGTTAAGTGCTATCAAATCAGTCCAAACTCACAGAGACCTTGTGTAGGGTTTCTGAGGAGTGGCGGGTGGGTTCTTGAACCATAAAACTTGTGATTAGCTATCCAGTGCTTTTATGGTCTCTGACTTTGTCTATTTTTGGGGGTGGTTTAGCTACAATATTTTATGTAGTAACTACTATTTGTGAACCAATATCAATAACTTTTTTGAAAGTGAAGTAGTAATTAAAAGGAGAAAAAATTTTAAAAGGCTTCTGCCCGGTTACTAATAATGCTGTAACTAATATTGTTATAGCTGTTTGAACTGCAAGGTCAGCGGTTTAAGCTCACCCTATACAGGGTCTCTATGGGTCAGAATCGACTCGGCAATAATATTATAATTCAGTATAGAAAGCTTTTACAAAGCAATTGTGTTGTCAGCATTCCTATCTTCTATTATATCTAAGCAAGTTACAAGTATATGAATCTGTGGGTTAATACGCTAGCCTGCAAAGTCGGTTTGAATCACAAGGTTGGCAGTTCAAGCTCACCAACTACTCCTTGGAAACCCTACACAGGTTCGCTAGGTAGGAACCAACTCGATGGCACTTAACAACAACAACAACATTCTATTAAATGGAGCCCAGGTATGATGCTGTAGGTTAAGCACTGGATTGCTAACTGAAAAGTCAATGGTTCAAACTTACCAGCTGCTCCTGGGAAACCCTATACAGGGTCACTATGAATCAGAACTGATTTGATGGCACTTAACAACAACATTTTACTAAACATTCTACTAGTGGAGCCCTGGTAGTATAGTGTGTTACAAGCAGGGCTGCTGACTGAAAGGTCAGCAGTTTGAATCTCCAGTCACTTCACAGGAGAAAAGTGAGGCATTCAATATACCTACAAGGTATACATGGTTGCTACGAATCAGAACTGACGGGATGGCATTCAACCACCACCACCATTGTATTAAAATTGATGATCAGCATTACAAAGAATTATGTATGGTCTGTTATGGGGGTGGGGGTGGGATGACACCAAACCTAGGGATGCCTCTGATCTCAGTGATTCCTCCTGTCTCAGTAGATGCAGTAAGTCTGAATTGTTTTCAAATTTTAAATTGTGGTCCGCATTTTTCTACCGATCTATTGTGGTTCTGAACAGAATGTTTGGTATGGATAGCTGGGCACCATCTGGTCTCAGGGTACAGGAGACTGTGGTCCATGTAGACAGTCCTGTAGACTGGTTCCTTCTCTGAATTTTGGGTTTTCTTCTTTCTCTTTTGTTCCAGATGAGTAGAGACCAATAGTTATAGCTTATATGACCACTTACAAGCTTTTAAAACTCCAGATGCTACTCACCAAACTAAGGTGTAGAATATGAGTGGGCTTCAAAATGTTCATGAAAAATAGAATGCAAAGATAATGGAATTTTCCCACAGACTTTTTTTTTTAATTTAAAATTGTTGTCAGTTTATTTTATTGTCCAGCATAAGCTATTTTTATTAATATAACATTTACACGTGAAAAGACCATGAGCTCAGTAGTTGTTACATATAATGTCTATGTTGTGAAGTGCCGTTGAGTCAGTACCGACCCATAGCGATCCTGTATGGGGTTTCCGAGGAGCAGCTGGTGAGCTTGGATTGCCGACCCCGCAGTTCAAACAACTTTGCAGTCTGGTGCATTGACCCATAGCGCCACAACATAAACATCCTTTAGATCAAGACAATTCATAGTGATGTGAATTGTCTTCTATGATATGTTTTTCTATTTGTTCTATCAACAAGAAAAGCTTGTTAAAATCTCCTAATATTGTTGCAAAAATATCTGTTTCTAAATCAACTTTATATGTATTTATGCTGTTGTTAGGTCATACACATTTATAATGACATCTTTTTGATGAAATCTGTCTTTTTATGAATATATCTCTTTATCCCTGATAATATCTTCTTCTGTTTTCAAAGCTATACCATGTGATATTAAAATATACATTCCAAATATTATATGCGATGTCTTTGGTGCAGCCTTTCCCATCCACTTATCTTAAATAGATCTGTGTATTTACATCCAAAGTGTATCTGTCATTGGTGGCATGTGGTTTATCCGTTTGATAATTTTTGCCTTTTAGTTGGGGTGTTTAGACCTTTAATACTTAACAAAACTTTTGCTGTCATTGGATAGTCACTTCATTATTGGTTTATTATTAGTTTTGTTTGTCTCTTGTGCTTCTTGTGGCTGTCATCGCTGCTGCTGTTCCTCTTTTCCTGTCATTTCTGATGCTCTTCATTTGCTTCTGAGGATCCAAGTTTTCTGCTGATATAATTTCTTTTCACTTGAAGAACAGCCATTAGAGTTTCTTGTAGTATAGGTCTCTGATGATGTTATCATTGCTGGCTGGGGGTAAAGCCACAATCTATAGCAACCTTGCCAGGTTGTGGGGGTGAGGGTGGGGGTGGCAGCGGGTTCTGTGGAGAAGTTATAACTAGCAGGTTTCACTGCCATAGCTCAGGAAAACGATGCAGTCATTCCTCAAAGTGCAGGATAAACTTGAGATGTTTAAGAAATAATAGTAAAGCATGGAAGGTCTGTTAGTCTTCAAGATATAAAAATAGACATGACAATGATGCTCCTTTCCCAGGGGCAGCCCTTCGAAGGTTGCTGCAGTCAGAGCACCATCCCGCCCCACTAACTTTTTGAAGCCCCCTTGTATAAACTTAATGAACTATATCATACCAACTGGCCAAGTTGTCTTATGATACCCTGAGTCTTCAAACCAAGAAAATGGATCCTATCAAGTGATTGGTTATATGTTATGAAATGTCCATTTCTGTGACCCTTATTGGCTCATATACATGAGGGAGCTTCAAAAAGTTGGTGGAAAAGTTCCATTATCTTTTAATTTCATTTTGAAAATTCCCTCGTGTGTGTGACTATATATGGTGTTGTTAAGTGCTGTCGAGTGGGTTCCCACTCCTAGCGACCCAATATAGGGTTTCCGAGGAGTAGCTCATGGGTTTGAACTGCCGACCTTGTGGTTATCTTACCCTACAGCGCCCACAAGGACTTTCTCTGTATATATGTATAAAGAGTCCACGTAGCGTAGTGGATTACTAGCAAATTCAAGGTCAGTAATTTGAATTTACCAGCCATTCCGTCGGAGAACAGGGAGACTTTCTGCAACTGTAAATGTTTTACAGCCTTGGAAATCCTATACAGGATCACTATGAGTCAGAACTGACTCAGTGGCAGACAGCCATCACTATATATATATATTTGTTGTTGTTGCTAATGCCGTCAAGTTAGTTCCGACTCATAGCGACCCTGTATAGGATTTCCAAGGAGCAGCTGATGAGCTTGAACCACTGACCTTGCAGTCCAAATGGCTTTGCAGTCTGGCATATTAACTTACAGTGCCACACCATGATACACACACACACACACACACACACACACACACACACACACATTGCTGTTGTTAAGTGCTGTCAAGTTGGTTCCCAGTCATAATGACCCTGCATAGGGTTTCCTAGGAGCAGCTGGTGGGTTTGAACTGCCAACCTTGCAGTTCAAAACGACCTTTTGGTCCAGTGCTTTTATACAATTACAAACACATATGTATGTTTCTTGTGGTGTTAGTTGTTGGATGTTACAAAATTGTATCTATTATCATGGTTATTGTATGCCATCGAATCAGTTCCTATTCATAGTGACCCTGTATAGGATTTCTGATGCTATAAGTCTTTACGGAAGCAGAAATCCTCATCTCATTCCTATGGAGTGGCTGGTGGAGTCGAACTGTTGATCTTTCAGTTAGCAGCCCGCTTTGTAATGCTACCAGACCTCCTTACATATAGTATTGTTGATGTTAAGTACCGTTGGGTCCATTCCGACCCATAGCAACCCTGTATAGGGTTTCCAAGGAGCCATTGGTGAGTTTGAACTGCCGACATATCATACTGTTGTTGTTTAGTGCTGTTGAGTTGGTTCCAACCCATAGCAACCCTGTATAGGGTTTCCAAGGAGCGACTGGTGAACTTGAACCGCGACCTTGCAGTTCAAATTACTTTGTAGTCCAGCATGTTAATCCACATCGCCACACCAGAACCCTGACATATTGACCATATTTGTTGTTGTTGTTAAGTGCCGTCGAGTCGGTTCCGACCCACAGCGACCCTGTACAGGGTTTCCGAGGGTGTAAATCTTTACGGGAGTAGAAAGCCTGATCTTTCTCCTGCGGAGCAGCTGGTAGTTTCGAACCGCTGTCCTTAAGGTTTGCAGCCCGATTCATAACCACTACGCTACCAGAGCTCCTTGACCATATTTAGCATATACTAAAACATCCTTTTTGATGTGTGTATTCCACTTCATGGCATCAATTACCTTAGTAAAGCAATGCATACTTCATCCACATTTGGTACTGCTGTTCCCATCACCATGAATAAAAAGTGACTATTGGACGGAGAACCAGAAGGTCCAAGGTTCGAGATGCTCTACCAGAGAAAGACCAGGCTTTCTGCTCCTGTGAAGATTTAAAGCCTCGGAAACCCTATACAGGATCACTACAAATCAGAACCGACTCAACGGCACTTAACAACAAGCAGCAACTGGTTTGAGAATGAATTCCCTTTTCTCTACTACTCACTCTCCCCACTAACCACCAATGAGTGTTGTTCTCTGCATATATACGTAATATTGTGCTACATAGGATTTTCAATGACTGATATTTTGGAAGTAGGTCTCCAGATGCTTCTGGGAGGATTTGAACTTTTCATCTTTCAGTTAACAGCTGAGCTTGTTAACTATTTACACTGCTCAAGAACTCCCAGACTGTTTTTTACCCACCAACCCACTTCCATCAAATCCATTACAACCCATAACAACCCTACAGAACAGAGTGGAACTGCTCCTTAGGATTTCTAAGGCTGTAAATCTTTGTACTAGAGCAGACAGCCTCATTTTTCTCCCAAAGCTGTGAACCACTGACTTTGCAGTTAGCAGTCCAACCCTTAACCCACTGCGCCACTGGGGATCCTTTTTGATGCTAAGTTCTGTTGAGTCAGTTTTGACTCATAGCCATCTGTATAGGGTTTCTGAGGAGCAGCTGATGGGTTTGAACTGCCGACCTTGCAGTTAGCAGTCCAGTGCTTATTCTTATAGCACCATACCAGGACTCCATTAAAGACATCTTGGTGTTTTTTTTGTTAAGTGCTGTCAAGTCTATTCCGACCCATAGTGACCCTGTATAGGGGTTCTGAGGAGCAGTTGGTGAGCTTGAACTGCCAACCTTGCAGTTCAAATGGCTTTGCAGTCTGGCGCATTAACCCACAGTGCCACACCAGGACTCTCTTAAGTCTTATTAATGTGGAGGACATGACATCATTCTTTCTGCCTCTCTCATTCTTTCTCTCTCTAAATCTTTTCCAGCAGTGGCCCTGCGTCCCCCCTATGTACTAGTTATAGAGAAAACTGCTGAGTCGCTGACCCCTGACGTGGCTGCCTGACCATGAACCACTTCCTCCGTCTTACTCCCTTCCAGGCACTGCTGCTTATAGGCTCTGTGTATTTAGAGCAGGGGTCGTATATTGTTATGTTGTTGTTGTTCAGTGCTGTTGAGTTGATTCCAACTCATAGAGACCCTTATAGGGTTTCCAAGGAGCAGCTGGTGAGTTTGAGCCATCAGCCTTGTGGTTCAAATCAACCTTGTGGTCCTGTGCTTTATCCCACAGTGCCATACCTGGCCCTCAAAATCATTTGGTCCTGCCCTGCCAAGGAAACTACAGTTCCAGCCTTCACATTGTTGGTAAGTGTCATTGAGTTGGTTGTGACCCATAGCTACTCTGTGTAGGATTTCTGAGGAATGGCTGGTGAGCTTGAACCTCCGACCTTGCAGCTCCAACCAAATTTGCAGTCCAACGCATTAAGCTACAGTGCCTCACTAGGACCCCAGCCATCACATTAAGAGTGAGTTAACTGAATATTTGACCAAATATAGCAGACTAAATTTTAAGTTGATGTTTTATATATATATATATATGAACTGATGTTATAAATTTTGGCAGGAAAAAAGGATCTTCACCCCTGGTGTGGTTCTGTAGGATGAGTACAAGATCAGTTTGAACTGCAAGGTTGGGGGTTCAAAATCACCAGCTGCTCCTTGGAAACACTATACAGGGCTGCTATGGGTTGGAACTGACTTAATAACAACAACCTTCAATTTAGAGAAAGGATGCTTCTTCTGCTTTTGGCACTGGAAACAGCTATCCACTGTTGCAAACAAGAGAAAACCTCTTCACCAGTACCAATGCCAGCTGAAAAGACAGCTTGTTAGGTATCATATTGCTGGGTCTCTTCAGGCTGGAACTCTCTGGAGGGTTTAAAATTCTGCTCCTCCGTAGCATCCTCAGCAGGCATTCAGCTCTTCAGTGTCTTCCTTTTAAAATGCACCCTATAGGGGATTTTGTTTTCCCACTGGTTGCTTTATATCTTTCAGGGAGGCTGTTCCTAAGCCTAATATCAGAAGGCAAGCATTGGATTAGCAGCAAGAAGTCCTGAGAATCATTTAAATCAAACGATTTAGCCTCTGAATCATGATTTTCTCGACAGTAAAGAAGGTTTACAGGAATACAAGGTTCAGATGACAAAATAGATGAGAAAGTGGTTTGTGAAACATTAAGTCCTTGAAGTCACTTAAAGAGACAAGTTGATTGTAATTAACATCCATCATCATCATAGGACTTCAAAACATAAAAAGCATTCACTGTTGAATTGATCCTGATTCATGGTCACCCCGTGTGTTATAGAGTAGAACTGCTGCACAGGGTTTCCCTGGCTGGAATCTTTATGGATGTGCTGATGGACGTGCCTTTGATTCATGGCACTGCTGCGTGGGTTGGAAGCAGCTGAGTTCATTAATCCTGTGCATCACCCAGGGACTCCTCCTGTGACCTCTTGTTATTGTTACTGTTAGATGACCCCAAGTCATTTTTGACTCAGTGACCCTGTATAGGGTTTCCCAGAGCAGTTGGTGGGTTTGAACTGTTTACCTTGTGGTTCGCAGTCCAGTGCTGATCCTACAGCGCCACACCAGGATTCCTCTGGTGACCTACCTATATATAGCCTTGTGCTTTGTGATACTTACTGAGCCTAGGAGGCCCTCGCATACAGTGGGTGCTCAATAAGTGTGGAGTTAGGAAATGGAGATGGGAAGAGGACACTTCTGCCCCTGAGCTCTTGTGTCACTTATGAAGGTCACCTCTCCCTATGTGGAGCTGGTGCTTCAAGTGTGGGAGTCTCAGGAGCAGTTCTGACCACCCATGAAATAAAATCAATGTGCGCAGAGCTGCTCTTTGCCCTTAGGGACCCCCATCCAGTGGTACTGGAAACTAGCAATACAACCCGCTCATTGTTAAAGGGAGCTCTCAGAGTGTATCAGAACACTTAAAGGAAACCAAGAGCATGTTGTTCTGGTCAACATATGTCTTAGAACATGTGTGCGCTGAACAGTGTCACATTGGTGCTCTGTTGTAGAATGTGTATGAATGCTAACCAACTGTTAAGCGTTTGTTGATTGGTGCCATTTAGTCAGCTCTGACTCATAGCAATGCCAAATGACAAAGTAGAACTTCCCTGTAGGGTTTTCTAGCCTGTGAGCTTTACAGGAGAAGATCACCAGGTCTTTCTCACAGTGAAAGTGTTAGATGGTTTCAAACCACCCACTTTTTTGGTGAGCCGTCAATCCCTGACTGTTTGTATCACCAAGGCTTCCTTAATCAAGGGAACAAGAGATTCCCGTTCTTTATTGGTAACTCATCATTCATTTGTAGGCAGATCAGAATATGTTTGTTTACTCACTTCTCTGACACAGGAAATCTTTGAGGCATGTTATGTAACTGTTTGAAACAGTCTAATAAAACCAATGTGAAATGGCAAAAAAAAAAAAAAAAAAGATGTATTCAATGGCATGTCTCACATAGCCCAACATGATTAAAGTGACTTCACTTAATTCAGGGTAGGTACTCTTGCTGACTTTGTGTTAATATCCCTTCATTTAATGATCCCTAGTCATGCAGTGGTTCCTATGTTGTTAGATGTCATTGAGTCAGTTCCAACTCATGGCGACACTATGCACAGCAAAATGAAACATTGCCTCTTCCTGAACCACTTTACCAATCGATCTCACTGGGTGCCTTCCTCTTTTTCACTGACCCTCCATTTATCTAGTATGATGTTCTTTCCCAAGGACTGGTCCCTCCTGATCATATCTGAAGAATGAGAGACAAAGTCTCACCATCCTAGTTTCTAAGGAGCATTCTGGTTATATGTCATCCAACACAGATTTGTTTGTTCTCTTTGCAGTCCCTGGTACTTTTAATATTCTACTCCAACATCATAACTCAAATGCATCACTTCTTCAATGGTCTTCCTTATTCAGTGTTCAATTTTCACATGCATATGAGGTCACTGAAAATACTGTGGCTTGGGTCAGGGGCACCTTAGTCCTCAAACTGACATCTTTGCTCTTGAACACTTTAAAGAGGTCTTGTACAGCAGATTACTTTAGTTCAGTATTAATTTTGATTCTGGCTGTATATGTGTGTATGTTGCAGTATGGTGAGTCTCTGAGTGCTACAAACTGATATGAACTTGGCTGCTAATGAAAACGTTGGAAGTTTGAGTTTGCCTAGAAGCATATCAAAAGAAAAACCTGGCAGCAATGGAACACAGTTCTAGTTGGACACACATGGAGTGGCCATGAGTGGGAATCGGCTTGAGGGCAACTGGGATGGGTGGTCTATTCCAGTATGGTGCCCTGGGAATTCTATTTGCTTTTACTTTCACATATTTATGAAGCACTGCCTTTATTCAAAGAATTTTTATTTACTAAGTGTTTTGTTTTTATAATAAGTGTGGGAGAGTCACTGACTTGGAACTAAAAGCATTTGTTTTATTCTGTCTATACATCACCTAGGAAAAAAGAGACTAAGGAAAATTTCAGAAACCTGAGTTTTGACACCCTTTGCATTCCAGTCACCAGTAATTAGCTATACATCTTGATTGCATGTTTGATCGATTTCAGATTGAAGAAGTTGGTAGAATTCTTCTATTTCGTGCTCACTAGCTTTAGTGGTTGGTACGTACATTTGAATAATAGTGGTATTAACTGGTTTTTCCTGTGTTGTTGTTGTTGTTGTTATGTGCTGTGGAGTCAGTTCCAACTCATAACAACCCTGCACAGGGTTTCTGAGGCTGTAAATCTTTACGGAAGCAGAAAGCCTCATCTTTCTCCCGTGGAACAGCTGGTAGTTTCGAACTGCTGACTTTGCGGTTCACAGCCCGATTTGTAACCACTAGGCATATGGATATTATTCTATCACAGACAGTATTGTACTTCATGACTGATCTGGATATGTTCTTTTTGACAACGAATGTAACACCATTTCTCTTCTATTTGTCATTCCCAGCATAGTAAACCATGTGGTTGTCAGATTCAAAATGGCCAATACCCGTCCATTTCAGCCCACATTTTCCGGCACTATATCTGACAGTGTTTCTCTGCTGTTCATAAGGTTTTCAGAGACTAAATAAATATTTGGAACTAGTTTATCATTCCTTCTTCCCAGTCTTCATCTGGAAGCTCATCTGAAACCTGTCCACCATGGGTGACCCTATTGGTATTTAAAATACCCATGGCATAGCTTCCAGAATCACAGCAACTCACAAGCTACCACAGTACGACCAACTGACAAATGTGTGGTGGAGCCTCCGTAAGAGCAGATGAAAATTTGCTCATGGCATAGTGGTTACGAATCGGGCTGCTAATCGCACTGTCAGCAATTCGAAAGTACCAGCTGTTCCGTGGGAGAAGGATGAGGCTTTCTGCTCCCGTAAATAAAGGTTTACAGCCTCGGAAACCCTGTACAGGGTCACTATGAGTTGGAACCAACTCCACGGCACTTAACAACAACAACAACAACATAGCTTCTCTATACAAAAATAATGAGATTAAAGCTAAACTATAGGGTTCATTCTCAGCTCATTCAATTACATGAAAATAACACACACTGAAACATTCTAAAGTAGTTAGCCAGTTCTGCAGTGGACAATCTTACGTTAAAGACTGTTTTTTTCTCCTCTTATACATGGTGGCCCAACTTTGAAGACCAGAAAGCTGCTTAGCACTCAAGTGAACACGATGTCTTTAAACAAGCATAACATGCTTGGTTCAGTTCCAGAATCCATTCATGCCACAGTTCACCTGGATTCCTATAATTCCTGTGTATTCCCATATCTTAATTGCCCATAGCTGCCTTGCCAATATAAACAGGATGAGGGAAGAACACACACCCTTATGAGAACATCTGCTGACTCTAAGGAAGCACTGTCCTTTGGAATTCTCATATACCTTTGTAAGGTATGGGGTGATCGTTTTTTGAAATGCTAATAGGGACATCTGATAACTAAAAATTCTTTCCAGAAAATTTATATTTCCTACCAGGTATGGTGATGTAGGATAAGCACTGGACTACAAGGTCCATTTGAACTGCAAGGTCAGCAGTTCAAACTCACCAGCCACTCTTTGGAAACCCTATACAGGGTTGCTATGAGTCGGAATTGACTTGATGGCACATAATAACAAACATCATTATGAAGTCACTGAGTGGTGACAACAGTTATGCACTCTACTACTCACAAAATGTTGGCGTTTAGAATCTATTCAAAAGCACTTTCAAGAAAAGCCTGGTGATTTGCTAATCTGCTTCAGAAAAGTCACAGCATGGAAAGCCCTATGGAGCAGTTCTCCTCTGCATGTGGGATCACCAGGAGTCAAAATTGACTCCCTAGCAACTAACAGCGCACAGTCTTTATAGGTCCGTGGGTGGCACACACAGTTTGTGCTCAAGTACTAACCTAAAGGTTTAGGCTGGTACCTGATTGAAGTTACCCAGCAGCACAGTGGAAGAAAGCCCCGAGGAACTGCTTCAGTAAAGATTACAGTTGAGAAAACACTCTAGAGCAGTTCTCTGTAATACATATGTTGTTGTTAAGGGCCACTGAGCCAGTTCCGACCCATAGCAACCCTGTATAAGGTTTCCAAGGAGCAGCTGGTGAGCTTGAACTGCCAACCTTGAAGTTCAAATGGCTTTGCAGTCTGGGGCATTAACCCACAGTGCCACACCAGGACTCCAAAGCTATAGAGAGTAATACATATACTTACCCTGAATTAAATCAACTTGATGGCAAAGTTTTTATTTTTTGAATCATCTCTCTAGTCTAGATCCACAGTTTTATTTATTTATTTTAAAAACATTTTATTGTGAATTATGTGATAGTTACATGGGAGGACATTAGCTTTACATTTATCCTATCGTATATCGTTACATTGCCATGGCTACAATCCCCTCTATGCATCATCAACCAACCAAAGGGTACACCCTGCAAGCCTGTGCCACCCTACACCCCCAGTTGTCAGCACACAGCCCCTCTACCTCTCTGGGTCTACAGTTTCCAGCCTTTCCATCTCTCCACGTCATCGTCTCTGCCTCCATCTCTGATATCACTCTTTCTCTGGGTAGGGTCCCGCACTCTGCTCTTCTCCCTTGATGGTCCCAGGGACCTCCATTCCTGGCCTGCAAAGTCAACCTCTCCCCTCCTTTTGCTATAAAACATCTACCTTTACATTTCCAACCCTCACAGTCAGTCATGATAATAATTATTCGCTATTGTACTACATGAGTGCTATCCCTGTCACCTTTCATCTGTCCCACCCAGACAGATTGGATACTACTCAGTGGAGATTCTACCTTCCTCCACGCCCTCTGGATCTAGGCTCCCTCTCGAAAGCTTGTAAGCCAGTCACTTCTTGCCTTTGTAGCCCCCCCATTTTGGGTAGCCAATGTCCAAGTTGCCCATCCCTGTCTGCTCTGTGTATGGAGGGGGTGGGAATGATCCTCACTGTAAAGATTTGTTCCCTCTTTTGAGCTACTGCATCCATAGGTGTACGTGTCAAGTTCATCAAATTGTATTAGATTAACTCTGTTTTTCCTCTTCTTTCTTTTTCTAGTTGAGCTCTAATCTAGGGTTTAAATTTGACATTAAGAAAATTCCAAACTTTCTATTTGACTTTGCTAGGGAGCATATTTAGAAGTTAATTCCTGATTAGTAGAGAATAGGCATCCTGAGGTGAGGGAGGTTCCAGAACCTTCCTCAGCCCAATACCATTGCCATTTTCCTTGGGGACTGGCAATAGGACAATCAGCAATGGCTGGCATACTGAATCACATTGAAGATTGCCATTTTGATGGCTGCACCAGGTGACTTTGTAGCCATGGGTGCCCCTTCATGTGAGCTTGATTGACTGTGGTCTTAGAGGCTTGCAGCACAGTGGTGGTGTTTGGTGTAGTAGAAGCACCTCAGAGGAAAGAAGTTCTAATCCAGGTTCAAGTCTGTATCCCTCTTAACAAATCTTAGAAACTTTGTACCTCATCTATGAATGTAGGGGCCTGAAATATGTAGACACTAAGAATTCTTCTACTATTAAGACTATCCCTTGCAAATCAAACTTCATATGCATCTCAGTATATTTGGAATGAGGAAAATGAAATAAACACATTTCACATAGGCATATATTGTAAAATGGACACATAAAAAGTCTCAGGGTATGAGCGTGGGGGAGTCCTGGGTTGGCACTATGGGATAATACACTGGACCACAAGATGGGTTTGAAATGCACGGTCGGCAGTTCAAACTCACCAGCTGCTCCTCAGAAACCCTGTTGTTATTGTTGTTGTTAGGTGCCATCAAGTCGATACTGACCCATATCGACCCTATGCACAACAGAACGAAACACTGCCCGATCCTGGGCCAACCTCATTACTCTTGCCACATTTGAGTCAATGGATGCTGCAGCTTGTCCAATCTATCTTGTTAGAGGTCTTCCTCTTTTTCTCTGAACCTCCACCTTACCAAACATGATATCCTTCTCCAGTGACTGGTCCCTCCTGACAATATGTCTGAAGTATGAGAGACGAAGTTTGGCCATCTTGGCCTCCAAGGAGCACTCTGACTGGACTTCTTCCAAAATGGTTCTGTTGGTTCTTTTGGCAGCCAATAGCACTTTCAATATTCTCCTCCAACACCATAACTCAAAAGCATCAATTCTTCTACGATCTTTCTTATTCACAGTCCAACTTTCACATGCCTATGAGGTTATTGAAAATACCATGGCTTGGGTCAGGCTCATCTTAGTCTTCAAGCTGGCATCTTTGCTTGTGCAGCAGATTTGTCAATACTTGCTTGCTGAAAGTGAAGTGGACTTAAAACATTTACTGATGAAGATCCAAGAGCACAACCTTTGGGTATGGATTACATCTCAATGTAAAGAAAACAAAAATCCTCACCACTGGACCAATAAACAACATTCTTATCAATGGAGAAAAGATTGAAGTTGTCAAAGACTTCATTCTTCTTAGATCAACTATCAACACTCATGGAAGCAGCAGTCAAGAAACCCTATACAGTATCCATTATGAGCTGGAACTGATTTGAGGTCACTTAACAACAACAACACTATGAGTGTGGGATGATGACATTTATGAAATAGTTTATGCAGAACAGACCTAAGGCTTGTAGTTGATAATGTATTCAGAATACATCAGAAATATGATATAAATGCAAAGGTTATAAAGTATACAAGAGAATATTTTACTGTTGGCATATACTACTAAAAGTATGGGTTCTATAATAAGAAAGGTGATAGTTTTACTTTACTCTGCCTTGAGAACTATGTCCATATTGATTGTTGTTGTTGTTATTAAATGCTGCCAAGTCAATTTTGAACCATAGTGACCCTGTATAGGGTTTCCGAGGAGCGTCATCAAGTCAATTCCAACTCATAATGAGCCTAATCGACAGAGTCGAACTGCCCTATAGAGTTTCCCACGCTGTAATCTTTATGGGACAAATCGCCAGGTCATTTCTTCCCACAGAGTTGCTGGTGGGTTTGAACTGCCAACCTATTGGTTAGAAGCTGAATACTTGACCACTGTGTCACCAGGGTTCCTTCTGTGTTTCAATTAAGGAACAGACTCTAAGATTGGAACGAATCTGGAGGAAAGCAACCCGGAAAGGTGAGAGCCTTGATTTAAAAAAAAAAAAAAAAAAGATTATAATAATGTAAGAAATAGGAACTGTTTGCTTAGAGAAGAAAAGAGGAACATGGGAACTGGCTGTGACATTTCTAAGAAAGCTCAGGAGGTAAGGGGAGTCGGTTTGCTTTGTGATGCTTTGGGTAGGTGTAGATAAGCCGGCTCAGCCTGAGATAAAGAACTCTTGTAGACTTAGAAGGATCCGAAGCAACAATGGCTCACTGAGTTCCAGTTCCCCATCACCAAAGGAGTTGTAAGAGAGCCAGTAGATCCACTTGTCTTTTAGAGAGTGTTAACAGCGGTGGTTCAGTTGGAGAATACTCGCCTTCCATGTGGACGGGAGACCCAGGTTCGATTCCTAGCCAATTCACCTCGAGGGGAGCCACCACCCATCTGTCAATGGAGGCTTACCTGTTGCTGTAATGCTGAGCACGTTCCAGTGGAGCTCCAAGGCCAAGACAAGATAGGTAGAAACTCTGAAAATCAGCCAATGGATCACAACAGTCTAATTTGTCCCTGCTCTTGGGGATGGTACAGGACTAGGCAGAGTTTCGCCGTGGTTGTGCATGAGGTCACCAAGAGTTGGGAGCCGACTAGACAGCAGTTGACAGCAACAACATCGAGAGAACTCACATAATAAGTGCCAGGCAATCCCTTATGTGCTTTCACTTCTATTGCAGTGATTCACTCACTGAGTGAGTGAGACTGTTTGTTGACTGTCTTTGCTTTCCCTCTCTCGAACTGGATAATCCATACCATCTATTGCTCTTCATATTTACTCACTCCCAAGGCCTGAATTTAATACACTATAATAACAGCCCATGCCACTTGGATAAATTGACAAACAGCTTGCAATTCTAGCAGGGTGTGCCTTGCCACTTATTAACTTAGCTGTAGGGCAGAGCAGGAAATCATCACAGTGCCTCAAAGTAATTGGTGATTGCTTTACAGAAAAATTAGGCCACAAGCAAGCAGCTTATGGAAAACACAAAGAAAAGTGTACAGTACAAGACACGCATTGGCCATTATATGCATCACTGCTATAATTTTGGAAAGATTAGAGAAAGATTTTCAGGCTAGTAAGGAGATACTATGCCCATTAAACACATGTCAAAATCAACATCAATCATTGCAAGTTGCAGAGAAAATGTAGTTTCTGAAAAGGGGAAAGTTGGAATTTGGTTGTCCTGGGATAACAAGTTATGAGTCGAATCAACTTAAGGACAGTGGGTAGGGATAAGAAGGTTTTCTGTTTTGAGGTAAACAAGAATGCCCAGTGCTGAACCAGAATGTCCAAGGGTATACATCTTAATTGTTATTTTTCTGTGCTTGTTGTGTCTTGGAACTATTTCATCCCTCAGTTTCTCAACCTATAAAAGAGGATACAAACAGACTGCTGTTGTTAAGAGCCGTCAAGTCGGTTCCAACTCGTAGTGACCTGGTATAGGGTTTCCAAGGAGCAGCTGGTGGGTTTGAACCACTGACCTTGTGGTTCAAGCCAGCCTTGCAGTCCAGTGCATTAACCCACAGCACCACACCAGGACTCCCTGAGTCTGATCTATTTAGAAGATAAAATAATATCCTAATTTTCAAAGGTTAATTCATTAATGGAATCAACACATACTGTCTTTTTTCTATTGACCTTGATTGAAGCTATTGCCTAGTTCAGAAAAGTTGGCTGGAGAGCTGTTATCATGGGATTGGGACTGCTGGCCTTTTTAAGCGTCATCCTATACCAACCTAGCCAAACTCATTGCCTTGAGTTTATTCTAACTCAGGACAGATCATGGGTAACAGAGTATAATTATTCCACAATTTTCTTGGCTGTAATCTTTATGGAAGAGGATTACCAAGCATTTCTTCAGCAACCTTGGTGGGTGGGCTCAAATGGTCAACCTTTAAGTTAATAGTTAATAGTGAGTGCAAACCATTCACATCACTCAGAGACCTTTTAAGCGCCACCATTTGGTGGAAAACATGACAACCGTTTGCCCCTGGGATATCATATGGAAGAAGAGATTGAAGTGATGTAAGAAATGGAGCAAAGGAATGGTAGAAGATAGGAAAAACAGGGGAAGATAAAGAGCCTCGTGTGCTTTCAGAAATGAGAACTTGGCAGAGAAGGGTTGCTTCAACGGCCTATTGCAACCACAAGGGGAATGCCACCACTAGGGATATTTGAAAAGGATAAATCCCACACAGAAGTGGTTTCACATGCCTCTGACACTCCTCTGAGTTCCCCCATCAGTCTCTCAGCAGCAACAGTCTGCAGGCCCCTTTCAACACCCAAAGCTTTTTACTGCGAAGACACTGTGTTTGTCAGAGTCTACTCTGGTAGCGTAGTGGTTACGAGTCGGGCTGCTAGCCTCAGGGTCAGCAGTTCAAAACTACCAGCTGTTCCGCAGGAAAAAGATGAGGCTTTCTGCTCCCGTAAAGATTTACAGCCTCGGAAACCCTGTACAGGGTCTCTATGAGTCGGAATCAAATCTATGGCACATAACCACCACCACTCTGTGCTCCATAGGGTTTTCCATGGCTGATTTTGGGAAGTTAAGTTGCCAAGTGTTTCTTTGGAGGCACTGCTCACTGGACTCAAGACTCTAACCTCACAGTTAACTGTTGAGCACATTAACAGTTTGCACCACCCAGGAACTCAGGAAGGCTCTACAGGAAGACCCTTTCTTGTCTTTCTCAGTTTCTGGTTGTTGTTGCTGTTAAAATGCCCACTCATTTGCAACCCAATATAGGCTTTCTGAGGAGCGACTGGAAATGCCGACTTTGCAGATCAAACGGACCTTGTGGTCCAGTGCTTATCCTACAGTGCCACACTGGTGGTGGTAGTGGTGTGTTGTGGAGTCGGTTCCGATCACAGTGACCCTGCATAGGGTTTCCGAGGCTGTAAATCTTTATGGGAGCAGAAAGCCTCATCTTTCTTCCTTGGAACAGCTGGTAGTTTGGAACTGCTCATCTTGAGGTTAGCAGCCCGATTTGTAACCACAGCCAAGCACTAGGGATATTGAAATTAGAAACTCACTCTACACATAACTACTCCAGTATGACCTCATACTAGTTTAAGTGATGACAGCTTCAAAAGGCCTATTTCCAGGCAAGGTCATCTTCACAGGTACAAGATGGAGTGGGAGGGGTGGGAGTGGTTAGGACTTGAACATAAATTTGAAGAAGGGGACAAAATTCAGTCCCTAACAGTGATGTAAACTGGAATCAAGACTAGAAACCTCATCTTTGACACAGTTCAAGAAACCACTGCAATGGGCCGTCACCACTGATGTTTGACTTTTTCATGTAGCGTGTAAGAAGGGGTCCAAACACTTAATGCTGACAGTATGTACTCATATAGCAGTTAGATAAAGGCCAAGTCACATTAGCTGATGCTGACACAGTTAGACTTGCAGTTGCCAAGGGCATGTCAAGTTTGACATAGTCCCCCTCTTGGAGGCTCCAGCTTTCAGTTGAACATGCGCCGGTGCTGTCTTACATTTAATAGGAAGGATGGCTGAAGAGAAACACAGAAACCACTGCTGATGCGCTGTTTATTTCTCAGTCATTTTGTGTTAAATTGCTGTGACTTGAATGTCAGCATTGCTTGGGATGTGGTAGTGAAATAAAACCCATACCTCATGTGCCAAGACAAATTTCAGAAAACCCCCTAACACAATTGCCTTGGTTCTTGCTTGGCTGTGTTTGTACACACACAAATAGAATTCAGTTTAGGGCCCTGCAACCATTTGGTGGGTTGCTTTTCTTGCTACACTCTGGGGAATGGTTAATGAACCCCAAACGACTTCCTTCAACATGGAAGATGTCAGGAGTGAGGGGCCATTCCACGCATTAAGCATGTCAGAAGTCGACACCAATAACTGGAAAGCTGCAGGGATAGTGCAGCCATGTCTGGAAATGAGAATGTTAAGAGTTTATTCTGTTCTGTACAGCAGCGGGGAAGCTGAGCCAGTGGATGTCCCTGGGAGTGCTGTTGTTGTTGTAAAGTGCCGTCAAGTTGGTACCAACCCATAACGACCCTGTTGTGTAGTGTTTCCAAGGAGCAGCTGGTGACCTTGAATCGCCAACCTTGCAGATCAAACCAACTTTGCAGTCCAGCATACTGGCTAAAGTCAGCTGATGGGAGCACAAGACCCTAGGAAATAGTGGTATTAATCAAGATCCTGTTACCAGGGAACTGTCATGTTGTCAGAGTGGCCCTGGTCTCCAAATCAGGGTACAGTACAGTAAATTAATTCAATATGGCTCTTATATATGTCAAAGAGGAGATGTATATGAAATGCCATGAGGTCATGAAGTAGCAGACTTCTGAGTCTGCAGAGATTACACTGTTCTTGTTAGGTGGAGATGATGGTATGTTGTTGTTGTCAAGTGCCATCGAGTCAATTCCGACCCATAACGACCCTGTATAGGGTTTCCGAGGAGCAGCTGGTGAGCTTGAATCACCGACCTTGCAGTTCAAACAGCTTTGCAGTCTGGCGCATTAACCCACAGCGCCACACCAGGATTCATATATTATTCATCCCTGGCTAGTTTATGATACAAAGAAATGAGAAAAGTCACATGACCAAGTTCATTGTGGTTAGACCATTGTCTAGAGCAGATGTTCTCAACCTTGATGTACACAAAGAACGACTCAGTAGGTCTGGGATGGAGCCCAGTAATAATCCTATTAATAACCAGTCCCTGCCCCCAGGTGATCCTGGTGTAGGTAGTGAGTTCATGTGCATCTAATCTGTAATTCCTTAGAGGGATTTGGAAGGCGCCTAGTGGCACAGTGGTTAACCGTTCAGCTGCTAATTAGATGGGCAGCAATTTGAACCCATCAGCTGTGTTCCATTGGAGACTGATGAGACAGTCTTCTTCCATAATTTGGCTGTTCAAATTCACCAGTCGCTCCTTGGAAACCCTATACAAGATCACTATGAGTCAGAACTGACATGAAGGCACTTAACAACAACAGCAACATGGAGCAAGAATGATGTCATGGCAGAGCTGGAAGGGCACTGAGAGATCATATAGTCCAACCTGCCACCAGATTCAGGAAACCCAACTGCATGCCACCACGACATGGATTCCTTTAGTGAGGAAGCTCTCAGCCGTGAAGTGCAGTGCATTCCATTGATTTATTTATTTTAGAGTCTTCCAGGTTGTCAGAAGATTCTTTATATATTGAGCCCAAAATATGACTTGTTGGCTCTCAAAATTAGAACTTTCTAGATGGAAACCCTTGAAATATTTGAAGTTTCTTAGGGATCTGATGGTTCACCAAGTCTTCTCTGGTGTGGTGCTGTAGGACCAACATTGAACTGTAAACCACGAAGTCGGCAGTTCAAACCCACCAACTTCTCCTTGGAAATCCTATACAGGGTCATGATGAGTTGGAATCAATTCCACGATACTTAACAACAAGAAAGTTTTCTCCTGTGCACTTTCTACCAGTTCCTCTAACTGAGGGACTCTCATTCTTGGCTGGGCTAGAATCATCGCAGAAGCTTTGGAAGGTCCATACAGCACAGTTACACAAGCTCTCAGGGGCTGGGCCTCAGACATCATGGCTTTAAAAGGTCCCCAACAGATTGAAATAAATAATACAGTCAAGACAGAGAACTGGTGTGGTTCTATTTTATACAAGCCTCGCAGCCCTGGTAGCATAGTGGTTACGAATCGGGCTGTGAACCACAAGGTCAGCAGTTCGAAACTACCAGCTGTTCTGCGGGAGAAAGATGAGGCTTTCTGCTCCCATAAAGATTTACAACCTTGGAAACCTTGTACAGGGTTGCTATGAGTTGGAACCGGCTCCACGGCACACAACAACACAGTTCTTATGTTACTGTAATTTCTTATTTTCTCTGTTTTACTCTTTTTTCCGTATGTGATGTCTGACCAAGAGTTTAAATGCCCTTTGTCTTTCTGCCTTTTTTTGTGTGTGTGTGTGTGTGTTTTCACAGTGGCTCTCAATCCTGGTGTGGCGCTGAAGGACCAGCACTGGACTGCAAACCACAGGTCAGCAGTTCAAACCCACCAGGTACAACTCAGAAACCCTATACAGGGTTGCTATGAGTCAGAATGGACTCAAAGGCATTTAACAACAACAATCTTTAGAGTTTGTTAAAATGCAGATCCTCAAACCGCACCCCACTTACTGAGAAACAGTGCTGTTGTCAAGAACTGTCAAGTCAGTTCCAACCCATAGCGACCCTGTATAGGGTTTCTGAGTTGCAGCTGGTGGATTTAAACTACCAACCTTACAGTTCAAACTGACCATGTGGACCAGTGCATTATCCTGCAGCACCACACCAGGACTCCACTACTCTCTCTGTAGATTGTTATTGTTATTTTGTTAGTTGCCACTGAGTGGGCTCTTGACTCATGAGGACCCCGTGCACTATGAACTAAAACCCTCTGATAGGTGGTGGATCACTGTGGTCCACAGGGGTTTTCACTGGCTGATTTTCAGAACAAGATCTCTAGTCCTTAGCCTCAAGGTTCCCCTTAGACATGTTTTGCATCATAGCAACACACAAGTCTCCACTCAGAGACTGCAGATGAGGTACATTGGCTGGGAACTGAACCTGAGTCTCTCCCAGGGAATGCTAGAATTCTACCACGGAACCTTCAGTGCCCTTCCTCTCTATGAAGGGGTGAGAAATTGTAAATAGAGTGATTATAAACTCTATAAACTGTCAGGCCATACCCAGTCCACTTAGCTACTTCTGCTTTTTCTCTCCTCTTCTAATTAAATCAGTCAAGCTGTAAGAAAGTCCTTTCTCCATGTAGGCATTTAAGGAAGGCAAATGGCCGCATGGCAGCTTGACGGCAGAATAAAGAAGGGGCTGGGAGGGACCTTATGAATGGAAATTTGTGTTAGACCTAGTGCTCAAACTTTCCATCTGCTTTCTCATGTAATATTGATGACATTCAATATACGAGGTCATTATACAGGGGACATTGTTTGTTCAGTGGTAGAATTCTTGCCTTCCATGTGGGAGATCAGGGTTCAATTCCTGCATCTATCAGCGCAAGACAGAACTGGCCCAGAAGAGTGAGACAAGTTCAAGCTAGGTTGATTTGGTATTAGGATGAGAAGGCCTTAAAGGTACCTCACATACTATATATATATAGATATAGATATAGATATAGATATAGATATAGATATAGATATAGATATAGTGTGTATCTATATCCATATATATATAGTGTGTGTATCTATATATATACAGTGTGTGTATCTATATATATATACAGTGTGTGTGAATCTATGTATATATAGTATATGTATATCTATATAGTGTGTGTATCTATATCTATTATATATAGTGTGTGTGTTTATCTCTCTCTCTTTCTCTCTCTCTCTATATATAGTATGTATGTGTGTGTGTGTGTGTGTGTGTGTATATATATATCCTATTACTATCTATATAGTTATAGCAGGGCCGGCTACAAAATCTGTGGAACCCGTTCAAAATAAAAATACAGGCTTTTTCATTCAAAATCTGGGGAGGGTGGGGGTGGGAAGCACCCTTAATTATACTCAAATATTACATGTTTTTCTTTATTCTGTGATCTCTTTCTTGACATGTCCTTGTGTTTTTATTGCTCCTTAGTGTGGCGCTTGTAGGGTCAGTACTGGATGCTAACCACAAAGTTGGCAGTTCAAATCCACCAACCACTCCTTGGAAACCCTATACAAGCTTGCTCTGAGTCAGAACTGACTGAGCAGCAGTTAACAACGTGAATCAGAATCAACTGAATGGCAGTGGTGGAGTGCTATTAAAGGGAGCCATAATGACACAGTGATTAAGTGTTTGGTTGATAACTGAAAGGTGGGTGATTGTTCGAACTCACCACCTATTCTCGGGGAGAAAGCTGTGACAGTCTGCTTCCATAAAGATTTACAGTCCTGGAAACCCCATGGGGCAGTTCGATACTGTCCTATAGGGTCGCTCTGAGCCAGAAAGTGTTAACACTGTTTTTGATTGTTTTAAATATAGTGCTATTAATAGCATGCTCTGATGGGCCTAGGGGTATTTGTGGGGTGCCAGGGCCTTGCCTCAGAGCATGCGGCCAGTGATGCCCTCACATTAGCCCACAGTGTCATGTCAAGTTGAGCCAGACATCTCCCTTCCCATGTGATCGCACTGGGGCGTGCTTTGTACCTGTATTAGGAGTAGGTCTGCCCACCAACCATGGGTGGCACTGCCAACCTTGGGTGGAAACAGCTGTCACCATGTCACCCCCAAAATGTCACAGGTTGTGAACTCCTGACTCCGAACTTCCCCATTGGTGGTAGGCAGCAGGGGACACTGGGTGGATCAGGGAAGGCTTTGTGGAACTGAGGGACAGGGGGCTGTCTGGGATCCCGGTGGGGCAGGCAGGCAAATGGCAGGAGGTGGGACTGCGCATGCATCCAGGCTTCCAGCCCCTACGTAAGTTCCATTGTCCCATTGCACTTCACTTACAAAGGCTCAAAGGTAGAATGGTGGAAGGATGTCAAGATGGAGGCCTTCCTGAGTGCAGGACCCTGTTGTGTGACTGTGCCAACCACACACCCATGAAGTCAGCTCTGGGCTGTGGAAAACCAAAGAACTACAAGAAATGATTTCTGTGCCCAAGGTACTTATGTAAGAGACAAGGAACAAGATATTATACAATAACCTACGATAGATAACATGTCAACCTAGGCTGTTTCACAAACAAGTCATTTGTGATCAGTGCTTTCACGAGACTGTACACTTTCACTTTGTAAATTAATAAAGTAAAAAAATAAAGGTGTCTTCCTTTACCTCTCTCACGTATCCCCCAAACTCATGACTCAGCAGGGTGTGTGGCTGAGCTAAGGGGACACCCTCACTTGGGTACACTTCGGAATCTTCCATGTGCAAAATTTTCCCTGCAAGGGAGGCCTATGGGAAAGCAGGGGAGGAGGAACCAACCCAGCCCTGTGGTCTGAAATCCAAGTTGTTGAAGGAAAATCGATTTGATGGAAGTGAAAAAGTGGGTCAGCAACCATGAAGCCAGAGCAGGCCAGGGTGTGAGTGTGGGCAGGTTGGCAGAGGTCAAGTCCAAGTACCGGGCTGATCTGCTGGTGGAAGAGGAACTGGACCTGGAATGACAGAGGACATTAGAGAGCACTCCCATTCCAGAGGGGAAATGAGTTCTTGGAGAAAGCAGAGGAAAAAGCTCCCTCCCTCCAAGACTGCACAAGCCATTAAGTACCTCGCTTGCAGCTTTGGCACCCTGAGCCCAGAGAGTGAGCCCGCTGCATCGCAGCTGGGTAAAGATGGTCCTGTTTGGTCCCCACCCCCACTCCCTGTGCCTTTCATCCCAAAGCACGTGTGATGGCCACAGAACTACCCAAAGCAATTTGAGCTGCCTTTTCCTTTTCTTCTTTTAGACAAATTCAAAGGTATTTGGCATATTCATCAAGTTCATCAGCCAGGCAGGGGGCTTGTGACCTAGAGCAGGTGTCAGCAGGGTGCCAGCACTTTATATTCTTGGTGTGGTGCTATAGGACCAGCACTGAACTGTGAACCACAAGGAAACCCGATACAGGGTCCCTGTGAGTTGGAAGTGACTCGGACAGCACTCACTTAACCTCCATAGTCAGTGTTTCAGTGAACACTTACAGAGCCCTTGCTCTTTTCTGTGTGTGGGTGCAGGCATATGTGAAGACTGCCCTCTGTCCTGGCCTCGTCTCTTATGGTTACAGGACCAGAGCAGGGGTGCTGCTGGGGTCTGCTCCCCAGTCATTTTACCTGGTGGAGAAAACTGCTTCTACTTATAAAACAAAACTAGAAATTGTGGGTTTGTATTATCAGGCGATTGAAATATAAATAGTCCCAATGGTTATACTTGATGGGTGGTGGAGAGACTGTTGCCATCGTATAGGGAGCAGGGCAGAGCAATTGCTGCTCCTGTAAAGGTTTGCAGATGTTTCCTTCAGTGCTTAAAAGCGTAGGGCAGGTTGGTTGGATGATTTCATTAGAAGATGAAATAAATTTGACCTAATAGTCTGAAGCAGCCATAAAATCAACAACAAAGGTTGTATGGGCAGAAGATCCGAAAGAGGAGTGCAGTGGGATTGTTCAACGTTTAATAAAAACAAAAGAGAAAAACTAATCTCAAGAGCACTTTTTTACAAGTGTGATAGAATGAGGAGCTGAGGAGATGAGGTGGCTAGATGTTAGAGATGGGTGTTTGTAAAAGTAGAACAGACCTCTACATGGGGTTCCATTGAAAGGAAAGACAAACAATGAATGAGGTGTTTACTCTTCCTAACAGGAAACACTCTGAATTAACTTTGCTCTCTTAGGATGCTCTTTCAAAGGATGTTTGAAGCTTCTGTTGTCTAATGGCGGAGGAGCCATGAAGGTGAATGCAGCCACTTGGTTTATAGAGGATTGTGGCCCAAGGAGAGAGGGGGTGAAGAAAGATAGCCCAGCCGTGGCCCTGGCCTGTTTTTCCTACTGGACAGGGTAGTACCAACCTTTCCAATCACTGGGTTGGATATATTCCAGGGGAGAGGAATATCGATTTCTTTTTCGAAGCTACCTTATCAAACTTCTATGCTGATAGTTTCAGCTGCCATCAACTCCACTCTGACTCTTGGAGACTGCACATGTGTCAGAGTAGAACCATGATCCTTACTGTGGTGCTGTGGGTTAACGCACTGGACTGCAAAGTTGGTTTGAACCGCAGGGTCGGAGATTCAAGCTTACCAGCCGCTCCTTAGATACCATACACGGGGTCGCTATGGGTCAGAACCGACTCAACGGCACTCAACAACAACATCAATCTTCATGGGAGGCTCTGTAGGATACGGACTGGACTACCAACCACAAGGTCAGTGGTTCAAGCCCACTAGCCGCACCACAGAAGAAAAAGGAAGCTTTCTGCTCCCGAAAAGATGTGCAACCTCGGAAACCCTATACAGGGTCTCAGTAAGTTGGAACCGACTTGAAGGCATGTAACAACAGCAACCACATAGGTTGTCAGGCCTATCTGTGGATTCAAACTTCAAGCTTTCAGTTAACAGCTGAGTACATTAGCTGAGTACACCACCCCAGGACTCCCAGCTGTGCAGTTGTTGTGTGCCCTTGTTGAATCTGTTCCAACTCACAGTGATTCAGTATGACAGAGTGGAACTGCCTCCTAGAATTTTCTAGGCTATAACCTTCAGCAGAGCAGATTGCCTGATCTTTTCCCTTTCACAGCTGCTAGTGGGTTAGAATCACTGCCCTTTCTATTAGCAGCCAAGCATTTACCCATTGTGTCGGCTGTGTACCGTGTCCGGCTGTGCTATGCTCGGGGCTCAACACAAACCTTTCTGCTGGTGTGGATGTTTGCCATCCTGTTCTTTAATAGCATTCGTGTAGCAGGTCATCCCTGCATCTGCGTAAATGTTTGCTTTTCTCCCAAACCTTGACTGCTTTAGAATTTTTTTGTTTGTATGTGTTTGTTTTGGAGACTTTGAGCTTCACAGTCTTACAAGGCCCCAATTCACAGAGTCGTTTTAATGTGTATTGGGAGCCAAGTGTGCACTAGTCATCGAGGGGAGCGTGGCTTCTCCAAGATCCTGCTTCCTGAGAGCCACAAGAAATAGGGAGAGGGAAGGGGAAAATCACTGAGGAAATGTTTGTATGTTCCTAGCAATCTGTTCAATGGAGTCGCCAGGGTGTGGCAAGATGGCTCATTTAGTTCATAAGAGGTTAGGCCCACCAATAACTTGAATGCTTGAGTCTTTCAAGACAACTCTGCAAATAGAAGGTGTTTGGTGAATTCCACGTGTGCAGAACCATGGTCTGGGTATCTGGGGACAAAGAAAGATCTGGCAAAAAAGGTGTCTGTTTTTAAAATTTCCTAGGGGTCAGGTGAGACCCAAATAAACAAAGATACTGCACAAGCAATGAAAACATTTTTAACAAAACATAAACAACTTTGAGGACCTATGTTGTAATGAAGTAACATAAGTGGAGAGATGGTAGAAAGTCACAAGCCACCAGAGTTGGATGGAGATTTAGGAACAGTGAAAGTAAAGTTGCAGGTTTTACAAGAGGGCTGTAGGATCGTATCTGTAACGAGTGAGCAAGTGCTTAGTAAACCAATGTTGTCTATTAAAAAAACATGGAAGGAGCGTCGTCAGATCTGTTTTAATCTTGGTCTAACCTGAGTTGCATGTTTGGAAAACCTCATGTGTGTCAGACTAGAACTGTGCTCCATAGCATTTTCAATGACTGGGTTTTCAGAAATAGACCCCCAAACATTTCTTCTGAGATGCCTCTGAGTTCAAGCGAACCTCCAACCTTTATGTTAGCAACTGGATATATGAACCACTTTTACCTCTCAGGAACTCCTGAAGCTGAAGGCAAGAGGCTAAAGCACTAGCAGCCCGTGAGCTTGAATTATATTTTACATGGTTCAGAACTGAAGGAACTTGTGCAGATTCCTCTTCTTCATTGGCTAGGATTCTATCCCACCCACAGACATCATACTGAATAAAGACATTCCAGACTGGACCTGGTATAGCAAGTGTGTAGGCCTTGTTTTGTTTGTTCAAATTCTTTCACCTTAACTTGGTTAGAGAGTGTATTTGGTCATACGTGTGTGAAACACCCAAATCTGGAAGCCAAAAAAAGATGCAATACGTGAGCTTGGATAGAGTAGAGTATTTGGACGCCAAACTTTCAAGGAAAAAAAATACACGGGCAAACTGCTTGCCATTAAGAGATGTTTTCTTGGCACAGATGATCAAAGTGTATGCAAGCCTGATAGCTTTCTCCAGGCATCAATTGTCATGAACTTGATCAAGTCATGAACTTGAATCAAGTTCATGACCATCTAGGATTTCCCACCTTCTAGTCAACTTTCAAAGGACAGAGTTAACTGTGTGCCTCAAATGGAGTTGGAAATACTTTGTTAATCTCTGTTAATTTCCTACTCTTGTAACCAAATGCACATTTGTTCTTTTCTTTTTGCTGGCTAAATTATTAATGGTATTAAATTGGCCCTTAGAAACTAAACCATTCTGTGGCTGTTTATCTTATGACTTCTTGGGATTATCTCATGCTGTGGTCTCTTTTGAGAAAACAATGGATTTTTATCATTTTCAATGATTGCCCTAACTTTTTACAGATGCCATCCCGCCCACTTTCTACAGACCCTACTTCAGAATTGTGCGATTTGATGTCTCAGCAATGGAGAAGAATGCTTCCAATTTGGTGAAAGCAGAGTTCAGAGTCTTCCGTTTGCAGAACCCAAAAGCCAGAGTGCCTGAACAACGGATAGAACTGTATCAGGTAACTTGTGTTTGAGTTGTTTAAAGAGCAATTCAGTTTGAGGTCTTAGAGAAAAAGACTTTCTACTGCCTTAGATTGTTTTCCTAAATTATCTGATATAAACCATCCTACACTGCCCTGGTATAGCACTGTGGGGTAATTAATGCATTGGACCACAAGATCAGTTTGAACTGCAAGGTCAGCGATTCAAGTTTACCACCTGCTTCTCAGAAACCCTATACACGGTCACTGTGAGTTGGAACTGACTCGATGGCACTTGATAACAACAACAACCTACATTCAAAGTCAAGATAAAAACCCAGTTGCTACGAAGTCTGTTGTAATTCATGGAAACCCTATGCAGGGTCACTGTGAGTCGGAACCAACTCAATGGCACTTAACAACAACCACAAATGCCCTGGGTCCGGAGATGGAGGCAGATGTGTAAATCAGACCCACCAAAACCTACTACTATCAAGTTGATTCCAACTCATAAAGACCCTCTAGGACAGAGTAGAGTGACCCCCAGAGCGCTTCCAAGGCTGGACATCTTTGTGGCAGCAGACTGCCTCATGACTTTCTCCCATGGAACAACTCTCTTCGCTTCACAGCCAAGCACTTTAACCACTGTACCACCAGGACAGTGACCGTCAAGTCCATTCCAACTCATGGTGACCCCGTCTCTGTCCAAGTAGAACAGCACTCTATAGGGTTTTCCGACGTTAGTTAGTTAGAAGTAGATCATCGGAGGTTGTTTTTGTTTGTTTTCTGAGGTGCCGCTGAGTGGACTCAAACCATCAACCTTTTGGTTAGCAGCTGAGCACATTAACCATTTGCACACTCCAGGGACTCCAATGTATCAGTAGCTTAAATAATTCATAGTACCCCATGAGCAGTGGTAGTGTAGTGGTTATGAATCAGGCTGCTAATCATATGATCAGCAGTTTGAAACCACCAGCTGCTCCATGGGAGAAAGATGAGGCTTTCTGCTCCCGTAAAGATTTACAGCCTCAGAAACCCTGTACAGGGTCGTTATGTGTCGGAACTGACTCCACGGCACATAACAACAACCACAAAATCCCATGAGCAGTGTGTGCAAGTATAGAAGGCAGAGTAGCGAAGACTTCTTTTACCAGGGAGTTGAGATGAATGTGTTAAAGCTGTTCAAAGAGTCTTGAATGGTGCTTTTAAAGTCACCTGATGCTTCAAGCAGAGGGACTGGAGATAAAAGAGTGGCCAACGAGATGGCTGTGCTCCAGGGAGGATGTGTAGAGGGAGAAGAAAAGGGGATCAAAAAGAGACCCTGATGCACCCCAATGCTAAGGAGCAGACGTGCATGACAGTATGAACAGCGAAGTGGGTATGTTTGAGGAAAAGTAGAGAATTGATGCCTGTATACACTATATACGGAAGAAACTTCCAGTTATTCTGGATTCTAATCATCTGGGAATTTCTATAACATGGAGAAGAATTTTCTCTGCATGTATTATGAAAATGGAGATATACTATGCAAATAAACCTTGCATGTGAAATCTCAGTGAGTAACTTTAAGATTTTAAAGCAGTTTTGAAGTACGAATTTATAGGTGTGTTCATGAAAAACTGATCTTATTAAAATATGGGTCCCCAAAGTGTGGCGGTGTGGGTTAATGTGCCAGACTGCAAAGCCGTTTGAATTGCAAGGTTGGCAGTTCAAGCTCACCAGCTGCTCCTCGGAAACCCTGTTCAGGGTCGCTATGGGTCGGAGCCTACTCAACGGCACTTAACAACAAGAACCTCCCCTTAGAGACATTCAGATCTTGCTACTATATGCTCTGAGAACCCATGAAGGTGTCCCTGTAGCTGGGAGGCCATTATTAGTTCTCATCAACTGGCAGAGTTAGACTGACCTAGAGAGGGCTCCCTGTGTTCTAGACACCACTCTGAGCACTTCTTAAATCTTACCTTTGTTAACACTCACAACAGTGTTGCAAGGTGTGCACTATGCAGTGTCCTTTCCACTACTGTTGTATTCTTGCTCTCGCTTAAGGAGAAAGGCTCTGAGCCACAGAGAAATGAGGTCACTTGGCCAGGGTCACACCGCTATGAAGTGGTAGGGCTGGGCTACGAGTCCACGCTGACTCCTAAGTCTCTACTCCTCACCAACTACTCTGCTGCTCATAGCAACTTGTTCCCTTCCTCTTTCCCTCTGGTTTAGCCAGAATAGAAGAAAAATAAGAGAAAGTAGGCCAGAGGGTGGAGTGATGCTTAGAGGGAAAGCAGTCTGGTTCCTCTGATGAAAAAGCCAGATTAAAGGTAGCCAAAGAAGTTGCCTAGTATGGTGTTGTAGGATCAGTGGTCAGTGGTTCATACACACCAGCTACCCTTGGGAACCCTATACAGGATCGCGGAGTTGGAACTGACTTGACAACATTAAACAACAAGAAGTAAGTTGCAAGTTGATTCAAAAGATGACAAAAACAGGAAATAAAATAACAATAGAAGACATGACCATATCCCCTTTACTGTGATGCTGTAGGATAAATACTGAACTGCTAACCACAATTTCGGCAGTTCACATCTAGCACTCATTCCTTAGAAACCCCAAGCAGGGTTACTATGACAGCAACTTGACAGCACTTAATAACAGCAACAGCGGCAGTCCAACTACCTCATTCTTCCACTTATTCTGACACCAGCTTCATTGACCATCCTCTCAGACTTTGAGTCAGTTACATGTTGTTGTTGTTTTTCCCAACTCATAGCGACCCTGTTTAGGGTTTCCGAGGAGCCGCTGGTGGGTTTGAATTGCTGACCTTGTGGTTCTCCGCCCAGTGCCGATCCTTCAGCGGCACACCAGGAATTTTGTTTCAGTTACATAGACTTTTAGTAAATTGAAGGCAGATTCTCCTAGGTTTTGTTGCCTGTAAAAGCAGCTGCTAAATCATTCTCATTATCCTGTCATTGTGCTCTGAGATGAGGCCTCTGGCAGGAGTGTTCCTTATTCCCGGAGATTTCCTAGTCTCTGGGAAAGGGGTGTGTCCTCTGAGGTTGACAATTGAGAGGCTCTTGGAGACTGTGTACCTCCTCAGCGGTTATGCCAGCAGTGACTGCCTCATGACATGAGCAACGAAGTCTGCATGGAGTCGCGTTCCTCAATCAGGAAAGATATAGAACGAGATGGAAACGTGTGATCTGGAGAGAGTGAATGTGGGCATCTCCGCTGTTACTGAACACAGGAATCTGGAGGGAGGTGGTTTTAGAGCAAAAATAAGGAAGAATAACATCTCCTTATCTCTTTAGAGCTCAGGTATGCAGCCTTCTTAGCTTCTGAAACTCAGCCAAGGTCCAGGATTTAGGTCAAAGAGACTTGAGAGTCCCTTAACAGAAGAACAAAGCATATACACAACTTACTTGTAAAAAAAAAAAAAAAGAATAGCTTTTAATCCTTCATTCACTTCTGACTCAGTTAATTATCTCGAGGATCATAAGAAGCTCTAAATTAGAGTTATATGTGAGGGGAGGAAGAGGGTGCTTGAGAAAATGCATCTACAGGCTGAGATTTTTGCCTGTGCACCACAGAGATACTGGCCCAGAATCCCAAGACACAGAAAGCAGTATCTATGGAGACAGTTTTCCTAAATCTTGACCTGTGTGTAGTTCCCTAGGCTATGCTAACAGACTCTAAATAGCATCTACTGGCATAATCCAGGTTTCATTGCAAAGGTACCTCAAGATTGAAGAGAATGTGAGAGGAATAAAGTTCTCTGACAGATGATGTGGAAGGGGCTAAAAAGATAGAAACTTAAGCTTTTCCAGATAGTAAGAACCCTATCTGGCATGTCTCTAAAGCTTATGTCAAAGCCTGCCTTTATTGGAATACTCTCAGGTAAAGCGCTTTTGAACCCACAAGATTCATTGTACTCTCAGCTCATTTGCAAATTGGAATACATCTTTTCCTTTATTATTAAGTACTCCTGTATGTATGTGTAAAATCATGCCCGGAGTTATGAGATAAAAATGAAGAAAAGGAAGGTGAACTCTCAAGTTGCATATTACCGTTGTAAGAAAGGACCCCCATACTGCCGTATGGGGTAAATCTTACAGGGTTTGTTGCTGTTAGCTGCCTTAGAGTCATGGACAATGCAACAAAATATTGGCTGGTCATGTATCATGAAAAAATGAAGCCCACAATGTGTAATAACTAAAGACACTAATGAGCTCGTGCCCATTGGAACCACTAAAGAGAACTTACTATTCGATATGCCAGTTTCACAGGACCTTGGAACTCTCAGGTATTTCTAGCTTACTCTCACTGCCTCACGGAGTCCTGGTGTGGCATTATTGGTTAATGCACTGGAGTGCAAGTCTGCTTGAGCCACATACAGGGTTATTATGGGTTGGAACCTGATTCTAAGGCACTTAACAACAACTCACTGACTCACACCCTTTTCACACATTTTGCTCATTTCTAATTTTACAACGTCTAACACAGTAAGTGTTGTGCCTTTCTAACTATTTCAGTTATCTGCTTACTGTATAGTGAATGACCCCAAAACATAGTGACTTCAAGTAACAACCATTTTATTACATCTCACATTAAAAAAAAAAAAAAATTAAGGCTTTTATTGTGGATTGAGTGAAAGTTTACAGGGCATATCATCAGTTTTACATTCAACAAGTCATATACCTTGTTTCATTACAATGATTATAATC
>NW_006408651.1:2874561-2880521 GCF_000296735.1 Chrysochloris asiatica
CAGGTTCACATTGAGTCAGAATTGACTCAACGGCACTTAACAACAGCAACAACAAAGCAGAAGCCACCAATCCTTTTGTTGTGCTTCCAAGCCTGGCATAACATGACCTCCACTTAACCCTATTGATCATGTTGTTGTTATTATGTGCCACGGAGTCGGTTCCGACTCATAGCGACCCTGTACAGGGTTTCCAAGTCTGTAAATCTTTACGGGGGCAAAAAGCCTCATCTTTCTCCCACGGAGCTGCTGGTATTTTTGAACTGCTGACTTTGGGGTTCACAGCCCGATTCGTAACCACTGTGTTACCAGAGCTCCTTAAATGAATGATTCATAGTCTAGCCCATATTCAAAGGGGAGGAAAACATGGGAGGAGTGTTAATGAAGTTGCAGCCATCTTTATTCACCGTACTAATCCACAAGATAAACTACCATATTATTCCGCAAACCTTGATTGAGGACCTTCTACCACCAGCTACCTTACCTGGTATTAGCAATCCAGACATAAATCAGACTCAATCTCTGTCTTGCTCTTGTTCAGAGTTTGGTGGTAGAATCAAACATGTAAACAGCGTTTCAACTGGATGATCTTTCCACTAATACAAATATATCTAGGGTAATCTTAGAACAGAGTCCCACAGTGATATAAGCAGTTTTGCTATCCTCAGCTGCTGTCTGAAAGGTTAGAGATTCAAAGCCATTCAGTTGTTTTGGTAGGTCCTGTCAAGTCAGTTCCAACTCATAGCGACCCTGCCGACAACAGAACAAAACACTGCCTGGACCTGCGCCATCCTCACAGTTGTTGCTATGTTTGAACCCATTGTTGCAGCCACTGTGTCAGTCCATCTCATTGAGGGTCTTCCCTTTTTTGCTGAACTAGCATGATGGGCATGATGTCCTTTTCTAGGGGCTGTGACCCCTCCTGATAACCTGTCCTAAGTATATGTGATAATCTTCACTTTTAAGGCTCATTTTGGCTGTACTTCTTTCAGGATAGATGTCGGGAAGTCCATGGTACTTTCTCTATTCTTCACCAACACCATAATTCAAAGGCATCAGTTCTTCTTCAGTTTTTCTTATTCATTGTCTAGCATTCACATGAACATTATTGTTGTTGTGAAGTGCCATCGAGTCAATTCCGACCCATAGCGACCCTGTATAGGGTTTCCAAGGAGCAGCTGGTGAGCTTGAACCGCTGACCTTGCAGTTCAAACAGCTTTGCAGTCTGGCGCATTAACCCACAGCGCCACACCAGGACTCCCACATGAACATTAGGCAATAGAAAATACTATGGCTTGGGTCAGGTATACCTTCATCTTCATAGTAACATCTTTGTTTTGAATCCTCTGTATTTTTTGTAATTGCTCTTCAGGAGATTTGCCCAATGCAATATGGTATTAGCTTTCTTGACTGCTGTTTCCATGGATGTTGATTGTGGATCCAAGTAAAATGAAATCCTTGACAACCTTGATCTTTTCTCTGCTTACCATTATGTTGCTTATTGGTCCAGAGTCACCACTAAACAAAGGCCTGGTGATCTACTTTTGAAAAATTAACCGTTGAAAACCCTATGGAGCACAGATCCACTCAGACACACATGGGATTACCACAAGTCAAAGTTGACTCCAAGGCAACAAATTTGATTTAGTCTTAGAACAAGAACTAGAGAATCCAGAAGAATACCTCAGAACTCATTCCTTTCAGAACGAGAATTGAAAGAATTTTGGGTTAGTCTGCCATCTTGATTGGACTCCTTGAATAGACAGGCACATAATTCTAAGGAGTTGAGACACTGCCTGAATCAAGAGGTTCCTTTGAGTCCAGCAATGTTGATAATGGGGACATTTAAATAAATTGAGATAGGATTTGTTGTTGAATGCCAGAGAGTTGATTCTGATTCATAGCGACCCTGTATAGGGTGTCTGAGGAGTAACTGGTGGGATTGAACTGCCAACTTTGTGGTTCACAGTCCAGTGCTGATCCTACAGCACCACACTAGGAGTCTGAAATTGGAGTAGGTTTAGTTAGTTAGTAGACATAGTATATTGTTTTACTTATGCTTAGAACTACCTTTATTTTGTTTCTGTAGCAAGCACATTCTGGGATTTGATGACTACATCTGTCTTCTTTATTCACACTTTTCCAGACAATGTGGCATAGTGTTCGATGACATGGACACTGTGACCTATGTATCCTTTATAATTCCTGATTCACTTGGTGTTACTTGTAAGAATAAAAGCAAACAATATATGTAAGATGCCAGGTGGAGAAGGGATACTCAACATATGTTAGTTTCCTTCTCTTTGGGTCACCTCGTGAACTTGAACTTCTAATTCCTTCATTCTTTCAGGAGGACAAGCTACTGTCAAAATCAGCTGCCAGTTATTTAGTTATTATTGTGGTACAAATATATATTACATATCATTTGCCCTTTCAACATTTTTCATGCATATTTCATTTTGTTCATCATGTTGTACAACCGTCACCAGTATCCATGTTCAAAAGATTCTGCCACCCTTAAGTCGGCCCTAGGTAGTGACGTCCTCTATCCCCACTTCTATTCACCCATTACTTGTGACCAGTAACAAACTTGGTTTTCTGTACATTTATTTGCCAATTCTAGATATTTTAGATAAGTGAGATCATACAATTAATTTGCCAAACTAACATCAGCTTTAACCACTGAAAGGATAAGTCAATGGAGAAGCAGCATGATGGGCTGAATTCATTCATACATCATATAAAGCATTAGGAGAAAAAGGCTCCAAAATGCTTTTTTGCACAGAGTTGATAGGAGACCACACAAGCTGATGCCGGATAGCTTGGCAGAGTAGAATCAGTCCTCATTAATCATTAGAGAATGAATATGCTGAGATGAAATAAACTCAGTGGGTATAAATGGAACCTTAGTTTGTGTGTGTGTTTTAATATTTTATTTTGTTTTTGGTGGTATTGAGAGTATACACAACAGAACATACACCAATTCAGCAATTTGTACATGTACAATTTAGTGACATTGATTACATTCTTCCAGTTGTGCAGCTATTGTTATGTTCCTTTTCCAAATCCTTCCTCCTCCATTAACATAAACTCAGCACCCTCTAAGTTTCCTATCTAATCTTTCAAGTTGCTGTTGTCAATTTGTTCCCATAGAGATAGGTTTTAAAAGAGTGTGATGCTCAAGGCAGGCGTTCTTTACTAAGTAAGCTAAAGTAATTGTTGAATTTTGAGAAGACTTGAAGGGATATTTTTACTTTAAGATTTAAAGATTATCCCAGGACAATTGTTTCAGGGCTTCATCCAGCCTCCATGACAACTTCAAATTCTCTTCTGTATCGCCCACCCCCTTTTAATCTGAATTTGTCTTCTATAGAATCTTTGATTAAAATGGGAAATTTAAATTACTTGACTTGGTTTTAGGAGGAGGAATGGTTCTGTTAATTTTTGTGAAGAGCTAGAATAACCCAGATTCTGTTAAAGCTTTGTTTAGCTTGGCAAGAGAACTCAGGGTCTTCACTACCCTCCTCTCTCTACAATATACTGTTATAATGTTGACAGATGGTAATAAAATAAAAGCCTCTTTTCTCTGACCTCTCTCTTCAATACTTGGATTTTAATGCCTAGTTGAATTTGCGTTTAAACAGTAAACGATTTGTGAAATGTAGTGCAATCTCATTTGTAATGGAGATCATTTGTTGTAAGGATAGATAAAACAGTGGCTAAATCCTAAGTCATTTATTTTTAGCTTCAGACTGTGTCATAAACATTAAATCATTTTTTAGATATAAAGATCAAAGAGTAAATTGTTGTTTATGGAGCAAACTAAATAATAAAAACCTGAGTATGGAGGAGTGCTCATCAGCATTCTTCCATGGACATTCCATTTATATCATCTCTGCAAAAGATTTTAAACTATGTACAGCCCCTAAAGCTTCCTAAGTTTAGGTAAACAGCCTAGACTTGAGTGGAATGGTAGCAGTTGTTGTTGTTTGTTTGTTTGTTTGTTTTAAACATGTTTCACATGAAAGTTTATGCAGTGATCCGACTCCCATTCAGTAATTCATATGCAAATTTGTCAGTGCCTTTAGTTGCTATCCCCATGATGTGTTAGCACTCCCCCCATGTCCAGCCTGCCTTCCCCATCTCCATCCCTCCAGTTTTTCTGACCCTCTTTGCCTTCTTATTTTTGCTGTTGGGCAAATGTTGCCTATTTGGTCTCATATAGTTGGTTGTTCTAAGCAACACATCTCTCACTGGTGTTATTGCTTATTTTATAGGCCAGTCTATTTATTATTTGGCTGTAAGGTGACCTCTAGGAGGGACCAAGCTTAAAAGGGTGTCTTTAGGGTGATGGTTTCAGGGGTTCCTTCAGTTTCTTATAATTCCAGTTAGTCTGATCTTTTTTTTTTTTTTTTTTAAATGAATTTGAGTTTTGTTCTACAGTTTTCTTGCATTCTAACCAGAACCTTGTCAGAGCAGTCAGTGGTGGTAATTGGGCAGCTTATAGTTCCATTATCAAGTCACAGGTGATTGTGGTTCATTGCTCCCTTGAGTCTTTGGCTTCCTTCACTCTTGTGGGCTCCAGACACAAAGAGACCAAGTGTTACACAACATTATCTCAGATAACTGTTTTCAAGCTTTTAAGACCCCAGATTCTACTCATCATACTAGGATGTAGATTATCTTTATGAGCTAGGTTGTGTCACTTGACCTAGATGTCCCCTATGATTATGGTCCTTAGTCATCAAGCCCAATAACTCAGTCCCATGAGATGTTTGGATATGACAGGAAGTTTCCCTAACTGTGCCATGTGCTCTACTGTATATGTTGTTAAGTATCGTGGAGTCGTTTTTGACCCATAGCAGCCCTGTACAGGGTTTCCAAGGCTGTAAATCTTTACGGGAGAAGAAAGCCTCATCTTTCTCTCACGGAACAGCTAGTAGTTTCGAACTGCTGACCTTGAGGTTAGCAGCCCGATTGGTAACCACTATATGGAAATAAATGTGGCACATACAAATATGTATATACAAACGCCCACAACTAGACATATATATGGAGCCCTTGTGTGGCACCATATGGTCAGCCCTGGACTGCTAACCACAAGGTCAGTGATACAAACCCATCACCTGCTCCCTGGAAACCTTATACAGGGTCACTGTGAGTCAGAAATGACTCAGATAAATGCTATAATGTATACAAGTCTGCAACAACAGTAATAACAACCTAAAATTTGTAAGTGATCACATAGGTAGATTGTTGTTGTTTATTGTTAAGTGCTGTTGAGTCAGTTCCAATCCATAGGGTTTCCAAGGAGCGGATAGTGAGCTTGAACCACAGACCTTGTGGTTAAAACGACTTTGCAATCCATTAACTCACAGTGCCACACCATATGTATATATTCTCTGTATAGGTATTCTATAAAGGTGTGGGAGATCGTATGGGAGTACATGCACATACATATATATGTATGTTGTTGTTAAGCTCTATCGAGTTGGTTTTGACTCATTGTGACCCTGTATAGGGTTTCTAAGGAGCAAGCTGGTGGGTTTGAATCACTAACCTTGTGGTTAGCAGTTCAGTGCTGATCATATGGCGCCACATAGGACTCCAGCATTTACCATGTTGTTGTGAAGTGCTGTCGAGTCAGCTCCAACTCATAGCGACACTACAGGTTTTCCAAGGAGTGACTAGTGAGTTTGAACCACTGACCTTGTGGTTCAAACGGACCTTACGGTCCAGTGCTTATCCTACAGTGCCATACCAGGACTCTATTATTTACCATTGTTGTTGTTGTTGTTAAGTGCTGTCGAGTCCATTCCGACTCATAGCGATCCTGTATGAGGATTAGTAGACATGTGTTCTGATGTAGCACTGTAGAAACCCATTCTTGGATTTTTATAAAAATGAGACCATACAATATTTGTAGTTTTGTGATTGACTCATTTCACTTAACTTAATATCTT
>NW_006408651.1:2880916-2883022 GCF_000296735.1 Chrysochloris asiatica
TAATAATTTGTTCATGTGTTTGTTCACATTTACCTGAATGTCTTCTTTGGTGAAATGTCTGTTCACATCCTTTACTAATTTCTTAGTGGAATTGATTGTCTTTTTGTTGTTAAGGTGTTGAAGTTTTCTGTGTATTTTAGAGATTAGACACTTGCTAGATGTCATTGCCAATTCCCCTCACCACGGCCCCCAGTCTGTGGGCTCTCTTTTTACTCCTTTGATAAACTCTTTTGATGAACGAAAGTATTAAATTTTTAGGAGGCCCCAGTTATTTCATTTATCTTCTGTTGTTTGTGCATTTTTGGTTATGCTTGATAGTGTATTTATGTTACAAATTAGAACCCATAACTTTGTCCGTGTATTATCTCCCAGGAACTTTATAGCGTTAGGTTAATGTTTAGGTCTTTGATCCATTTTGAGTTAGTGCATTGTGTTTGGTGTAATGTATGGAGTCTGTTTCATTTTTCTGGAAATGAATATCCAGTTTTACCAGCACTGTTTGTTCAAGAGACTGTCTGCCCAATGAATGAAATGAACTTGGACTCTGTTGAAGATTAACTGTCTATAGCTGGATAGATTTACTTCTGGGTTCTCAATTCTCTCTCATTGCTCTATGTATCTGCTGTTGCACCAGTGTGGGTATGTTTTTACTACCATGGCTGTATCTTAAGTTCTGAAATCTGAAAATGTGATGCCTCCTACTTCGTTCTTCTTCAATAATTCTTTAACTAATCAGGGTCTCTTTGCTTTTCATATAAAATTGGAGTTTAGTTTTTCCATTCTGTTAAGAATGTTGTTGGGGTTAAGATAAGGATTGCATTATATCTATAGATCCTTTTCAGTCGTATTGACATTTTCACAATGTTAGCTCTTCTAATACTTGAACATGGTATGTTTTTCCAGTTATATGGGTGTGTTTTGGGTTCTTACAACAGTGTTTTGCAATTTTCCTTATGTAAGTCTTTTATGTCCCTGGTCAGATTTATTCTTAGTTATTTTATCCTTTTGAGGGCTATTGTAAATTGTTTTGTGTTTTCTTGATTTCCTTTTCAGAGTTCTCCTTTTAGTGTGAGGAGCTCCGGTAACATAGTGGGTTATGAATTGGGCTGTTGTACACAAGCTCAGCAGTTCAAAATTAACCAGTTGCTTCTCAGAAAAAAAGATGAGACTTTCTGCTTCTGTAAAGATTTACAGCCTCAGAAACCCTCTACAGGGTCGCTATGAGTCAGAACTGACTCTGCTACAAATAACCACCATGGCCACTTGTTATTGGAGAAGAATTTGACTGATGTTTGTATGTTGATCTTGTACCCTGCCATTTTGCTAAAACCTTCTATTAGTTTCAGTAACTTTGTTGTTGAATCTTTGGGATTGTCTATGCATAGAATTCTGTCATCTGTGAATAGTGATACTTTTACTTCTTCCTTACCAATTTGGATGCCCTTTATTTCCCTCTCTTGCCTTATTGCAGGAGATAGAACTTCCATACTATATTGAACAGGAATACTGGTTATGGGCATCCTTGTCTCATTTCTGGACTCAAAGGGAATGCTTTCATTGAGACTAATGTTACTGCTGGGTTTGTATATTACATTAATTAATTGCCATTTTGTTCCTATCTTACTGAGAGTTTTTATCAAGAAAGTGTGTTGGATTTTATCAAATGACTTTTTTTTTTGTTTATAGATTGAGATGATCATGTGATTCATTTTCTCTGTCATTTATATGTTGAATTACATTGATTGATTTTCTAATAGTGAACCACATTTGCATCCCTGGTAAGAATTTCACCTGCTCAGCAACAACAACAATAATGATGTATCTTTTTTTTTTTAAATGTGCTGTTGAATTTTTTTTTTCTAAAATGTTATTGGGAGGTTTTGCATTTATATTCATGAGGAATGCTGGTCTGGCATTTTCTTTTTGTGGTATCTTTGTCTAGCTTTGGTATCCAGGTTATGCTGGCTTAATAGGGTAAATTAGAGTATATTCTTTCCTTTTCTATGTTCTTGAATAGTTTGAGTAGAATTTGCATCAACTCTTTACTGAACATTGGTAAAACTCTTCAGGGAACCTATCTGGACTATGGCATTTTTTTTTTTTTTT
>NW_006408651.1:2883832-2899843 GCF_000296735.1 Chrysochloris asiatica
TTGGCAGAAGGGACCAGTCCTTGGAGAAGGATATCATGTTTGGTAAAGTGGAAGGTTGGAGAAAATGAGGAAAGCCCTCAATGAGATGGATTGCCACAGTGGCAGAAGCAATGGACTCAGGCTTAGCAACGATTGTGAGATTGACGAAGGACTGGACCATGTTTTGTTCTGTTGTGCATAGGGTCGCTATGAGTCAGTGCCAACACAATGGCACCTAACAACAACATATATATCAGGGAAGATAAAAAGGATCATGCAAAATTATAATAAAACAAATATATATATATATATATGCTGTTAAGTGCTGTCAAGTCAGTTTCGACTGATAGCGACCCTAGTGTTTCCAAGGAACAGCAGGAGAGTTTGAACTGCCAGCCTTGTGTTTGAGGATCTAAAGAAGAATTCTCCAGCTGACAGTGGGCAGTCAGGTAGCATTCAATTTAAGCTATTAATGCATACCCCTACTCACAGGAATGTAGGGATAGAGGTGGAGAAGGCACTTGATGTTGAGAGTCAAAGAATATAAAGCCTTTAGTTTTGGGACTACTGTTATGTGCCGTTGTGTCGGTTCTGACCCATAGCGACCCTGTATAGGGTTTCCGAGGAGCAGCTGGTGAGTTTGAACCACCGACCTTGCAGTTCAAACGGCTTTGCAGTCTGGCTCATTAACCCATAGTGCCACACCAGGACTCCTAGTTTTGAGACTAGTCGTTCTTAAAAGGCTTTGCAGAACCGGTTTTCTGTGTAATTCTTCTGTGATAACTAACTTATGTGAATATATTTATTTATAGTTGTTGTTGTTTAGTGCCTTCAAGTCAGTTCTGACTTATAGCGATGCTGTATAGGGTATCTGAGGAGCGACTGGTGGATTTAAACCTTCGACTTCGAGTCAAAACTGACCTTGTGGTTCAGTGCTTATCCTACAGTGTCACACCAGGATTTGTTTCCTCCTTTACTATTTTTATTCAGGTTCCCCTTCCCTTCCTTGTTTGATCTAATTCTCCTTCCTTCCATTTGGTATTCTGGTTCCCAAATTGTCATCTGAATTTGTTTCATTGGTTTTTTGGTTCTTTCCTATAGGGGATAGTATGGTGTGTGGACCAAGCCACCATCTTGGGCTTTCTCTTGGGTTGGCATTGATGCTGCAAAACTAAAGGGTGAGGTTGCTGTCCTTGCGGAGAGTGCAGCACTACTGGGGTTAAAGGAAATCACTCCTTTTTCCTATCCTCCCTCCCTGCTCCACACACACACACACACACACACACACACACACACTGGAGTTCAGCATTCATTTCTCATTTTGCCCAAGGGTGTTTAAAATAAAAAGAGGTCAGCCAAAAAAACTGACTGTCTGTTAAATTAGACTTGCAAAAAAGTGCCATGAGGAGGAGGGGGGTAGGAATTTGTACTCTGCTTCTGTTGTACAGTTTTTCTTACAGCATACAATCCCATTAATACTAATCCTAACTAGGCGCCATGTTGGAGACATACACAATATAGTAAGTAACCCACTTAAAAAAAAAAAAAAAAGAGTAAAAGAAAGCCATGAGGTATAATAAACACTTTGTTTGTATGAGGCTATTAATTATCTCAGGTTTTTTCAAACCGATCAAATGTCGTGCTTGCTTCATAAGGACATTGGATTGTTATTATTGGCCTTAGGTTATGATATTACCTAGAGTCTGGTAACCTTGGGAACAGACAAGACCTCAAAGAAGTAGTATGAACAGCCATCTTTCTGCAATGTACTCAAAGAAATGTTGACAAACAACAGTATTGGATAATTTTACAGTTCTTTGTGGATAATGTGCAATCTACTAATACTGATAATTATCATTAGTACATACAATGCTTTCTGTGTGTTGGGCACTATTTTAAGTGCCTTATATTGATCCCTTTAATCCTATGACTAGAAACCAAACCAGCTGCCATTGAGTCAATGCCAATTCATAGTAACTGCATGTGTTTCTAAGAAGAACTGTGACCCATAGAATTTTCAGTGGCTGTGTGATCTGTCAGAAGTAGATTGGTAGACCTTTTACTCTGAGGTGCCTCTGGGTGGATTCAAGTTGCCAACCTTCCAGTTAGTGTTGTTGTAATTAAGTTCTGTTGAGTTGGTTCAAACTCTTAGTGACCCTGTGAAAGGTTTCTGAGGAGCAACTGGTGGATTTGAACCACCGACCTTGTGGTTCAAACCGACATAGTGGTCATGTGCCTATTGTACAGTGCCACACCAGTAGCCAAATTTTAACCACTTGCACAGCCAGGGACTCCTAATGAGATAGGCACTCGTATCAGTCTTGTTTTACAAATGAGGAAACTAGAGGAATTTAAATAACTTCCTCAGATCACATAGGTAGAGAGAGGATGAGCTGAGATTCAAACTCAGGCAATCTGGCTGTAGAGGCATGTTCCTGACAACTTTACTAGGTGAAAGAAGTCAGGCTTTGGAGTTGGACAAGTGTCAGTTCAAGGCATGATTTTGCCCCAGTGTTGAGTCTGAGGAAGTCCCATCACTGAAACTATTTCCTCATCAATAAATATGGATTAAGTCATGTACTTAGGAAGGGTTTTGTAGGGAGTCAAGATAATGCACAGAAGATACAGCCATGGAGGACTAGAACTGAGAATGAAGCCTCCAGCTGATATGAAGTGAGAGAAGATGCACTAGAATGCCCAAACTTGCAGATAATATATACCCATTTGACCTAGCTTTGATGGCTATATGATCAGAACTCTGCTAGAGGAAGATAAAAAAAAATTTTTTTTGATAAAGGAAACAAGTGTAAATTTCTACAATTTGATGAACTTGACCTATATTTATGGATGTAGTAGCTCAAAATACCATGTGAGAAGGAAGGAATCTTCACATCAAGGATCATTCCCATCCCCTCTGTACACAGGATTGATAGGGATGGGCAACTTATATATGACTACCTAAAATGAGGTGAGGCTAAAAAGGCATGAAGTGACTGGCTTACAAGTTTTCAAGAGGGAGTTTAGTTTCAGAGTATGTGGTCGAAGGTAGAATCCCCAATGAATAGTTTTCATCTTGTCTAGATGAGTCTAGTAAAAGGAGATGAGGATAAGATTCTTATGATTTAATAGTGAGTAATTGTTATCATGACTAATTGCAATTGTCACAACTATAAAGGTAGAGATTTTGTAACAAAAAGGGGTGAGTAGTTAATCTTACATTCTAGGAACAGAGGACCCTAGAAGCATCAAGAGAAAAGAGCCTAAGCGGAATGTGGGACCCTAACCAGAAAAGCAGTGACACCAGAGATGGAGGCAGAGATGATGACATGGAGAGATAGAGCAGTTGAGGACTCTAGACTTCTAGGAAGATAAAGGCTGTGTGCTGGCAGCTCGGAGGCAGGGTTGCAGAATGTGCCCTCTGGTTGTTTAAATGATTATATAACCCTGAGTGTTTTTGTGTACATCCAAAAAGAACAAAAACAGAGGGAACTGAAGCAAATACTGTTGAATGATAATGCATGGAGGGGATTGTCATCATTGCAAAGAAATGATGAGTGTAAAACCAATGTTCTCCCACGTAAACTATCACTCAATTCACAATAAAAACATTTAAAAAAATTGTTTTAAATGATAATGCACAGTAACATCTACCACAGTACCTGCCTACTTAGTGGTCACTACTATGACTATTATTAGAGTTTACCAAGAGCTTGAACCTTTGTAAGATGTAAACTCTTAAATTTACAATCTGTTCAAAATTCTTAATGAAAGCTTCAAATTAATTTTTCCTGGTGCAGACATGGCCAATGAAGTGAAACTGAAATGGATCTGAATTTGTAAAATGTGAGTGTACCAGAATGAAAACCAGAACAGGGAAAATTATAGGTTGACTCCTTGCTAGACACTTAATCTACCTCTTAGAACACAAGGGCAGCATGTGCATTGAATAGCAACCAAATCTTGATTGGCAAGGTAGGAAACAATGGTGCCCAGCTCAAAGATGGCATCAACCATGCAGCTTTGAATGTGTGCTCCGCTCCCCAGTCCTGGCAATAATCCAGTCTCCCTCCAGGCTCCTGAAAGGGTTCACTGTGCCTTTTCTGAGTCTCTCATCCCAGGACTTCAACCCATAATTTTTGTTGTTGATGTTGTTCTGGTTATTATCCAGCGCGCTCACATTTTACAAATTCAGGTCTGTTCTGATTTCATTGTATTAGCCATGACCATTTAAGCTGTTTAAACCTGTTAAACTGACTTGAAACCCTGGAAAATCCACCCTAGCCTTGATAACTGCAGGATCTGGCTTCTTAGTTGCTGTCCCATGAGTTTGCTTTAAGAGCCCCTTAAAGAATATGTTCAACTCTCTCTGCTTATGGCGGTCTCATTTGGTCAGTGCTCAGACTGGGAAAGAACTGAAATTATATGGAACCAGTCAGTCTGGAATTCCTGTGCCACCCTTTGAAATTGGTGACTTTCTGGGTTTACTGATTCCTTCATTTCTCTGAGCCTCCAGTTTCACCTGCAAAGTGAAGATCACAGTGCTTGACAAAGAACATAGAGTTGTCAAGGGCGAGCACATATGTGAAGCATTTGACATACTGTATACACAGGAAATGGATTATCACCAGGGGTTTTCTTGTCATCTAGTAGAAGAGTGAGAACCCTGGTGTGACACTATAGAATAAACACTGGACTGATAACCATACCAGTTCAAACTCACCAGCTGCTCTCAGAAACCCTTTACAGAGTCACTGTGAGTCGGAACTGACTCAATGACCTACAACAGTAGAGGAATGAAGGAACAAGATTCCTATCTTCCCTTGGGCTGGCCTGTGATTGTGTAACTGCTCCTTGATGGTGTTAGTCTTCTCTGGTGTGGCGAGGTCTCTTCTGCTTTGTTTCTGGATATCAGTGGAGCAGAGCAGGATTATGGAAGCTGTATGTGTGTTGGCTGTAGACGTCCCTGGGTGATACAAATTGGTACACTGCTAACTGAGAGGTTTGTGGTTCCATCCACCAGAGGTACCTTGAAAAAGAAGCCTGGTGATTACTCCTGAAAGATCATAGGAAAACCCTGTGAAGCACAGTTCTCTTGTGAATCACATGAAGTTGCCTTGTCTTGGAATTGACTTAGTGGCAATTGGCTTGTGTGTTTGTGAGTGTGTCTGTGTGCTTGCTTGATCAAGACTCTAAAGGCAGCAAAAGGAATCCTGGAGGCACAGTGGTTAAAGCACCTAGCTACTTAATGGGAGGTCAGTGGTTTGAACTCATCAGCCACTCCATGGGAGAAAGTGGTGGCAATCTGCTTCCTGAAGGATTACAGCCTTGGAAACCTCATGGAGCTGCTCTCTGAGTCGGAATGCATTCAAGAGCAGTGGGTTTGGTTTTGGGTTTGGAAGGACAGCAATGGAGAGCTGGGAGCATGCTGTTTCTTGCTTTTCTTTTTTCTTTTCTTTTATTTTTTAATTAAATGTTTTTATTTTGCATTGAGTGAAAGTTTACAGGGCACATCATCAGCTTCACATTCAACCATTCATATTGAAGTATGATTATAGAATGACTGATCTGAGTGAACGTCTTTTTACCTTAGCTCTTTTTTATTTTTTAATGTTTTATTGTGCATTATGTGATAGTTTACATGGGAGAACATAAGTTTTACATTCATCCTATTGTATATTGTTTCATTGCCATGGTTACAATCCCCTCCATGCATCATCAACCAACCAAAGGGTATACCCTGCAAGCCTGTCCCCCTCCCACCCTCCCCGATCGACAGCACACAGCTCCTCTCCCTCTCTGGGTCTAGAGTTCCCAGCCATTCCATCACTCCATGCCATCGTCTCTGCCTCCATCTCTGGCATTATTGTTTCTCTGGGTAGGGTCCCGCACTCCGCTCTTCTCCCTTGATGGTCCCAGGGACCTCCGCTCCTAGACTGCAAAGTCAATCACTCCCCTCCTTTTGCTACAAAACATCTACCTTTACATTTCCAATCCTCATAGTCAGTCCTGATTTACCTCAGCTCTTGCTCCATCACTGATTTTCCTTATTCGGTACACCAACTACTTTATAACTTCCACTAGGGCAAAATTGTTCCACAGGGGAATGCATGTTTTTGTTCTGATGCCAGCAGTGCTCAGGACATTTTTATAACTCCCACTCTAGGACTTTGTTGAGAGCCTTTAATACATACTTGATAATTCCTTCAATGGGGACAAATCTGGACTTTTGAAAGGTGCTGTTGATTTTGAAAACAGCTCTAGTAAAGAAGACAGTGATAAGGAATTAAATTGACTTTCTGTGCAAAGGATAAGCACTGATTTGCTAACTGCAAGGTCTGTAGTTCAAGCCCATGAGCAGCTCCTTGGAAACCCTATCCAGGGCCACTATGAGTCCAGCACTGACTCAAAGGCACTTAACAACAACATTAACATGTAAAGGTTGTTTTAAAACAATAGAACTGAAATTCAGCTTTTCCTCATATCTTTGCTGCTACTCCCCTAGTCCAAATGGTCCTTATCCCTCCATTGGGCTATTTCAGTGGCCTCCTAGTTAATGTTGCTGCTTCCCCCTGATCCCCCTTAGAGGCGTTTGCAACAACAACAGTCAGAATGAATTATGATGATGCTGGTCGTATCACAATGCCCTCCTCAAAGGCTTTTTATCTGACTCTGCATAAGAGCCTAAGTTTCTTAGTGTTGCTGCTTCTCAGGTTCTGTAGAACCCAGTGTTCCATGGTTCTGTGGCAATCTCCAAGTGGCATCTAACTCCTTCCTCCCCCATTGGTGCTTGCTTCTCTTTATGTTGCTCTTATTATCACTAAGAAATGATTACGTTAGGATACACCTTACACTGAGCTGGCATGACACAGCAAAGCCTATTTTTAAATTGGATTACATCTGCAGGTGCAGGATTCAGGTCTCCAACACTTATTTGGGGAGGTGGGGAAGAGCACATAATCCAATCAAGAACAAAGTCCTTATGGTACCCCCTGAGGCTGTATTCACTGCCCCTAGGTCTAATTGCCCCCTCACCACACATCTCTAACACTCGTCAGTGGCTCAGACACTGGTGCTCAGTCTCTCCTAAGGTCTTTGTGGCCGCTGTGCCCTCCACCCATAATACTGCAGCTCACCTATCCCATATTCCTTTAGGTCTTTCCAACAGTGTCACCTGTTCAGAGAGACCTTCCTTGGCATCTGGTATGACATCTCAGGGTCCCATTTTTATCATGCTTTCTCCCTTTTTTCTATTGCCTACTTCTCCTTAACACCCAGCTTCACCATTTGCTATACTTTATCTTTGTTGTTGTTGTTAAGTGACGGCAAGTAGATTCTGACCCATAGCAACCCTGTATAGGATTTCTGAGGAGCAGATGGTGAGCTTGATCCGCCGACCTTGCAATTCAAATGGCTTTGCAGTCTGGCGCATTACTCCACAGCGTCACACCAAGACTCCAGTACTTTATCTTAGGCTCTGCCTTTATCTTGTTTATGATCATATCTCCACATCGAGAGAGAATTCCTGAAGGAGTGTTCTAGGTACTTGAAGAGGCCCCCTGGTGGTGCAGTGGCTAAGCGCTCAGCTCCTAACCAAAAGGTCAATGGTTTGCACCCACCAGCTGCTCTGCAGGAGAAAGATTTGGCAGTCTGCTTCCATAAAGGTTACAACTTTGGAAACCCTTTAGGGTAATTCTACTCTGGTAGCCTAGTTACGAGTCAGGCTACTAATGCAAAGTCAGTAGTTCGAAACCACCAGATGTTCCGCAGGAGAAAGATGAGGCTTTCTGCTCCTATGAACATTTACAGATTCAGAAACCCTCTGCAAGGTCGCTATGAGTAAGAACCAACTTGAGGGCACATTGCCACCACCACCATGGGGTCTCTATGATTCAGAGCCTACTCAGTGGCAGTGGCTGTGCATAATGAGTATTCGGTCAAGGTTCTCAAGTGAATTTACAAGATTCAAGTACAAGGAAGATTGTTGCAATAAGCATGCACGTTCAGGCAGTGGCTCTATTGAAAACATCACTCATTTAGTTTGATTTAGAAATTCTAGAACATTTCTTTCAAAGATATGTATAAATTGAACTATTTATGCAAAGAACAATACACTTCCCTACTCATTTTCCATTATTTATCCAGCGCTGATACTAGTTAAACGTGTAGCCATCACATGTTTTGGGTTGAATTCTGCCCCTCCAAATATATGTTGTAAATCCTGACCTCTACTTTGGACATATTGTCAGGAGGGACCAGTCACTGGAGAAGGATATCATGTTTGGTAAGGTGGAGGGTCAGAGAAAAAGAGGAAGATGCCCAAGATGGATTGGCCAAGGGGGAGCAACAATTGTGAAGTTGGCACAGGACCGGGCAGTGTTTTGTTTTGTTGTGCATAGGATCACTATGAGTTAGTATCAACTTGATGGCACCCAACAAATACATCAACAACAAACATGCCTGTGCTTATAATCTCACTTGGGAAATGAGCTGGCTTTGTTATGTTGATGAGACAGAATTAATGTAGGACATATTTTGAGTCAATCTCTTTTGAGATATGAAAAATGGAATAAGACAGATGCCAAGACACATGGAGACCTCCCAGGAACGAGAGGAAGCTAAAGAGACGAAGGACCTTCCTCCAGAACCAATAGAGACAGAAAGTCTTTCCACAGAGCCATTACCCTGAATTCAGACTTCTCAGCTCCCAAAGTGAGAAAATAACCTTTCTGTTTCTTCAAGCCAACCATTATGATATCCCTAGCGTAGTAGCACTATATTATAAATACAACACCACGTAAGTAAAAATACCGAAGTAAAAATTCATAATAGATAAAAGAGGCTCATATTCTTAGGTAGCCCATAAACTCTGTATGTTTGCAGAAAAACCAGGTCCATTGGTTTACAGTCTCAGCCCCTAAATTAAAGTGTGCAACTGAATATAAGCAGGGAGTTAAATTACAGTACAAGCCATATATGTTATAGGTAGCCAGGAAGTAGGAAAAGGGTGTTGGAAGTGTGTTCCCTAAATGTATGTGTGTTAGTATCAAGTCACAGTGGCAGTGGGAGATGAAATCAGAAAATCAGAAGAAATGGCCCCAGAGAGCTCACAGTTTTGCTGAGGAATCTTTTTCTTCCTACGGTAGTGAATAAGTAGATAATTCTAAAAATCTATAGTTCTGGAGTCCTGGTGTGGCGCTGTGGGTTAATGAGCTAGACTGCAAGGCTGGTTAGAACCACAAGGTCAGTGGTTTAAACTTACCAGCCACTCCTCAGAAATGCAGGGTCGTTATGAGTCGGAACACACTTGATGGCACATAACAACAACTACAACACAGTACCAGACTGTGCCATTCATACTTGAAGACTAGAGGAATTCAGTCAAGAAAAGGACATTATAATCTTACTTAGTTTTCCTCAGATTCTACCACTGGATGCTGTATGGCACTTGTCTTGCTCCTTGATTGTTTTTCTCTCTGCTCTCTCTGATTTGTGTATAATGGTCTTATAGATGCTATTGGGTTGCCTCATCTAAGAGGCACACAAAGGACACCTTCATCCCTTAGACCTGTAGAAATGCATTTACTTGTTGATGTACATATGCGGTCAGCACAAAGGCCCATGTGTGGAGAATTTTAAAAAGAAACTGAAACAATAGAGAATTATAAGGTACTTCATGCTGGGAGGCGGGGAGGGAGGGATGGCTTTCCTCTCTCTCTCTATGTGTGTGTGTGGCTTAAAAGACATATCTGATGACATTTCCACCAAGGTCATCAAAAGTCATGTCTGCTGTACTTTATCATAATTGTGTATGGCTATGGGTAATTTAGGTGCATATCAATGTGTGATATTGTGCACTGTAAAGAGACATAATAATATAGACATCTGAGCTCCAAAGAGACTGTACTTCTTTCTTCTAAAATTGATGTGGGTTTCCCGGGAACAGCCTAGGCAGGCTCTGGTGAAACTCTCAGGAGGTGTACATTACTTACGGCCTCATAGAGAGATGCAATTACAAAGGAGCCGTGGCAATTACAGGACAATTGGAGACGCAAGATAAGTGCTGGGTCTGCTCAGCCATTTCTGAAGGGTAATCATCCAGTGTGTCGGTTTGGTAGGTGCTCTCACAGTGACCCAGAGTTGATCAAGGAGGCAGCAGGTAACAGGAACGGAGAGTTGCATTTGTGCCTCGTATGCATGTGAAAGTTGGATGGTGAATAAGGAAGACTGTAGAAGAATTGATGCATTTGAGTTATGATGTTGGAGCAGAATATTAAGAGTACTCTGGACTGTTAGAAGAACAAACAAATCTGTTTTGGAAGAAGTACAGCCAGAATGCTCCTTAGAAGTCAGGATGGTAGAACTTCGCTCTCATACTTTGGACATATTATCAGCAAGGACCAATCCCTGGAGAAGGACATCATACTAGGTAAAGTGGAGGGACAGCGAAAAATAGGGAGACCTCAATGAGATAGATTGGCCCAGTGGCAGCAACAGTGGGCTCAAGTGTAGCAGAAATTGTGAGTATGGCGCAGGACTGAGTGGTGTTTTATTCTGTTGTACGTTTCATCCGACTTGATGGCACGTAACAATATCACCTAACAAAGAATGAAAGCTGTTTTGCCCAGTTGTAGCTCTTTAAAAGACTCCACTTTCTATTACTTGGAAACTTTCTTTCTTACTTTCACTCCCAATTTTATTCCCACCTATTTTTGAGCGTAGTAGATTACGAGCTGGGCTGCTAACCACAATGTCAGTAGTTCAAATCTACCAGCCGCACTGAAGGAGAAAGATGAAGCTTTCTGCTCCTGTAAAGAGTTACAGCCTTGGAAACCTTATACAGGGTCATATGAGTTGGAACCGACTCAGTGGCACACAACCATCAACACCAACTAAAAAAAATATAAAATGTGGGGGGAGGTATAAGAAGTTTCACCTTTCATGCTGGAGACTCACCATGCACCTCATGCACAACTACCACTTATCTGTCAGTGGAAACTTTCATGTTGCTGTTATGCTGAGCAGGTTTCAGTAAACATGCCAGACTAAGACAGACTAGGAAGAAAGACCTGGCAATCTACTTCCAAAAATCAGCAGTAAACATCTTAGGGACTACAGCGATCCAATCCACAATCAGTCGTGTGAATGGTACAGAACTAGGCATCAGTTTAGGTCTCCATGAATCGGGTTGATTCCACGACAGCTAACCACAAGAAGTATGAAGGGTAACATATAGTGTTAAATTGCTTTCAGGCTGATGATCCTTTTGGTTTTCTTGATGTGTGGGTTCCTTTCAGCATAAAAGACTAATTACTGGGGGAGGGGGACTCATTTGACATATGATCAAGTATGTATTTCTAGTGAAGTCTTTTAGTCAATAAGAATTTATCAAGTAGGGATTGCATAAGCTGCAAAGGAAGAGACTGTGTACGGTAATAAAAATAAGTTAGAGATTATGTTTTTTTTTTTTTGGGGCTGTAGAGATAGAAAGAGGAGCCTTGGTGGCACTGTGGTTAAGTGCTTTTTTGCTCTGAAAGACTTCACAGTCAGACTGAGCATTTAGAACATGCACAACACAGTATGATTTAAGAACTCCTACCCAGGAAACTTTCCAGGAGCCCAGAGTATTGAAAGACTAGAGGAGAAAAGAGAATGAATTTATGTGTTCTCCTTTCTAATGCATCAGTTTATCACTGTTACCTGGTATGTTCAGCTACTAACCTAAACATTGGAGATTTGAGTCCACCACAGGCATCTCAATGAGGCTTTCTGCTCCCGTAAAGATTTACAGCTTCGGAAACCCGGTACAGGTTCACTATGAGTCAGAACCGACTCAACGGCACATAACCACCACCACCACCACAGGCATCTTAGAAGAAAGGTGTGGCATTAAACTTCTGAAATATCAACCATTGAAAACCACTGACCCACATAGGGGTCTTTTAGTACCCAGTATCCTTCAGCAGTTTGAATTTACCACAGGAGAAAGATGAGACTTTCTGCTCCTATAAAAATGTAAAGCTTTGGAAACGCTATACAGGGTCGCTGTGAGTTGGAACCAGATTGGTGGCACCCACCACCACCCTGGTGGGTGCTGCAGAAACTGTTGTTCCAGGAACCACTTGAATTGCTGACTTGATGGTTAGTAGCTCAGCTGTAATCCACTACACTACCCAGGTTCCTCGCATCACCTGGGAAGATGTTAGAAATGCAGATTTTTTATTTCCATCATCACCCTACTGATTCTGAAACCCTGGGGGTGGGACTCAACAACCTATTTTAACATGCTTCCAGATATTTCTGGAGTCCTGATGTGGCGCAGTACAATAAACATTGGACTGCAAAGTTGCTTTGAACCTCAGGATCGGTGATTCAAACCCACTAGCCTTTCCTTGGAAACCTTATACAGGGTCGCTATGAGTCAGAAAGACTCCACAGCACTTAAAAGCAACAATAACCAGGTGTTTTTGATGCTTAGGAAAGTTGAACTGCTACTCAGCTAGGGAAACCAGTCTTCCCTCCTTTCTTGTCTGTCTTTCTTAGTTTTCTTTATTCTACCTCATTCCAGAAAGAACTTGGGTTGGAAAAATTGACTTAAGAACAGTTTGTAAGAACAAAGTTCTATTTTATAAAAAAGTTTAATATGGCTCAATGGTGTGATGCAGCTACTGCCAAAATAAATTATTTGCATTAATTAGAGTTACCAGAACAAGGGGAGCAAAAGCCACTCTCCTATGTCTATTCAGAACATTCTGTACAAGTAGGTTCTATGTACTCTGCTAGACTAGATCTGGAATTTGTGGAGACATTGATTTTAAGAAGGGCATTGAAAGGGCAGGGGGTATGACAGGGGCAGGGGGTATGACAGGGGCAGGGGGTATGACAGGGATGGTGAAGCAACTCACACTTGATATTGAAGGAAGTAATTAAGTGAAGCCACTTACTGTTATTGGGGCTTGACATAGTGAAAAAAAGGAGAAATTCTTATCTTGCTCTAAAGAGAAAAATATAAGCTGGAAAGCCCACTTCATTGATTCTGTGAGGGCAAGGCATTAACCATGCTCTGCCAACAGAGTGTTAGTAACCTAGTTACTTCAAGCTTCTTTTCCTTCATCTGTAGAATATGGCTAATAAGGCCCATGATGTCCATGCCTCAGGATTTTTGTTAAGACTAAAACACATGTGAAAACAAACATTTGAAATAGTTGCCATCAAGTCGGTACCAACTCATAATGACCTTATGCACAGCAGAATGAAACACTGCCTGATCCTGGGCCAACCTCACTATTGTTACTACACTTGAGCCCATTGATGCTGCCACTTGGCCAATCCATCTCTTTTTCTCTGACCCTCCACCTTACCAAACATGATATCCTTCTCCAGCAACTGGTCTCTCCTGACAATATGTCCAAAGTAGGAGAGGTGAAGTTTGGCCATCCTGGCTTCCAAGGAGCACTCTGGCTGCACTTCTTACAACACAGATCTATTGGTTCTTTTGGCAGCCCATGGCACTTTCAATATTCTCCACCAACACCATAACTCAAAAGCATCATTTCTTCTACGGTCTTCCTTATTCACTGCCCAGCTTTCACATGCATATGAGGTTATTGAAAATACCATGGCTTGGGTCAGGCGCTCCTTAGCCATAATAGATTGTAAAAATATATGTAATTGTTTTAACTAAGATTAACCCATTGCCATCCAGTTGATTCTAACTCACAATTCCCCGTGTGGCTCAGAGTAGAACTTATTCCACAGAGCTTTTAAGACCGTGACCTTTCAGAAGCAGATTGCGAGGCTTTTCTTCTGAGGCAACTCTGCGTGGGTTTGAATTGTCAACTCGCCGTTAGTAGTTGAACACTTATTTCCAATGAGTGGCTGGTGAGTTTGACCTTCCGACCTTGCGTCTCAAACCAACTTTGCAGTCCAGTGCATTAACCCGTAGTGCCACACCAGGACTCCTAACTGAGATTATTTGATGAAAATTTTAAGTTCAGTATAGAGAATAATTCCAATAATGTGAACTATTCAAAAATGAGGCGACCTTCCTCATTACGTAGTAAGTACACGTCAGTCCTGGTAAGGCACTGTAGAATAAACACTGGGCCGCAATGTTGGTTTGAAACATTAAGTTGGTGGTTCAAACTCCCCAGCTACTCCTTAGAAACCCTATACAGAATTGCTATGAGTGGGAAACAACTCATCAGCACTTAACAACAACAACAGCAACACACTTCAGACAAAGACACAGATGTTAAAGAGGGAATTGTATTGGGTTAGAGCAGATGTCAGTGATTCAGTTACAAGCTGGCCAAAGAGAATCATGCTCATGGTCATCAAAGTGACTGTTTAAGTCAACATTTGTTAATCTCTCTGTGAAAATCACGGTAAACATAAATGTCTAGTTAACAACAACAAGATGAGCCATGCTGCCCTATTGTGAAAGTTTGCTTCTCACTAGTAGAAGTCTGATGTGGCTCTGTAGGATAAGCACTGGGGCATCAGATCAGTTTGAACCATAAGGTCATCAGCTCAAACGCACCAGCCACACCTTGGAAACCCTATACAAGGTCACTATGAGTCAGGACCAACTCAACAGCACTTAACAACACAGGAGTCTGAGCGATGTCTCTCTTGGTGTCGGAGCCAAATCCTGAGTTTCTTTATAGCATTAGTCCTTTAAGACTAAGATTCCTTTTATCTATAACTTTGCATCTAGACTTCTACTTCTTTCTGTCCCACAACTATTGGGTAACATTAGTGACTTTCACCTCTATCCACTCCATGGCTGGCTGCTCCCCAATGGCTGAGAGATGAATGGATCCTTTTGTGTAGAGCTTTGTAATTTACTGAAGAATTTAGAGCCTTGCCTAAGGTATTTTACACATACTATATATAATGTATATATATACGTGTGTGTGTGTGTGTGTGTGTGTGGCGCTGTGGGTTAATGTGCCAAACTGAAAGCCGTTTGAACTGCAAGGTCGGCAGTTCAAGCTCACCAGCTGCTCCTCGGAAACCCTATACAGGGTCACTATGGGTCGGGATCGACTTGAAGGCGCTTAACAAAAACAACAACAAATATATAATTTATAGATATTGTTGTTGTTAAGTGCCATCAAGTCAGCTTCGACTCAGTGACCCCAGGAGTGGCTGGCAAATTTGAATCGCAGAACTTGTGATTCAAACCAACCTTGCAGTCCAGTGCTTATCCTATAGCACCATGCCAGGACTACAGTGTATAGATGAGGGGGCTTCAAAAAGTGCATGGGAAATTTTTTATTATCTTTCAATTCCATTTTCTCACTAACTTTGTAAAGCCTTCTCATCATTTTTAGTGCATTATTGTTGATAGGTAACATTGAATCAGTTCTGATCCCTAAAAAGCCTGCATACAACAGAACAAAACACTGCCCAGTCCTGTGTTAGCTTCATAGATAAGTCCACTGTTGTAGCCACTGGGTCAGTCCATCTCATTGAGGGTCTTCCTCTTTACTGATGACCCTCTACTGTACCAAGTTTGATGTCTTTCACCAATAATAACATGTAACTCTAATAAAGTATATGAGACCAAATCTTACCATCTTCACTTCTCAGGGGCACTCTAGCTGCACCTCTTCAACCAAAGACTTATTCCTTCTTTTGGCAGCCCATGGTATATTTAATATTCTTCACCAATACCATAATTCAAAAGCATAAATTCTTCTTCAGTCTTCCTTATTCATTATGTTTGAGAACATCATGGCTTGGGTCACGCTCACCTTAGTCTTCATCTTTGCTCCTTGACACTATAAAGAGTTTTTCTTTTTGCAGCAGATATGCCTGATGCAGTACATCCTTTGATTTCCAGGCTGCTGCTTCCATGGTTGTTGATTGTGGACCCAATTTAAAAAGAAATCCTTGACAACATCAATATTGTATCCTCCTTTCTCCATTTATCATGATGCTGTTTATTGATCTAGCTGTGAAGATTTTTGTTTTCTTTATGTTGAGATGGAATCTATACTAAAGGTTGGATTCTTGATCTTCATCAGT
>NW_006408651.1:2900503-2902236 GCF_000296735.1 Chrysochloris asiatica
ATGTACCTATGTATTGTTGCTGTTAAGTACCTGAGTCAGTTCCAACTCATAGTGACCCCTATATAGGGTTTCCAAGGAACAGCTGATGGGTTTGAATCGCTATCCTTGCAGTTAGCAGTCCAGTGCTTATCCCACATTGCCGCTTTAGGATTATAAACTGCAGATAATGCACACTAAATGTGCTTTGTTTTTTTTTTTTTTAATGCAAATAAATACAGAATTAAAAGCCAGTTGGTAGCTATATCAAAGAAATGTCCTCATTTTTTAACAAAAATTCAGCATTTAAGTTATATGTGTGTACACATATATATAACTTATATGCTGATTTTGTAAATGAAAAAACAAGGACATTTCTTTGACTTTGACTACTGATTGGCCTTTAATTTTGCATTTTTTTTGCATAGATCACATTCTGGGTGCATCAGCTGTAGTTTATTGTTTTAATTTCTTTAAAGTAGAAAGACAAATTTAAGGGCAATTGCTAAGCAACGTAAGTGAAGCATCCTTCTAGATTTTTACCGTTTTATTTCTGTCTTTTATGGCTGTCTTTCCCAAAGCAACTGTGTATGGGTGAATAGAACTGCTTCTTATGTTTCCAAGTCTGCAAATCATTACAGATGCAGACTATCACATCTTTGTGCCTTGGAGTCACTGGTAGGTTTGAACCACCAACTTTCTGTTTGCAGCCAAGAGCTTAACCAATGCACCATCAGGGCTCTTCAGAGCATACTAGAGACTAGATTCCTAGCAGGGAGTTAGAGCATGCTGTGAGCATCAGTCAAATACATATTATAGAACAAATGGAGAATACTGTCCAATGTGGTCAGCAAAGTAGAGGGCAGTCAAAAGAGCTTTTACTACATAACTAAATTGTTTTTGTCTTAATATATATAAATAATTTAGAAGTGATTGTTGGTCTAGGAAAAACAAAACAAAAATAATAAAAACAACAGTCGCATATCTACAGCTGTTCACATGTGGCACACTTGTTGGGAGATTGGAGGAAGGCCAAAAGCAAAGGTTAAAATCGGGTGATAAAGGAACACATCTAGTAACTTTCTGTATAAAATCTGGCATTTAAGAAAGTACTAAGAGATAATAGCAACAGGCTGCTTTTGCCCTTGATTTTGCCCCTTCGGGTCTAATTTGGCATAGGACAAAAATGGAAGATAAACATGGATCAAGGAGTTTGTGCCTATCCTTAGGAAGAACATACCTTTCAAGTTGAGATTCAAGACTTTAAGATGTGATTAGAAGGTTTTCTAACCAGTTATGAAACAAAATCATGAAGTTGAAGGAGGAGGACTTTTTTTATAGCATCATTCAGACTTGTCAGCAATGCAAATGATTAAAGGTTTGGGATAGTGCCTCTCTAAATATGGGCTAAAGGAACTAGGTTTATTTAGCTTAGAGAGAGAAAGAGCACAAGATGAGGGGGTCTTAATAGTAGTCTCCAAGAATATGAGGGATATTCTATGAGTGATAGAAGGCAGCTGTTTCCTGTTTCTAAGGACTGGGTAAGGAACAATGGAGTTAAATTGCAGCAAGTGGGTTTAAGAACTCCTTGGCCCAAAAGGTCAAGACAACAAATCTGTAAAACCAAAGTCATTTTTCTGTTTCAGAACTGGATCGCTAGCTGTCTTTCTTGGATGGTTTTAATGTGGCCTATAGTGTAGTGGTTACGAATCGGACTGCGAGGCACAAGGTCAGTAGTTCGAAACTACCAGCTGCTC
>NW_006408651.1:2902566-2903622 GCF_000296735.1 Chrysochloris asiatica
CCACCACCATTCTTGAACTGGAGTCCTGGTGTGGTGATGTGGGCTAATGCGCTGGGCTGCAAAGTCATTTGAACCACAAGGTTGATGATTAAAGTTCACCAGCTGCTCCTTGGAAACCCTATACAGGGGTCACTATGGGTCTGAACTGACTCAACAGCACTTAAGTAGTAAACTCAACAACATTCTTGAAGTAGTTAAAAGATCTAGGACCTTTCACTCAAGTGGGAACATAGATTGTCCATTGTTTGAGCCTAAGGTGCTCTGTGATTGATGAAGCCCTTATCTCTAAGTTTTCTAATGGTATTTAAAAGGAAAAAAGCCTCAGAACCTCATTGCTGTTCTCTGTTCTGTTGTTAAAATCATCTCAATTTATTCCTTCACTATAAGGTAGAGTTTCCACAGATTTCCCATGTTTTATCTACCCATTTGGTCAATATAGTCACAATTTAAAAGAAAAAAATTTCTGTGTCTTCAATGTCTACACACACACACACACACACACATACACATTTACCAATTGAGCTGCTAACCACAAGGTCAGCAGTTCAAATATACCAGCCGTTCTTCGGGAGATGAGGCTCTTTGCTCCAGTGAAGACTTACAGCCTCAGAAACCTTACACAGGGTAACTATGAGTCAGAACTGACTCCACGGCACATAGCCACCACCATGTTGTTGTTGTTGTTGTCAGGGGCCATCAAGTCAGTACCGACTCATAGCAACCTTATGCACAGCAGAACGAAACACTGCCCGATCCTGGGCCAGCCTCACTATTGTTGCCATAATTGAGCCCATCGATGCTGCCACTTTGCCATTCCATCTCGCTGGGCGTCTCCCTCTTTTTCCCTGACCCTCCACCTTACCAAACATGATATCCTTCTCCAGCGACTGGTCCCTCCTGACAATATGTCCCAAGTATGAGAGACGAAGTTTGGCAATCTTGGCCTCCAAGGAGCACTCTGGCTGCACTTCTTGCAACACAGATCTGCTGGTTCTTTTGGCAGTCCATGGCACTTTCAATAGTCTCTTGGAACACCAGAACTCAAAAGCATCTTCC
>NW_006408651.1:2903750-2936742 GCF_000296735.1 Chrysochloris asiatica
ATATAAATATGTCTGATATCATATATATTGAATTTAACAATATAAGCAGTGTTAGGGATATGAAGCTAAATAAGACACAAAATGCAAAATTGTTGTTAAGTGCCATCGAGTCGATATCAACTCATAGTGACCCTGTGTGTACGATTCCTGAGGAGCAGCTGGTGAGTTTGAACCCCCAATTTTGAAATTCAAATCAACCTTGCAGTCCAGTGTATTATCCCCCAGTGCCACACCAAGACTTTAATGCAAAATTAGGAGCCTAGAAAATATACAAAGCATTTTAGGCTAATGCATCATTATAGGAAGTCAGCTAGGGAAAGAAACCTGAAGAAGAAAAGTGAGTTCTGGGTTTGTTACTATCTGTTAGTTAGTGAAAATGCCTAAAGACTTCTCATTTATTGTTATATTGTTGTTATTCCGTATTAAGTTAATTACAACATTTGTTCCAAATTAGATAAACCTATTGCCATCCAGCCAATTCCAACTCATGGTAACCTCATGTATTAAACAGTTGGACTGCTCCATAGGGTTATTTTTGACAATAATCTTTATGGAAACAGATTACCAAGCCAGTCTTTCGAAACTCCATTGGGTGGGTTCAAATCACCAACTTGTATGATTTTATGGGAACTTTATCAAACATTATGTCCTTCTTCTGTGACTAGTTCCTCCTGATAATGTATCCAAAGTATGAGAGACTAAGTCTTGCCCTCCTGGCTTCTAAGGAACATACTTCTTCTAACAGATTTGTTTGTTCTTTTAGGAATCCATGGTCCTCTTAATATTCTTCTCCAATACCATAACTCAAACACATCAATTTTTGCTAGAGTCTTCCTAGACCTAGACCTTCATTGTCCAACTTTCTCATGTATATGAGGTTATTGAAAATATCATGCTTTGGGTAAGATGTACCTAAGTCCTCAAACTGACATCTTTGCTCTTGAATACTTTTAAGAGGTCTTGTGCAGCCGATTTGCCTAATACAATGCATTGTTTGATTTCTTGACTGCTGCTTCCTTGAGTGTTGATTCTAGATCCAAGAAAAATGAAGTCTTTGACAACTTCAGTGTTCCCTCCATTTACCATGTTGTTACTATTTTGCCCAATTAGGAGTTTTTTTTTTTACAATGAGGTTCAATTCATACTGAAGGTTGTATTCTGTGATCTATATCAGTGTTTTAAGTCATTTCCTGCTTCTAGCAAGCAAGATTGCATCATCTGCATATTGCAAGTTGTTATGAGTTCTCCTCTAATCCTGATGTTATATCCTTCTTCATATAATTCAGTTTTTCAAATTATTTGCTCAGCATTCAGATTGAAAAATATGATGAAAGAATACAGCCTTGGCACACACCTTTCCTGGCTTAAAATCATTCAGTATCTTCTTGTTCTGTTTGAACAACTTCCTCTTGATATAAGTACAGGTTCCTCATGAGCACAATTAAGTGTTCCTGAATGCCCATTCTTTGCAATGTTATCAATAGCTTGTCATGATCCACAAAGTCAAAAGCCTTTTCATAGTCAATAAAGTGCAAGTAAGCATCTTTCTGGTATTCTCTTTTTCAGCCAAGATTCATCTGACATCAGCAATGACATTCCTAGTTCCACATCGTCTTCTGAAACCAACTGGAATTTGTGGCAGTTCCCTGTTGATGTACCATTGCAGCCATTGTTTAATTTTCTTCAATAAAATTTTACTTGCATTGGTATCAATGACTTCCACATTCTATTGCATCACCTCTGTTTGCAATGGACACAGATATGAGTCTCTTCCAATCAGCTGGCCAAGTAGCTGTCTTTCAAATTTTTTTGGCACATATGAGTGAGTGCTTCCAGCACTTCATCAATCTGTTTTTGCCAATATCTTAAGTGCAGCTTGGACTTCTTTTAGTATCACTGATTCTTGATCATATTCTATCTCTTATAAAGGTTGAATATTGACCAGCTCTTTTTGGTACAGTGATTCTATGTATTCCTTCCATCTTCTTTTGATTCTTCCTGCATTACTCAATATTTTGCTCATGGAATACCTAAGTACTGCAAGCTGAGGCTTGAATTTTTTCTTCAGCTCTTTCAACTTGAGAAATGCTGAGTGTGTTCCTCCTTTTTGGTGTCTTACTCCAGGTCTTTGCACATTTCATTATAAGACTTGATTTTGTCTTCTCTAGCTTCCCTTTGAAATTTTCTGTTCAGCTCTTTTGCTTCTTCAGTTCTTCCGTTTACTTTAGCTCTGATAGCGTGGTGGTTACGAATCGGGCTGCGAACCTAAAGGTCAGCAGTTCGAAACTACTACCAGCCACTCCGTGGGAGTAAGATGAGGCTTTCTGCTCCCGTAAAGATTTACAGCCTTGGCAACCCTGTACAGGGTCGCTATGAGTCAGAACAGACTCCATGGAACACAACAACAACAACATCTATTCCCATGAGCAAGTTTTAGAGTCTCTCCTGATACCCATCTTGATCTTTTCTTTCTCTCCTATCATTTTAATGACCTCTTGATTTCTTTCTGTATGATGTTTTTGATGTCATCTCACAACTCTTGTGGTCTTCTGTCATTAGTGTCTAATGCATCAAATTTGTTCTTGAGGTGGTCTTTAAATTCATGTCGGATATATTCAAGGTCATACTTTTGCTCTCCGGTACTTGTTTTCTTTTTTGTCAGATTAAGCCTGAACTTGCATATGAACAGTTGATGGTCTGTTCCACAGTTGGTCCCTCACCTTGTTTTACACCATCTCTTCCCACAGATATTTTCAATATAATTCCTGTGTAGTCCATCTGGTGAGGTACTGGTGTACAATTGCCATTTATGTGGTTTAAAAAAAGATTTTTGCAATAAATAAGTCATTTCCCCTGCAAAATTGTGTCATGTGATCTCCAGCATCATTTCTATCACCAAGGCCATGTTTTCAAAATATAGGTCGTTCCTCTTTTTCCAGCCTTCACCTTCCAATTACCAGGAATTATTAATGTACCTTGATTGCATGTTTGATCAATTTCAGACTGGAGAAATTGGTAGAATTCTTCAATTTCATCATCACTGGCTTTAGTAGCTGGTGTACAAATTTGAATAATCGCAATATTAACTGGTCTTCTTTGTAAGTATATGATATTATCCTGTCACAGACAGCATGGTACTGAAAGGTCGATCCTGAAATGTTCTTTTTGGTGATGATTAATGCAATGCCATTCTTCAGTTTTTCATTCCTGACATAGTAAAACAAATATATGATTTTTGGATTCAAAATGGCCAATACCTGTCCATTTCAGCTCATGAATGCCTAGGATATCAATGTGCATTCCATTTCATATTTGCCAACTTTCAATTTTCCTAGGTTCCTATTTCTTACATTTCATATTCTGATTAACAATGTTTGCAGTTGTTTTTCTGCACTTTGAGTTGTGCTCTATCAGCCAATGAATGTCCTGAAAGCTTTACTCCATTCATTTCACTGTGGTAAACTCTACTTTGAGGAGGCAGCTCTTCCCCAGTCATATATTGAATGCCTTCCAACTTGAAGGGATCCTCTTTTGGCACTATATCTGACAAGGTTCTGCTCCTATTCATAAGGTTTTTAGAGGCTAAATGTTCAGAAGTAGCATGTCCCTCTGCCTTCCTACTCTTAGTCTGGAAGTTCCACTGAAATCTGTCTACTGTAGGTGACCCTCGCTGGTATTTAAAATACTGCTGGTACAGCATCACAGCAATATATAAGCCACCACAGTACTATGAACTGACAGATGAGAGGTAGAAAGAAGGGTTGTTATTGTTGTTAAGTGCTGTTGAGTCAGTTCCTGAATACGGTTTCTGAGGAGCAACTGGTGAGCTTGAACTGCCAACCTTGTGGTTCAAGCCACCTTTGCCGTCCAGCACATTAAGCCAGCACCACACCAGAACTTGAGAAGGAAGGATTAGAGTGGAGATAATAGTGTCTAACAGGAATGTTATGAGGATTGAAGTAAATGAAACAACATGTGCCCAACTGTTAAGTCATGAGAATTTGCTTCCTTTAATTCACAGAGGTCATCTTTTGCCTTTGGTTAGAGTCAAGACTACTTGTAATTCTCTTCATCTGGAGGGGTGAGTTGGATATTAGGATAGGAACACAGAATTCATCTAAAATTCATGAGTACACCCCCAGAGTCCAATTGTATGAATCTCCTTCCTTTCCTAAATTGACTTAATCCAGAAAAATTGAACTCTGGTGCCAAATGTTCCAGGAAGCATTTGTTTCCAAATTACCTGAAACAAATCTTGAAAGAAAAGTACATTTAAAAATCAATGGCAAGATTATAGGTTTTGTCCTACAAGACTTAAAGGAGAGTTAATAAATCTTCTAAATATTCAGATAGTCATTTAATAGACATTGATTAAGTAGAGGGTTGTGCTTTGAAATCATATCAAATTGAAGACAAATCCCTGCCCTAGGGAAGTTAATGAACTTGTTGGAGAGACCAAACTCATATGCATGAAATAACCACAGAACAGTTATAATAAACAGCAGGAAGGGCAACAGTGGGTCTTGAGCCACTGAGGAAAGACAGGATACAGAGTTTCCGTAAGGATTTAATATGCCGTTCTTGGAGACTTAGTATTGTGGTTTGACTGATTCAGAGAACACTATCATGTGAAGACAGAATTTAAATAAGTAAATAAACAAATAAGCTAGAATATTCACCTCCTATAGAAATCCAGGAATCCTGGTATGGCACTGTGGGATAAGCACTGGATTGCTTACCATTAGGTCAGCAGTTCAAATTTACCAGTTGCTCCTCAGAAACGCTATACAGGATCACTGTGAATCAGAACTGACTTGACTTACAAAATAACTACAACAAATAGAAATCTAAGAGCATTCTACAGTTGCTTTTTTACTTTTTGCAGTGAAGTATTCAAAGTCTTCAGTGTTTAGGCTGATTTGGTTTTAGAGACTCATCTATACTCTGTACCAGGCTGCTTCTGCTCTAATTCTTTCTTAGTCTATTGTATGGAATATCTTTATAAATCATCAATGACATAAAGAGTAAATGTTGCAGCTATAGACTTACCTCAAAAACTGAAGTATGGCAAGTAGATTCCTGTCATTTGGTTTAGGAAGAAATTTGTAAATCATGGTCTTCAAGGGGTGAATATGGGCCCTCTGTACCAGACATCTCCCATTGTCCCTTCCCACACGAAAGCTCCTCAAATTAAATAAGTAGAGAAGCAGAGCATCAATACCATTAAGTTAAAAACATGGAATTTATGGTTGAAAATTTGCAAAGCTTGTGTGGGCAACATAAAATAATTACTGTCATTTTCTTTGTATACACTTGGCTTTATGGTTCCTGTTACCTTCATCATAGCATGCTGCTGATTTAGAAGATGCATTTTTTCATAGCCAATGGCCTGGTATTATTACTTTTTTTTTTCTTGAGATGACAATATGTAGATAGACTAGCGTGTACCTACATTTAGATGATGAATTAAAATATATGGTTCTTGGTTTTGGCTTAGTCATGCTATTACCATGCCAACTGAGTTTTCTCCACTGCTTTTGCCCCTTCTAGATTCTAAAATCCAAAGATCTAACATCCCCAACCCAACGCTACATCGACAGCAAAGTTGTGAAGACACGAGCTGAAGGCGAATGGCTCTCCTTTGATGTCACTGACGCTGTTCATGAATGGCTTCACCATAAAGGTTACAAACCACCCTTCCTCCCTAAATGACAGTGTATTGATTGTACAAACACACACAACAATGACCTTGTCTTCATATTTTCAGACAGAAACTTGGGATTTAAAATAAGTTTGCACTGTCCTTGCTGTACCTTTGTACCATCCAACAATTACATCATCCCAAATAAAAGTGAAGAACTCGAAGCAAGATTTGCAGGTAATTAGAGCTTGGTCATATAAGGTGATGGAGAAAAGGGCACAGGTTAAATTTTGATAATCCCATAGGGGATAAAGTCGATTTGCATGTGAAAATGACATTGTTTGGGGAGACCTAGAGGGTTTTATTTGTTTGGGCAAAGATATGGCTGGAGGAGGAAAGATGAAGGCTGAAAGGATTCTAAGAAAAGGATCGATTCCTGGTTTATACTGATCAATGTTCAAGGATGACTTGGTCAGTATTAAACCTACTGACTTATTAACCCTCCAAATTATTAAATAGTCAGTAAGACCTTTTACTCTTCATTTAAGCAAACTGACTTTCCACCTCTAAATTCAGGATTATCCAATGGTAATCCCCAAACCTAGTGTCAGGAACACAGAACACAGATGCATATCACAGAAAGAAAGGAGCCGGCTCGCATCATGGCCTCTGTAATTACCTTACGTGTATTGAAACATTCCACCTTTTTTAGCGTGTCCCCAATATTTCAAGTGGCTTCCTCACCTTGCTCCCTTTTCAGTGAATTAGCCAAAAGTCAGGGAGATTCCAAGGGTGTTAAGTCGCTGTGCATATTCGATAATGAGCCCCTACGGCTGATGGGAGGTGAGAGGAAGTGGCTGGTGTAGTATCAGCCTTGCACTGTCATGTCAGGGAGCTAATTTCCTCCCCCTTAACAAACACCTTTGGGGACCTCTATCCACTTTCAGAAGACTTCAATGGCCCTTGCTCATGGAAAAATACTCCCAGAGGTCCAGAGATTGATTTCAGTCTGTAACTTCATCGTGACTCTCCAGTGTGTGGAGATGAAACACTTAAACTGCAATCTCTTGAGCATGCTTTGCAGAACTTGAGTTTCTGAGTCTAACATGGAATCTTAGAAAAGTGTTGAGGATGCCATAAAATAAGTGAAAAAGCCATTTCTTCACAAGCTTCCCAAAATAGCATTAGGTGAGGGGGACTTTTGTTTCACTTGAAACCAATTCACTCAGGTTATGTTCATTAGGGGAGTCTTTTGAGTTTAGCAGTCGTAGTAAGAGTGTAAACCAACAGGATGGCAAGGCATGTTCTATTGCTGTGCCTTCATTTGCTGAGGGGTAAACAGGAGCTCTGGTAGCGTAGTGGTTACGAATCGGGCTGTGAACCGCAAGGTCATCAGTTCGAAACTACCAGCGGTTCTGCGGGAGAAAGATGAGGCATTCTGCTCCAGTAAAGATTTACAGCCTCGGAAACCCTGTGCAGGGTCGCTATGAGTCGGAACCGACTCCACGGCACTTAACAACAACAACAAACAGAGTCTAAATTGAGGACTGACTCGAATAAACTGCCTCAGTTGCCTTTTTTCATGAGTCAGAATCAATTGGAGGGCAACTAACAGCCACACCAAGATTGCCCTTAGATTCTTAGCCTGCAGTGACTTTGAGACCCAGCAAGCCCTTGCTTTTACACTGACCTTCTTTCTGACAAGTGCCCCATGTAGAAGTGTTGGTTGTCACCTGTGGTAGTCCTTTTGTGCTGTATCTATTTCCATGGGGGGTATGACTATAGCCAGTTTGATGCTGTTGTGGTGGTCATCACTGCTATTTGTGACAATATGCAAAAGAAAAAAAAAATATGGCTGATGATATTTGCTGAAGATAAAGCTAAATGTTTATTACCCAAATGCATTTTTTTAAGGTATTGATGGCACCTCCACATATACCAGTGGTGATCAGAAAACTATAAAGTCCACTAGGAAAAAAAACAGTGGGAAGACCCCACATCTCCTGCTAATGTTATTGCCCTCCTACAGACTTGAGTCACAACAGTCCAACCGGCGGAAGAAGCGTGCCCTGGATGCCGCCTATTGCTTTAGGTAAAGGAAATCAAAATAAAGGAATTGTGTCTGTTAACTCTTGAACTGCCTTTGCCCTGTCTTGTGTTACATATTGACCTGGATTGAACTCATTGATTAAAGCCAGCTGTAGTATAGACTAGCTAACATATTTTATAGCATCGCTCTTCTCAGAGTCTTAAAACAGCTTATCTGAATTGGATTGATCAACTCTTTAAGGTCTTTGAGTGGAACAACTGGTTTGTACTCCACTACAAAATGAAAGATTGGAGGTTCGAGCCCACCTGCCACTTCCTCAGAAGACAAGCCCTGGTGATGTGCTTTCATGAAAAGATCATGACTTGGAAAACCATATAGAGCAATTCTACTCTATAACACATGGGGTCTATGGCAACTAACAACAGTCATTCGACTCTTTAGCAGTGACCCAAATATGAAGGGTGAGGGTGGGGAGTGGGGAAACAGCCCCTTGGATTTCTTCCCTAAATCTTTTGGGCCGAAGGAGAAAATGAACTATCTACTGCCCCAGTGCAGGTATGAAGAGCTTCCTTGCAGTGCATGATGGCAGCTCCCTGGTTAAGGCAGTGGAATTATCTGTATGAAGCTTTTGCCCTTCATTCAGAATGCCCTGGTCATTTCTCTTTCACAGTAACAGTAGACTATGAGAGCAGGGAGGGAACAGGTGAGAATTTATTTCCCATTCCATTGTGAGTACATGGTGGGAGGATGTTTGTCCATGGTTTCTTATCAAGTTTGGTAATAGGAAGACTTGTTATTTTGAGCATCATGGAGCAATGGGAGTTTCTTGGTGGTGTGAATGGTTGACATGTTCAGCCGCTAGCCCCAAGGTTGGAGGTTTGAGTTTACCCAAAGATGCCTCCGAAAACGTCTTGTGAGCTACTTCTGGGAAATTATCTTTTGAAAAACCCATGAAGCACCGCTCTGCTCTGACACACTTAGGGAGGCCGTGAGTCAGAATTAACTCAGTGGCAAATGCTGTGGGATATGGGAATTGATCACTGTCAGGTGCCCATGTCTGATTGCTTAGTGGTTGTTCTCAGAAAGAAAAAGGCTTGAGATAAGTCTTGGAAAAGATTTTCTATATGAAGGTATAATAGAGGCCCCATGGCAAAACTGCCTAGCGTTGGTTGAAAAGGACTTGATCTCTTCCAGCCAACTCTGTTGGTACTTGGTTATTTGAGGGTAAAGGTTTGACATTCAAGGTCTCAGACAAGGACATTGAGGTATACAGCACATGATGGAAGGTAATTCAGAAAATCACTATAATACCCCACCATGTGAAAGTCACTTGAGATTACATGAAGACCATTAAAACTAGGCCCACAATATATGCTTATTAGGTGATGGTTGAATAAGCGAACAAGTCATTTTTCCAGTTTGGGATGGGTGAAAAACCAAGTTTAAAATCTCCTTTTTCTCCCCTTTAACAGAAATGTGCAGGATAATTGCTGCCTACGTCCACTTTACATTGATTTCAAGAGAGATCTTGGGTGGAAATGGATACATGAACCTAAAGGGTACAATGCTAACTTCTGTGCTGGCGCGTGCCCGTATTTGTGGAGTTCAGACACTCAACACAGTAGGGTAAGTATTTGACTAACTTGTCCCTTCTATTCTAGGGTTGCTAAAATGGGCCTGTTGATAGGATTTCCAAATGAATTAGCTGTAGATCGATTAGAAAGTAACACAAATTAATTGAAAACAGTAGGTCTTTCCAATTAGATTTAGATTTTAAGCAACTTGAGAGCAGTTTTTCTTAACTTCTGTCCCCTGCCATGCTTTATATACTTAACACCTACAGGAGTCCTGATGTGATGCTGTAGGATGAGCACTGGACTGCAAAGGCATTTTACAACAAGTTCGGCAGTTGAAACTCATCAGCCACTCCTTAGAAACCATATACAAAGCCGCTATCAGTCAGAACAGGCTCAACAGAACTTAATAACAACAACAAGCATAAATAGGTAGTCCAAAAAACCCTAAAAAACTTTGGTAATGAATTAATAAATTGCATAGTGTCCTGTGGAATCCTGGTGTGGCACTGGGTTAATGCACTGGGCTGCAAGGTCAGTTTGAACCACAAGGTCATCGGGTCAAACCCATCAGCCACTCCTCGGAAACCTTATACAGGATTGCTATGAGTTGGAACCGACTTAATGGCACACAGCTACAACAACAAATAGTGTCATGTACAGATAAGATGTGAAAGAGAGTAGGTTCTCATTTTTAAAAAAAGAAAAAGATTTATTCCTCTATACTAATCTGTCATATTAGAAAGAGCATGGAGTACTTAAATTGATCCTTTGGCTTAGGAATTTACTGTTATGGCTGTTGGTAAGGGTTATTGAACCAGTTCCAACACATAGTGACTCTAGAGAGGTTTCCGAGGAGGAGCTGGTAGGTTTGAACCACTGGCTTTATGGTTAGCAGTCCAGTGCTTAGCCTACAGGACACACTAGGACTCCAGGGATTTACTAGTACATGACAATTTAGAAAGCCAGTTAACATCCTTGAGGTTCAATTTCTTGTCAGGAGAAAGAAATGTGTATATTAAAAATTATCTTCAAAACAGTAATGCTAAACCTGCAAATTGTTGTGAAAAGTACAAAGATGATAGACAGATAGGTAGGCAGTGGTCTTCTTCAATAATTTGAAAATTAGTTTCTCTAAATATTTTTAAATATAGGCCAAAGTAAATGAGAATCTGAATATTTTAATGAGTTGCTTAAATCAGAATAGAGGGCTAATTCTGAAGCAGGTCGATGATTGAATACTACAGGTTTCCAGCCCAGACCAGCAAAGACTTGCTCTGTGTAATAATGAGGGAGCCCTTGTGTTGCAGAAGGAGCTCTGGTAGCGTAGTGGTCACGAATCGGGCTGCGAACCTTAAGGTCAGCGGTTCGAAACTACCAGCTGCTCTGCGGGAGAAAGATAATAAGGCTTTCTACTCCCGTAAAGATTTACACCCTCGGAAACCCCTGTACATGGTCGCTATGGGTCGGAACCGACTCGATGGCACTTAACAACAACAACTTGTGTTGCAGAGAGTTAACGTGCTTGACTACTGACCAAAAGTTTGGCTGTTCGTGTCCACTCAGAGGACCCTCAGAAGAGAAGTTTGGTGATTCCTTTAGCAAAATCAGCCATTGGAAACCTTACGTCGCACTGTTCTACTCTGATATGCACGAGGCCTTCTTGAGTCAAAATTGACACAATAACCATTTTTTAAAAAAAATTATGTAATAGAAAAGCCCTGATGGTGCAGTGGTTTAAAAGCACTTGTTTACTAACTAAAAGGTCAGTGATTCTAACCCACCAGTTGTTCTCCATGGAAGAAAAGATGGGGCAATCTGCTCCTATGAAGATTACAGCTTAGGAAATTCTATGGGGCAATGTAGGTCATCCTAAATCAGAATCTACTCAAAGGCAGACAGCAACAATAGTGGTATTTGGCCAAATACGCATTTTGTTGGTTTATATTGTGTGTATTAGTGAAGAATTTAAAGATGAAAAGGACTGTATAAGCTATCCAGACTTTCCACTTTCCTAAAGACATGGGGATCTTGAGAGTGTGTATCATTTACTTGCTCAAGATCATACAGAGAGCTAGTGACAAACAAAGGTCTGGGATACAGATGTCTTGCTTTGTAACTGTTGTTGTTGTTGTTAAGTGCCTTCGAGTTGGTTCCGACCCATAGCGACCCTCTAGGGCTCCATTTATTCTGTCTTAGAGACTTTAATTCTTGAAATGTGGCCATACCTTGAGATTTCTATTCTGCTCTTTATGCCTCTGTAAATCTCACTATCGAAAATTTGCCTTCACTGCAGGGTAGGAAAATGAATCTGTTGCCAGAAAGATCACATAATACTTTCAGCCAAATCCAGGAGTTTAGGGGTTATCATTTATTTTGGACAGTCTGTATTCTAGAATTACTCTTTTATTCACGTGAAAAATCATGTGTTAGAGAAATATGAAGTATATTTATTTATAAATGCCTACATATGCTGGACTTTAAATTGACAAATATGGCCCTTCTTCCTTTCAGCTGTTTTCCCAACTCCCCTTTAGACTTTGGCACCGTGGGGTAACCACGTGCTTGGCCATGTGAGAGGGGCTTGCTCATGCCTGTCCCTTTGTCTGAGCTTTCTGGCTGGGCTGCCTCCTCTGGGCAGCGGCAGCAGTCACTGTAATGTGGGCAAGACCATGTTGCCAAGTAGAAACATAATTCTCTTCCCTGATACACAGAGGGAGTGTGTGAAGGCTGAGGCCATGCTTGTTTTTGAAGGAGAGAGGAAGAATAACTGTCATGGTCACAAATATGTGGTTTGGAGAGTTCCCCAAGAAGCCAGAGGTAGCTGAATAAAGTAGTCAGTGTTGCTGTGCTCAACAGATCTTCTGTCTAAAGCTAAAAACATTGCAGTGAATTTCGAGGAAAAAGGGCACTTTGCTATTTGACTAACACATTAATGACATCCTTGGAAATGTCTCTGTATCATCAATGGGTAACCTACATATTTCCATTGGCAAAAGTCACATAACCCGTTGATCCAATATGGGGTTAAAGGTACAGGATTAACTATAGAACTTTTTCTGCATTCTCTTTGAAGATTAGCTAGCTACTCCTCTGACTCAGTGGCTACCCGTTATCATGTGGAAGGCTAAAAGGAGGGCTTACTATTGTTATCATTGTCATTGTTTTAAGCAACATGTAAGAGAGTGATTAATAAGATAGACTACTTTCGGTGCCCACTGTTAGCACCGTTGCATTTATGAAGCAAATCTAAAGGAAAAGACTTTTATCAGTAACTTTATTTTTATTTCTAATGAAAATGTAAGATGACATTACCTGCCCTGAGAAGACACTTAGCAATAGAAAGATAATCCACTGCAGACAGGCTACCTTTTATATACCCAAGGGAAATTGAAGCCCTGGTAGGAATGTTAGTCAAAATTGGGACTCTTTTACTACCTCTATGAGAGTGTGGTGGGTCCATAAGATTAAACACTGAACTTCGAACTGCAAGGCCTGCAGTTCAAACCTGCCAGCTGCTTTCTGGGAAACAGAAGAGCCTTTCTGCTCCTGCGAAGATTTAAAAGCTTTGGAAACCCAAAACACAGTCGCTGTGAGTTGGAACTGACTCGACGGTACATAACAACAACTACTCATATGTTCATTACTTCACCTAGCACAAAGTCTTATTTTGTCCAGAAAATTAAGTCAAATATGTACTAGGGCTACAAGATTAAAACAAAATCTGCAGAGTCCCTGAACTCAAGGGAACTCAGTCTCAAAGGATTTAAAAATACACACCCACTTCTCACTTAGCAGCAGGGCTCCTGAGAGCAGGTCATTATGTGAAAATCAGCATTATGCACATTTAGAGATCACAAATTGGAGAATGGCTCCATCATTACATAACTGCCAAATGACATCATTGCATAGCTGCCAAGCCATTGAGAATCATAGCCCACAGCCAAGTTGACATATAACCTTAACCTTGACCTTGACAACCAGTGTTACACTCACCTAGCATTCAGCTTTCATTTCTGCCAGACACACGTTGTGAATGCACAGAATAGCTGGATAGTAGATTTGTCAACTATTGTCATAAATACAAAATGTCAGGTAAAGATAGTCGATAAATGAGGAGTAGGTGTACACTTGTGAATCAACTTAATTTACAAAGCAGTGTAGAAACAAGAGCAGGATTCTGAATGGATCAAACTTTGTAAGGAGCTGGGGAAGGCTATGCAGCAAAGCAACGAACAGAGTCAAGGCTTTGGGGGAAAATTGGAAAATCTGTTGAATAAGCAATTTTGTCCAATCTGACCTTTGCAAGATCATTTTTGTTTAAAATGTACAAGAAAAGGATTCCATGGGAAAATGATGAGTTCACTGATTGCTAGGGACAGCTATATATTTAACTTCTTTTGAAATCAAGGAAAGAATTTTAAACCAAAAAACAATTCAGATTGCCAACTCAGTACAATGAGGTCCCCCTATGTGGAGCTTGATTATTAACCTAGGGGTTGGTAGTTCATATCCACCCAGCGGTACCACAGAAGAAAGACCTAGTGATGGACTTTTGTGAAGATTGCAGTCAAGATAATGTCGGGGAAGTTCTGCTCTGTAACACATGGAGTTGCCATGAGTCACAACCAAATGAATGGCAACAAGCTTGATTTGGGTTTGGGTACTCATCAGAGATACAGATGAAAAAGGAATATCTGTGAAATAATTGCTTTTGTTCTCTCCTCTTTTTGGTCTTTTCCTATATTTTCTCCCCTCTCCTCTGTCCTTGCAGGTCCTCAGCTTATATAATACTATAAATCCAGAAGCATCTGCTTCTCCTTGCTGTGTGTCCCAGGATTTAGAACCGCTAACCATCCTCTACTACATTGGCAAAACACCCAAGATTGAACAGCTTTCTAATATGATCGTGAAGTCTTGCAAATGCAGCTAAAATCCTTGAAGAGTGTCGGGGCGCTGATCACAGTGATGATGATGATGGTGACGACAATGACGATGTTGTAACAAGAAAACATAAGAGAGCCTTGGTTCATCAGTGTTAAAAAAATAAATGGAAAACGCGGTACTAGTTCAAACACTTTGAAAGTTTGTGTTTTGTTGGTTAAAACTGGCATCAGCAACAACAAAGTTGAAGACCTGATTCTACATTTCATCTACTCTGTAAGTGAGATAGACAAGAAGCAAAATCTTTTCTTTTCTTTTGTTTTTGGTTTTTTTTTTTAAGAAAAAAAAAAATAAACACTGGAAGAATTTGTTAGTTTTAACTACGTGAAAGAAGAAGAAGAAAAAAAAAATCTAAACAGGAAAATCCCGTGAAGTGGAGTTGCTGTACATACCGATCCTATCTCATGCCTCACTTGATTTTTCTGTATTGCTATGCAATAGGCCCCCTTCCCATTCTTCCTCTTAGAGATCACAGTGACTTATTTATTGTGTGTTACTATATAATGAACATTTCATTACCCTTGGAAAAATAAAACAGGTGTATAAAGTGGAGACCAAATACCTTGCCAGAAACTCATGGATGGCTTAAAGGAACTTGAAATCAAACGAGCCAGAAAAAATAAGAGGTCATGTTAATGGGATGAAAACCCAAGAGAGTTACTATATGACCAAGCAAGTCTGCATTAAGATAAAGACCCTGAAAACACATATTATGTACCAGCTGCCAAAGGAAGCTTCTTGTAAGGTTCAAAAAAGTAAAAGCCTGTTAATAAAGGAAACTTTCAGTCAGAATAAGTCTGTAAGATTTTATTCTTTCTTTTTAATTGTAAATGGTTCTTTGTCAGTTTCATAAACCAGTGAAATGTTGAAATGTTTTGACATGCACTGGCCAAACTCTGGACCTGAGAGTATTGCTGGGTAGCTTTGCTATAGGCTTCCAATCCGTCACCCACCCCACTTCATTTTGGTGTATGTAATCATACCTATAGTACTACACTAGATGGGTACAGATGTCAGCCTAATTGGAAACACATATGCAGATCTCTTTTGCAAACTATTAAATCAAAACCTTAACTACTTTACGTGTAATGTTAAAATTTCACCATATTTTAAAAATATTTTATAATGCTGTCAACTCTCATTAGATTGGACTTTATTTGGGCTTTTTAAATGATCACTCAGAATCATGTGTTTCTGTTAGTTAGCCAGTACTTTTGAGTAAAGCCCCTATATTTTGACTTGTACTACAAATACATGTTTTATAGTATTTGCTCGAGTTGTGCTTTGTGTATCGTCCATTATTATGACATGAGCTACCTGAGTCCACGTGCCCTTTTTTTATTTTCTTTTACAAAAAGGATAGATCAAATTCCTTCATCTTATAGGCATCATTACTAAGCAATTCTTACTTTAAAAGCTTTTATTGTAGGAGAGTGTGAAATGTTACTGATATGAGATAATTGAAGTGAAATGTTTGAATTGTAGCAAAAACTTAAGGATCTATCTGAAACTAAGCATCTTGGAGACAAAGGTTTCTCTAGGTAGGCTTAAATCGGTATTTTCACAAAATTCTGTGGTTATAAAAGAGAAGAAGAAGACAGTTCATAGCAAACATCTTTTGCTGTAATGAGGTTTTTAGTGTTCAGGGGAAAAAACTATGACTTGCATTTTAGTTGATTTTTTTTTTTTTAAAGGGGATTAAAATGAGGCCAGCATAAGTCATTAATTTTCTTTTATTGAAGTCACAGGTTGTTCTAGATGTTGTTTGTTTAAAGGATGAAAAAGCATAAACCAGTTTCACACTATCAAAGAGTTCTTTCTTTCCCCTGAGTGAGAGTTATCTATATCTGAGGCTAGGACTTATTGTTGTAACGAATAATTTGCCACATCAGTGCAGAGGAAGTGTTCTGTCATGATTAGTAGGATATGTTAGTTTTTCAGGTAAGTCTCTTAATTTAGCTTTAAGAGGAGGTAAAATAATGCAGTATTTTAAGGTTCACTACATAGTGAAGGGTGAATCCAGACTGAAGTTGTCTCATACAATCTGTTTTCTTTTGAAATTTCCTTATCATTCATTACAATATAAAAATTGGATTTACAAATCTGAAAACTGGAAAAGAGCAAGAGATGGTATACCACCATAGTAATCAATCCTTGTGTTGGATGTAGTTCAATCCCAGATTTGAGGGCTGGGTTTGTTTTTTTTTTTTGTGTGTGTGTGTGTGTGTGTGTGTTTTGTTTTTTCTTTTCCTCCCCTCTTCTACTTTTGCATTGGATCTGTGTAAATCACTTATATTTCTACAGGTATATTCCTTTCAGACAAGATGACATTTTGTTTTGTATTATTTTATCTTTTCTCATGAATGCACTGATAATATTTTAAATGCTCTATTTGAAGATCTCTTGAATCTTTTTTTTTTTTTTTTTTTTAATTTGGGGGCTCTATAAGGTCTTTATTTTCCTTAAGTATTGTCATGGGTGGAAAGGGAGGTGGGAGGGACGGGGGAAATGTTAGTGTGTGGTGGGGCAGGGCAGCAGTTTTTATGTGTTAAGCAGCAGTACAATTTTATGATTAGCATGTTTTAAAAAAATCGAATATAAGATTTCTTACAAGAATATAAGAATAGTTTTGTATTTTGATGACGGATTACGTTGTATTTTCACACCATGTATGTTTGTTTTTGTGGTGCTCTAGCGGTAAATAAATTATTTCAATTATATGTTCATGTGTTTTTCCTCTTGTAGATCTTTCCCTCTCCTATCACAGAGGCTAGAAAACACCTCTAATGCAATGACACTGATCTCAAGCAGGAGCGTCATTTCACCTTTAAGATGGCCTTTTGTTTTCCTTAAGGAGAGCCACTTCATAAATGTCATGGTTTATAGCTCATGAGCCAAGATCTATTCATCAAAGACTGTAGAAAATCCTGGGCAGTCTTTTTCTACTCTCTTGTTTATTGCTATTTGGTAATTGTTTGAGATTTAGTTTCCATCCAGCTTGACTGTCTACCAGAAAAAACGCAGAGATGTTTGGACCATATTTTGGCTTTCTGGTGTTATGTACTGCCAACCCCAGAGCCAAAAGAACTGGTCTAGACAGTATCCCCTGTAGCCCCATAACTTGAATATTTGCTCAGCCCGCCAGATATAACAAGAGTCACGTGCTCTTTGGAGACTGGTAGTTTGGGAGCAACTACTCTTCGTTTCACTCATCCACCACACCAAAATAACCCCCTTTTCCCTCACATTTCCTTGGCTACTACCTACAAGACCAGACTTCCCAAAGGAATGACTAGTTTCTTAATAAATAGAACTAATTTTTAAAAGTTACTGGTGGTCCAGTCTGGCTGACTTGCTTTATCTAATGAAAGAATGTCTGTGCCTATTGTGCTGTCTAACCATTACCCAGAAACAAATTCACGCTTCTGAGTAGTGTGGCTGGTACAGTCGTATCACCCCAGACCACATCACATATAATTGAGGGCTCAGAAGATAATGAAAGGAGTCACTTAACAGTTGGGGTCCTGGTGTGGCACTCTAAATTAATGCACTGGACTGCAAAGTTAATGCACAAGGTCGGTGGTTCAAGCTCACTAGTCGCTCCTCAGAAACCCTATACAGGGTCGCTATGGGTCGGAACTGACTCGACAGCACTTAACATCAACTTAATAGCTATGCTCACTTGGACAAGTTGGTCAGCTGCTCCGAGTCTATGTTTTTTACCTTTATAATTACGATAGCCATACCAGCTTTACAGAGTTCTGCCTGTTTGTGTACCCTTGTTTTTATTAAATGAGTTAATATATGAGAAGTTCTTGCATGGTTTGGGCTAGCTGTTGATGACCAATAAATGGCAGTCTTGATATTTCCCAACCTATTCTGTTTTTGGCTTCTTAGCAATCTTGTTGTAATATGCTTTTCATTTTCAGACTAAACTGGGCCCCTGCTTCTCTATCTTGATACTAAATGTATAAAACCCACAGCTCCTAAACTTATCAACTGTTCAAGACATCCATTTTTCCTTGAGTTACATATACTGTAACTCTATTTGCCAACCTTTTGGCTACAACTTAAGGTGACTGACCAGGCAGTTTTTAAAATAGAGGGAAAATGCTCATTATAAAACTTGCTTAAGTTCACCAGCTAAAATGTAAAATAAATGAGCCACAGTGGTTAGTTGAAAGAACATTAATAACACCTGCGAACCTTTCCTGTTTACCAGCACTGTTGTTTTGTTGTGAAGTGCCATGGAGTCGGTCCGACTCATATCGACCTTGTATAGTGTTTCCAAGGAACTGATGGTATGTTTGAACCGCTGACCTTGAGGTTCAAACTGAGTTTGTGGTTGAGTGCTTATCCTACAATGCCACACCTGCACTGGTTCTGTGTTAATTTGCTTAGCCACACCCTGTGATGGAGATGCTCTCCATATAACTCCATTTTGTGGGATGTGAGCAAAATCAAACTGGTTAAATTACTTTAACAAGACCACTCATCTTGTGAAGGGAGGGTTGACAACTGCACTGTCTAATGCGCTAGACACTAGTCATTGGCGGCTGTTGATCAATTGAAACACGACGAGCCTGAATTTAGATATGAGGTGAGTGTAAAATACCCACTAAATTTTGAAGATTTAGTAAAATGTAAAAGACATAAAATGTCCTAATTTTTCACAATATTGATTACATATTGAAATAATAATATTTTGGTGTGGTGCTGCAGGATAATCAACTAGACCGCAAGGTCAGTTTGAAATGCGAGGTCGGTGGTTCAAATCTACCAGCTGCACCTCAGAAACTCTAAATAGGATCGCTATTGTACTGACTCAACAGTGCTTAACAACTTTAAAATTATTAAAGTGAATTTTACCTTTTTATTTTCACTTTGTGTGGTGCTGTAGGATAAGCACTGACTGCTTACTATAAGGTTGGGGGTTCAAACCCACTAGCTGCTTCTCAGAAACCCTATACAGGGTCTGTAGGAACTGACTCAATGGCACTTCCAACAACAAAAACAACTGGAAAAAATGTAAATTATAAATGTGGCTTATAAATGTGCCCTGTGCTGTATTTTTGTTAGACAGTGCTCTTCTAGAACTTGAAAGCAACCCCATTTAGCATCAACCGTAACTATATTCCCGTAAGCTATATTACCAAACTTTGGTTGGTAATTAGCAAACGATTGAACATTATTAGATCAAACCCTGTAATATTGCTGTTTTGTAGGCCATTTGTTGAATGTTGGTAGCTCCAAACTGAACAGTTGGAGTTGATTGGCACATGAAAATACAAATATAAGACGGAGCTCTCAATAAATTGATGGCTGTATGTGAGCAATATGCTAATAAGTGGAATAGTTTAATCTACCTCTAAGGAGCTCTGGTAGCGTAGTGGTTATGAATCGGGCTGCTAACCTCAGGGTCAGCAGTTCAAAACTACCAGGTGTTCCACGGGAGAAAGATGAGGCTTTCTGCTCCCATAAAGATTTACAGCCTCAGAAACTCTGTACAGGGTCGCTGTGAGTCGGAACTGACTCCATGGCTATTAACAACAACAAGGAAGTTGAACTATTTTATCAAATGTTTTAAGCTTATTTAGTAAAAGTTTCCTTCCTCATTTAAGAAAAAATAAAAGCCATGTACTCAGTATGTCTGTTTTGATTCACTGGTTTTAAGAAGACACTGCTTTGTATATGGGAATCAGCTGTGCTCCTTTCCTGTTTCTGACAATCCTGAGATGGAATGGGTCCAGAGTTTGTCTGGATCCTGGTGCTCATTTAACTAGGGGAGAGAGTAGGTTAGCTTTTAAAAGGAGAATGGATCAAAATGGAAAATACAAGCTTAGACTCAGGGTCTTTGCTATTGTCAGCTACCAAGAAGTTGGGCTCCCGATCCATGGCAACCCCATTAACAACGGAATGAAATGCATTCTGGTCCTAGGCCATTTCCATGATTGATGGTGGATCAAACCTTGTGCTCCATGGGGTTTTCACTGACTGACTTTTAGAAGTACACTGCCAGGCTTTTCTCCCTAAGGTCTTAGAAAGCCAAACAACTCACTGCCGCCATCAAGTTGATTCTGACTCATAGCAACCCTTTTTAAGAGATCTGTGGCTGTAAATCCTTAAGGAAGCAGAAAATCTCATCTTTCTCCCTTAGAGTCGCTAGTGGGATAGAACTGCTGACCTTGCAGTTAGCTTCAGAGCTTATCTTACAGCACCATCTGGCCTCCTTAGGACCTTAGGAGGGGCTCATAAAAATGACAATCTTTACAGGTAACTGTCAAGAGCTTCATGGCAAACCTACCTGTGAGCTTTAGCTGATACTTGCCCATGCTTCTATTAAAGACTATACCTTGCAAGTCTAGCAAAAAATCACCTCTTTCTTGTTACTCTACTAGATCAATTGCTCTGTTCCTACCCCTCCCTGTATCTATAATAAGCACATCCTCTGTTGTGAGCAAAGAAAAACAAGACTAGGGTTTTACTAGCATTCCAGGTAACCGAGGAAATACTATTTTTATACTGCTTTCGAAACATAGTAACTATAACCTCTAACATTGGCAATGTGGTTAATATATGTATTAGGTTGTTGTGGTTAGGTGTCAAATAGTGACCTTGTGCACAACAGAATCAAACACTGCCCAGTCCTGTGTGGTCCCCACAATTGTTGCGCTCGAGCCCATTCCTTTTACCTGACGTTCAAAGGAAATGCTTTCCAATAACTTTTATTCAATGAAAGTGTTGCTTCAGGTTTTTCTCTCATTGGTTCTCTGATTCCCTGAAATCCTCTGTAACTGGTTTCTGTATTTCAGCCTTAACAACTGTTTGAAGAAGAATTGAGTGACTTTCCTGTAATGGGTGAGAGGCCTAGTTAAAGGAACAGAGTGTACTGAGAGGAGACTACACTGTGTGATCAAAACTAGGAAAACCATTCAGCCTAAAAGAACAGACATAATTAAACAACAAGGCAAAACATTGGTGGTAAAGAAAAAGGCCCACATAATCTCTCAGGCTTTTCCTTCAGTGAGGGGTTTTCTCCTCCATTTACAAAGCACAGATGTGTTGTTACTCAGGTGACATCACAAAGGGCTGGCCAGCCCTGCAAATGGAAACCCTCTCCTCAGGCTTAAATCTCCACTCTGAGTCATATAGAAAACCCCAAATCTCTGGATGTTGGGAGCAAACAAACTAAGAAGCTATGTAATTCAATACTGGTTTAAAGACGATGTGAAGTCATGCTGTTTGGCTTGTCCTCAAGTATGGGTGTAACACTAATTTCTCATCTGAAACAAAATTAAACAGTACAGAAAAGGGAGAACTTTCAATCTCCACGGTGGCTGTTCATTTCATGAAGTGAAGTGCTGACATCACATTTCTCATCACCCAGTGCACACATCTTCCCTTTGCTCATATCCTGGGGGGTCCTAGGAAACCATTTCTGTGTTCAGTTTCTAACAAAGAGGTGAAATAGACACAAAACAATTTGGTGGGCCTTGTGGAGCCCTATAAGGTCTGGCAACTGTCCCAGGCCCCCCAAACACACAAAAGCATCATGGTCTACAGTAGTGATACTACCAATGCTAGTTAATCATGAGAACTGATTCCTAAAGGGTTTTCCCAAAAGATGTTCTTTAGATTCAAATGTCCTCAATAGAGTAACATGGGAAACAATTCCAACCCCAAGGTACTAGAATTGAACTTGATTTACTTACTCTTGATTAGGAATCCAAAATGGTGAGAACACTAAACATCTGAGGAGAAACGGAAGTGGAAAGAGGGGCCAAGTAGGGTAGGCTGGAAAGAGAGCTGGGGGATACTGATGCAGATGCTATATGTACCGGATAATTAGTAAGAAGTGATGGTTGTTTAATGATTAAGCACTTGGCTGTCAACCAAAAGGTGGACAGTTTGAACCCACCAGCCACACCCTAGGAGAGCAGACCTGGTAATTTTCTGCCATGAAGGTTTCAGCCTAGGAAAACCTATGAAGCAGTTTTCCTCTGTCACATTGGATGGTTAAGAGTTGGAATTGACTGACACATAACAAACACATAGGATACCAAAGCAACTAAGCAAACATAGGAAAACAACAAATTGATCAAGTGGGCTTAACATTAGACAAAAGAGTCAAACAAGATTCCCACCAGCCCACTGTCTTTCCAGGAGTCTTTAAAAGTCTAAGCACTTTTGGTTACATTAATGACGCTGCCAGAAGAAGTGGTTCCATGTTGTCACTCTGCCTCTGACCCTGCTGTACTGGGTTTTGGGAATGGTCACATCACACCCAACAGGCCTCCCTCAGAAAAGTGAGTATTCCTGATTTCCTATTCTGGATAGTTCTAATTTATCTTGGTGGTCCTAGCACCTAGTACACTAAGCTCTTGAAAATTTAGCAAACTTTATTAATCACAGGAGGGAGACTGGTATGAAGGGGCAGGATTGTAGCCCTAACTCTAGACATGACTCTGTTTGAGAACCAGGAAAATCCTTATCTTTCTCAGTGTCTTGTGCTTCAATAAAACATAAGTGTTGAATTGTTGTTGTTAAGTGTCATTGAGTTGATTCTGACTCATAGCAACCCTGTACAGAGCTTCCCAGGAGCTGATGTTGGTAGGTTTGAACTGCTGACCTTGTGGTAAGCAGTCTAGTGCTTATCCTACAGCGCCACACCAGGGTTGAATTAGATGATCTCTAATTGTTATGGTAAGTTCCTAGTGTTAAAGGAAATGACTCCCTGACCCCCTTAAATCTTACAAGAGACTAAAACTTATGATAAAAAGTTTTGGAGAAAAGTTAAAATAACTAGGTCAGTCATAAGTAGCCTATAGATTGCTGACACGTGAATTTAATAAACCAATCCAAGTCTCCTCCTGTTGATTAAGACAGCTAACCATTTAAAATTTCCCTTTTGAGAAATCCTCTAATTGTTCATACTGTTTATAAGCTGATCAATATTGTAATGTAATAGAGCTCATCTCTCCAGAGGTGTGTTCCCTGAACTTTTCTGCCCAACAAAACCTTTTAATTCTAACTGACTTTTTGGTTAGATTTTTCTTTCGATGTCTTTTTTCTTTTTCCTTCCCTCTAATATCCTGTCAGGGTTTTCCACAGAACAAACCCATCCGGAAGACAGATGATATGGGAACCTAAGAAATACAACATGTAGGAAGTGACTACTCTGACATAGAACAGAGCAGGGAAGGGTGAGGAATGGATCTGATTCCAAATAGGCTGAGGTCCCGGACATCCTCTGTACTTGCTTCATGTGCCACTAATGTTAGAGGACTCTTGGTAGCCTCCCCATCGTCAGCAAGATGGGCTTTTGTTTTGTTTTGTTTTCCAGAGGGATTGGGAACTATTCACTTCTTTTAAAACTTTTACTGTATTTTGTTGTTGAGAATATACACAGAAAGCATGCATCACTTCAACAGTTTATACATGTAGTATTTAGTGACAGTGATTACATTCTTCTGGTTTTGCAACTCTTTTCACCCTTCTTTTCTGCATTGTTCCTTCCCCATTAATATAAATTCACTGCCACCTAAGATTCCTATCAACTCTTTCAAGTTGTCATTTTCAATTTGATCTCATATACATAGTTCTTAAAAGGGCATAATGCTCAAGGCAGACCTTTTTACTCATTGAGCTAAACTAGTGTTAGGCTTTAATGAAACTTCAGTGGATATTTTTGGTTTAAGGTTTAAAAATTATCTCTGGACAATTGTTTCAAGGGTTCAGCCAAACTTCATGGCTCTAGGAAGTCTGGAGTCCATATGAATTTGAAATTCTGAATTCTGTTCTACATTTCCCCCCTTTTGATCATAATTCTTCTATAGAATCTATGATCAAAATGTTCACTGATGGTAGCCAGGCTATGAAACTATTAGATCATAACTAGCCTATAGAATATTTTTAAAATTTAAGCTGAACTTGACACCTCTGAGGCTGACATTCAGTTCATCTTTTCACACATTTCCTATAATAATTTTTAGTCAGTCATTTCCTTTAGCTATGTTTTGTCACAGTGCTGTTTCCTCAGAACTCAAAACTTGCTGTCTCTTAGACTTCATCAGGAAAGTAGAGAAATGGCTACGCCTCAGAGCAAGATTATGAGACATTAATCTCTTTATCATTTAAACCCACATGAAGGTCCTCCTAATCTTTTCTCTCCTAATTTGTGAAAATCTTCCCTTATTCTTCCCATCTTCCTGCCCTATCAGTGTACTTTGTTGTTGTTGTTAAATGCTGTCGAGTCGATTCCGACACATATCAACCCTGTATAGGGTTTCCAAGGAGCATCTGGTGAGCTTGAATCGCCAACCTTGCAGTTCAAACTGCTTTGCAGTGTGGCGCATTAACCCATAGCAGGCACATGGAAAGCAATAACTTGGCTCACAAGTATTCGGATCAATAGAACCAAGGGGCTGTGCCTGAGGAATTTCACCCAAATCTTGTCCTCACCTCTATGTTATTAAGATGACAAGATCCCATCTCACCTACATGAAATCAGCACCTTTTCCATTAAATGTGGGGCTTACGTCTTCTCCCCTTGCGTATGGCTGGGTTTGTGACTACAATGTAGGTGATGCTATGTCATTTTCAAGACTAGGTCATAAAAGATAGTTTGGCTTTTACCTTGTTCTCTTGGGATGTTTGCCATGGAATCAGCTGCTATGCTGTGAGGAAGCTCAGGCTACATGGAGACTATGTGTAAGTGTTCAGCCAACATCCCTAGTTGAGATCCCAGCTGACATTTAGCATCAGCAGATGAATGAGGAAGCCTTCCAAGGGTTCCAGCCTCAACCACTAACTTTCTGCAAATGTGCTAAAGATCTTAAGTAAGAATTGCCTTACTTGAACCCAGTAAACTCCGATGAACCATGAAATGTAATAAAAATAATTATTATATTAAGTCATAATTTGGTGTGATTAGTTATGTAGCAATAATAATTGGAACAATTACTATTTTTACTGTTGTAATTAGAAGCTAACTGCATGACTCTTAAATTATTAAGAGTCTTTGTATAATAATAAATATACATAAGAATAAATAATAATCTGGCTAGGTAATCTGCATGATCCATTTGAACCAATTATCTATTGAGAAATGGATTGATCTATCTATATGCTAAAATGTTAGCAAATGCATTCATTCAGCAATTTTTCATCTTACCAAGAACTACAGAGTCCTGATGTAATGATGCAGGATAATGCACTGGACCTCAAGGCTGCTTTGAACCGCAAGGTCGGTGGTTCAAACTCGCCAGCCGCTTCTTGGAAAACCTATACACAGCTGCTCTGAATCAGAACTACTCAACAACGTTTAATAACAGTAATAAAAACCAAGAACTACATTAGTTGCTGAAGATACAGAAATTAGAAATCCACAATCTCTGTACAGAAAAAATCTCCCAGTCTCCTGAAAGACAGAAAATAACTAAAACACAATCTGAAAATCTAAAGCAATGAATCAAATATTTACTGAGCACATATAAGGTAGTAGACACTCTACTAGGCATTGGGACGATAGTGGTGTTGGAAGACAGACACTTGGAGACACGTACAAACAGATTGCTGTTGTTAGGTATTGAGTCATTTCCAACTCATAGCGACCCTAAGCACTACAGAATGAAACACTTCCCAATTCTGCATTTTTCTCATAATTGTTGTTACCCTTGTGTCCATTGCTGATGGTGCTGTGTCATTCCATCTTATTGGGGCCTTCCCCTTTTTTTGCTGACCCTCCACTTTACCAAACATGATGGGATTTTAGAGAAAGATCTAGTCTTCTGGTTCTATAGTACTAACAGCAAGAGGGAGTTACCCTTCCAGCAAGACTACTGGAAAGACATAATTGCACATGAAAAACACTAGATTTATCGGAAGCTGACTTACCAAATATTTACTAGTGGTAAATCTTAAAAGTGAGGAGCTCTGGTAGTGTAGTGGCTAGGAGTCAGGCTGCTAACCTCAAGGTTAGCAGTTCGAAACTACCAGCTGTGCAATGAGAGAAAGATGAGACTTTCTGCTCCTATAAAGATTTACAGCCTCAGAAACCCTACCGAGGGTGCTATGAATCAGAACTGACTCCATGGCACATAACCACCAGCACCTTATAAGTACTGAGAAGAGTGATTGTTTTTAGGAAAAGTCAAAGAATAGTAAACTACATAAATGTACAAAATGGGTTTTAATGAATTGCTAATAGATTATTTTTCTGCCAATAACAAGGAAAGATTTGGGTCAATTAGATCAAACTTTGTAAAACACCAACTGTGTCTATGGTTGTGCGATGGAGAAAAATCCTCACATCCTCTCCTGGGTGGGTACTGTTCCCAGTTCTGACACTGTGGTTCCAAATCAGAGTACACACACAGTCATCTGGGAGCTTTTAAAATGACAGATTCCTGTGTCCATCCCAGATCCCTAACTGCCTAAGAATCACTCTGAGGGTGGGAAAGGAATCTTATATATAAAAAAGATGAATCTGCTGTAGTTCCGTTTCAGTATTTGTGAGTAACTGTCTAATCATGTGGATTTCTTTCTTGCTTTCTCTCTCCCCCCCTTTTTTTTTTTTGCTTTTAAGTCAATTGTGACTCATGGAGACCCCCTGTGTGTCAGAGTCAAATTCTGCTCCTTAGGGTTTTCATTGGCTGATGCATGTTTGGAAATAGCTCACCAGATCCTTCTACTCAGTTATCTCTGGGTGGGCTCGAACTATCAACCTTTTGGTTATTAGCCCAGAATGTTAATAGGTGTTCTACCCAGGGACTTCTAGTTGTGGTTGTTGTTAAGTCCTTTTGGGTCAGTATAGGGTTTCTGAGGCAGACTATAAATCTTTACAGGAGCAGAAAGCCTCATGTTTCTCCTGTGGAGTGACTGGTGGGCTTGAATTTCTGACTATGTGGTTTGAAATCCAGTGCTTATGCTACAGAGCCACTGATTTCTTCTGAGGTACATCTGGGTAGGCTTGAACAAGCAACATTTTGTAGCAGCAAACAATGTTAGCAGCTACACCATCCAAGTACCCAAAGTAGGATATCATAGATCATGAGAAAATATTCGTAAAACTTAGACCATTTCAGTGCTGACTTCAAATATTGGAAGTCTGTCAGAAGGTAAGTATATATAATTTCATGTGGTAACTGATTTATTTACACTCATTTCTTGAGAGAACTCAGTAATCTTGACTGAATTCTCTGATAACAGGTCTCTAGTTCTCCAAAAGCAATGTTGCCCATCTGTTAATAAATAAATAAGTATCTTCATCCCTTTTCCATCGAATCGGTGAGAGCATAGTCTCTTGGGAAAATGTCAGATAGTGAGCAAAAAATATTTAGGAGATCACAGTTTAAGTTATTTCATCTTCCCAAAAGAATGACAAGGAGGATTGGTTTTTCACATGATAATGGCTGCTGGAGATTGCAATGGAAGGTTAGTAAAAGGAGAGGCCTGTGATTCATCATCTCAACGAGACATTTCCCATGGGCCTGAGGTTTTCTATGGGAACCTCCTTAGAAGTTTCCCTTGTATGAAATCTTTGCTTCATGTCAGCTCTTTAATTTTTTTCCTCCCAAACTGGTATGAGTTCTGACTTTGCTATTTATCCCCAACCAACGCCATCTCGTATGATAAAGAGAGAACTTCAATCGAGATACTTCTTTTTTTCCCTTCAAAAATAGAATGAGTCAACTAATTGATTCATCTTAGATGGAAAAAATAAGTGTCTATTTCTATTTTTAATCACTGCTCTTGTATCTCCACCACTTGTCTGTCAGTTTGTCATGCTGTGGTGGCTTGTGTGTTACTGGAAGCTATGCTACCAATATTTTAAATAGCAGCAGGGTCATCTATGGTGGAAGTTTTCAGTGGGGGCTCCAGACTAAGACACACTAGGAAGAAGGATTGCTGACCACTTCTGAAAGGTGGTTGTTGTTTTTGTTAGGTGCCATAGAGTCCCTACTGAATCATAGTGACCCTATGTACAACAGAACAAAATACTATCCGGCCCTGCGCCAACCTCACAATTGCTATGTTTGAGCCTATTGCTGCTGCCACTCTGCCATTCCATCTTGTTAGGGGTCTTCCTCTCTTTTTCCAACCCTCCACCTTACCAAACATGATACCTTCTCCAGGTACTGGTCCCTCCTGATAATATGTCCAAAGTATGACTGTAGAAGTCTGGCCATCCTGGTTTTGAAAGAGCGTTCTTGTTGCACTTCTTCCAACACAGATCTGTTTGTTCTTTCGTCAGTTCATGGTACTTTTAATATTCTCCTCCAAAACCATAACTCAAATGCATCAACTCTTCTAAGGTCTTCCTTATTTACTGTCCAATTTCACATGCATATGAGACTATTAAAAATACCATGGCTTGTTCAGGTGCACCTTAGTCCTCAGACTGAAATCTTTGCTTTTAAGAGGTCTTGTGCAGCAGTTTTGCTGAATGCAATATGTCGTTTGATTTCTTGACTGCTGCTTCCATAAGTGTTGATGGTTGATCCAAGCAAAATGAAGTCTTTGGCAACTTCAATCTTTTCTCCATTTATATGGATGTTTATTGGTCCAGTGGTGAGGATTTTTGTTTTCTTTACATTGAGGTGCAACTCATACTCAAAGCTGTGGTTTTTGATCTTCATCAGTAAGTATTTTAAGGCCTCTTCACTTTCAGCAAGCAAAGTTGTATCATCTGTATATCACAGGTTGTTAAGATCTTCCTCCAATCCTGATGCCACATTTTCCTTCATATAATCCAGTTTCTCAGATTGTGTGCTCAGCATGCAGATTGAATAGGTCTGGTGGAAGAATACAACCCTGATGCAAAACTTTCCTGATGTTAAACCAATCAGTGTTTCCTTGTTCAAACAACTGATTCTTGATGTATATATAAGTTCTTCTTGAGCACAATTAAGTGTTCCAGAATATTCAGTCTCCACAGTGTTGTCCGTAGCTTGTCACAATCCATACAATCGAAAGCCTTTACATAGTCAATAAAGCACACGTAAACATTTTTCCGGTATTCTCTGCTTTCAGCCAAGATTCATCTGACATCATCAATGATATCTCTTGCTTCATGTCATCTTCTGAATCTGGCTTGAACCTCTGGAAGTTCCCTGTCAATGTATAGCTAAATACTAAAAGATAATTTTTGCATTATCTTTAGCATAATTTTACATGCAGTAGGCATTAATAATGTTGTATGATGACTTTCACATTCCATTGGGTCACCTCTTTTTGAAAGGGACACAAATATGGATCTCTCCCAGTCAGTTGGCCAGGTAATAGTCTTCCTAATTTCTTGACATAAATGAGTGAGTGCCTCCAGTGCTGCATCAGTTTGCCGAAATTCTTCAATTCGTACTCCATCAATTCCTGGAGACTTGTTCTTTGCCAATGCCTTCAATGAACCTTCAGCTTATTCCTTCAGTATCACTGGCTCTTATCGTATACTACCTTTTGAAATTGTTGAACATCTGAAAGGTTGGTCACTGAAAGCATTATGAATAACAACAGAGCATTGCCTAATGTGTCAGAAGATTAACTCCTCAGGCTGGAAGGCACTCAGATATGACTGGGAGTTATATTCTCTTCAAAGTAGAATTGACCTTAACTACGATGTGGATGGCATAAAGTTTGGGGGATCTTCTTTTGTTGATGGAGTACAACTCAAAATGAGAAGAAACAGTTGCAAACAAGCACTAAGAATTGGAACATAGATTGTATAAAATACGATTCTAGGAAAATTGGAAGCTGTCAAAAATGAAATGAAACACGTAAAGATTGATATCCTAGACATTCATGAGTAAAAATGAAATGGTATTGGCCATTTTGAATCAGACAATTATATGGTTTACTATGAGGGAAAGACAAACTGCAGAGGAATGGCCTCACATTCATAGTAAAAAAAAAAAATTTCAAGATCTATCTTGAAGCACATTGCTGTCAGTGATAAGATAATATCCATATGCATTAACATTCACGGAAGCAACAGTCAAGAAATCAAAAGATGCATTAGGTAAATCTGCTACAAAAGATATCTTTAAAGTGCTCAAGAGCACAGATATCAGTTTGAGGAGACTAAGGTGCACTTGACTCAAATCATGGTATTTTCAGTTACCTCATATGCATGTGAAAGTTGGACAATGAATAAGGAAGACCTTAGAAGAATCCATGTGTTGGTGTTATGGTGTTGAAGACGAATATTAAAAGTACCATGGACTACCAGAAGAACAAACAAATCTGTGTTGGAAGAAGTACACCCAGAGTGCTCTTTAAAAGTAAGGATGACAAGACTTCATCTCTCATACTTCAAACGTATTATCAGGAGGGACCAGTCTCTGGAGAAGGACATTATGCTTGGTAAAGTAGAGGGTCAGGGAAAAAAAGGAAGAACCCTAATGAGATGGATTGGCACAGTGGCAGCAGCAATTTACTCAAGTGGAACAATTGTGGGGATGGTACAGGACTGGGCAGTGTTTCATTCTGTTGCGGTATTCTTCTATTTGTTATGATCTGGGGCTGACTCAAAGCTATCTAAAATAGCAACAAGAAAGTAGATAATTGTTTGGCAGCTTAATTGTGATGAAATCGTTGAAGAATTTGTAGCACCAAAGAATAGAAAGAAATGTTTTCAATTATAACATGTTAGAGATGAAAGATCTATCTAAAAAAATATAGTAATTTGCTGTAAAATTTGTTTGATGATCATTAAATTTTTTCTTATGACATCTTTTCATTTGCCTGTTTACAATTATAACATGTATTACAAAACAAGCATCAAAACTGAAGTATGAGATATTTAAAGCAAAATTGGTGAAAGTCAATTCTTTATTGCAGGGGATCAACAGAATATTTCATTGATTGTTGAAACAATGAATTTTACTGCCTCAGTTTTCTTTGTTGTAAAATACACTTTTTGAAGAAAATGTTGTATATAGTAAATATCTTACTATCCCCCACCCACTAAAAATTTTATAATCCAGTATACCTTATTCCACTAAAATGGCATATACCAAAAAACCTCACAAAAACCATACACCACTTTTTCACTCAATTTCTAGTATTTTCATCACATTTAAAAAGAAGTTACATTATGGATAACTATTCATGGATGCCTATTCACACACATAGATGAAGAGACTTCAAAAAGTTTATGGAAGAATGGAATTAAAAGATTAAAATGAAAAGAAAGTCTTTGTTTCTCAACATAAGCTCCATGAAGGGCAAGACACTTTTGTAAGCAATGGTACCAACCATTTAGTTCATCCCTAAAGAACTGAGGGTCCTAAGAATTTAAACTATGTAATGCAGTCTTTTTTTACACTATTAACTGAAGAAAAAAAAAAAAAAGATTTTTTGTTTTTGTTTTTTTTAAGATTAGGAAACAAAAAGAAATTTTCTTTTTTGTTGCTAAGTACCATCAAGTTGGTTCTGACTCATAATGACCCTAGTTAGTGTTTCCAAGGAGCGGCTGGTTGGTTTGAACTGCTTATCTTTAGGCTAACAGCCTAGGGCTTATCTTACAGTGTCACACCAGTAAGAAAACTGAAATAGGACTGTGAGGTAGATGCCGACTGATTTCCCTTCATAACTTTCACCAAATTGTCCTTATTTGATAAGTGGATTGAGAAGGAGCATTGCCTTGGTGGAGGACTCTCTACTGATGGTTTCCTGGGCATTTTTTTTTTTCTGCTAAAGTTTTGGCTAACTTTCTCAAACTATGCTCATAATAAGCAGATGTCATTGTTCTTTGTAGAACTGTAGGATAAGCACTGGTTAATGGTCTATACCCACCAGCCACTCCTTGGTTTGAGTTGGTACCGACTCAATGGCTCTTAACAATTACAGCATTGTTCTTTGACCTTCCAGAAAGTCAACAAACAAAATGTCTTGAGCACCTCAAAAAACTATTTCTTTGCTGTTGATCAGTCTGCATTTGCTTTAACCTCTTGGTAGTCATGGCTTTAATTGTGCTTTGTCGTCAGGATTGTACTGGTAAAAACTTATTTTATCTTCTGTTAACAATTCTTCTAAGAAATGCTTCACTTGTTTAAAATTTCCATTGAAAGTTCTGCAAATACAACTTTTTTGGCATCCATCAAGCAGAAAGTTTGCTCAACTTTAATTTTTTAATCAGAATTGTGCAAGCTGAACCAATTGAAATGTCTGTGGTGTTGGCTATTGTTTCTGCTTTTAATCATTGGTCCTTTTCAATTAGGGCACAAACAAAATTAATTTATTCCTCACAAATTTATGTGACTGGTCTGCAGGCTTCATCTTCAATAGCATCTCATCCCTTCTTAAAACAACTTACACATTTGTGAACTGGTTTTGTTGAGTCAATACTCCCATAAATTTTGTTTTAAAGTATCAATGATATTATCATTCTTCTATCTGAAGGTCCCCATAATTTGATGTTTGTTCTTATTTCAGTTTTAGCAGAATTCTTGTTGATCTAAAAAGGGCTCTTTTAAAACTGATGTCATACGATTTCTAGTGCCTCAGACTAGATCCTGTTTCTTATGGTTGTTGGTAAGTGCCTTCAAGTTGGTTTTTACTCATAGATATGCTGTATAGATCCCATTTAGACTTGTTAGAAGTTAGTATGAGTTTATTTTGGTACGAGTGCTTTTGAATTCTACACATAGCTTCTTCATAATACTTACTTTCCATGAATTTTTTGAAGGTTCCAAAGGTCTTCAAAAGGTTCATAGGAAGTATGTTGTTGTTGTTAGGTGCCATAGAATCAGTACCGACCCAGAGTGACCTTTTGCACAGCAGAAC
>NW_006408651.1:2939362-2942853 GCF_000296735.1 Chrysochloris asiatica
CCCCATCAGTAAATGAAGGTCCCATGGGTTTTTCTCCCATGGGCTTTACTCCATTCATTTTATCACAGTCAACTCTACTTTGAGGAGGTAGCTCTTCCCCAATCACATTTTGAGTGACTTCTAACCCGAGGAGCTCATTTTCCGGCACTATATCTGACAGTGTTTCTCTGCTATTCGTAAGGTTTTCAGCGACTAAATATTTGGAAGTAATTTGTCACTCCGTCTTCCTAGTCTGTCTTTGTCTGGAAGCTCATTAGAAACCTGTTCACCATGGGTTACTCTGCTGGTATTTAAAATACCAGTGGCATAGCTTTCAGAATCACAGCAACTCACAAGCTACCACAGTACGACAAACTGACAGATGAGTGGTGGAAGTATAGATGTATATATATGAAAGTAGGTTAAAAAAAAATTACTACAAAATAATAGAAATGTTTATTAAACAAAAGTATAAAAATGTGAAGCTATTGTTTCTCAACATATCCTTCACTTAGGTTTACTTCTGAAGGTGTTATTTCCGTCTCCTTGACCCTTCCTGGTGTGGTGCTATAGAATTATCACTGGACTGTTAACAACAAGGTTGGTGGTTCAAATCCACCAGCTGCTCCTTGGAAACTCTATTCAGGATTGTTATGAGTCAGAATTGACTCAATGACACTTAAATAACAACAATTCCTGAAGAATTGTGCATTCATTGATGAACACCACTTCAAAGCAGCATTTCTTGGCATTCTTGAGGGACTCAAATTATGTTCCTTTTAGATATTTGTTTTGAGTTTGGGGAACAAAAAGTATTCTGAAAGGGTAAGAACAGGGCTGGAGGGTGGATGGAATAGGTTTCCCATTGAAATTTTTATAGGATATGCAGGTGTATTGTCATGATGGGAAAAAAAAAAATCCCTCAGCACAACTTTCCTTGTCTTCTCACCATTGCAATTTTTAAACTTTTCTTAAATCTTCTTTATAGTAAGCCCCTGTGATCATATTGGGTTCTTCAAGAAAAATTTATTAAGATTGTCCCTTCAGATTACCCTCTAAATGTCTATGATGTTGGCTTCAGCTTGAAATTAATTGGTCTAGTAGATTCCTTCAGAAGCCAGTGTTTCCATTGGATCTTTTATTTGAAGGCACCCCAAGGAGACTTAAATACATGCATTACTGAGAGAACTTGTCCACAGACATTCTCTGATGGCAAAGACATTTTTAGACACATTGAGTTTAGAATAAACCCACATATGTTGAGAACCGAAACTATAGTAGCAATACTTTTTGACTAACCCTTGTATAACTCGTATGAGTAGTAAGCAGAGGTGGTTGTACCTTAGATGATCAATGCTTGGACCCTCACATGCCTTAACCCAGTCTTTTCAGTAGCCTACTTTTATTGGAATGTTTACCTGGCTACAACTATGTCAGAGTTCCCCAGAGGGCAATTGGGTATTGTCTGAGGTCCTTGAAAGGAGAGAAGCTCTACTCTTTGGGGTTCAGTGGAAGGTAGCAGTATCCTGACGTGTGTTGAAACTTTGACATCCTGGGAGTTGACGTAGCTGGTTATGCAAAGGTTGCTTACCCCTTACTGTGCAGAACACAATTGTTGCTAAGGAATGTTTGAATAAAACATTTTCCAGGCCACATTTACCCCTCTGCAGGACTAAGTCATATGTGACAACATCCCATGTGACCTGTGCAGGACCTATGCCAATCCACACAGGCAATTAGAGCTGACCCATTTTATGAGCTATTTGGTCAAGTCCTTAATAGACCAGAAGGAAAATCCACACACACAAAAGTTACCAATAGAGGGAAATAATTGAAAGCATGCGTGGAGCATCAGAGTGGAACTTCCTTCCTCAGCTCATCTTGCTAGGCCCTTCTACTACCTTCCCATTTCTTTTGTGTAAAACCACCATAAAGCTAATGGGAAATGCCAGGTAGTGTGGCTGAATGTGGCTGATAGTGGTGGGGCAATACTTTTATGCAGCTACCTGAGACTACCTGCAAAGCTTAGTGTTTCATTACGGAAGAGTAGAGAGGCTAAATACGTTAAGTTCTCATCAGTGACATTGCAGCCTGAAACCAGACTCACATGATGAAAGTGCAATTAAAAAAAAAAAAAAAAGTTTCTATTGAATCACTTCCATCTCAAGGTGACCCCATGTGTGACAGACTGTTTTACACACCACAGGGTTTCAATGATTATGATCTTTCAGAAGCATATTGCTAGACCATTATACGAAGGAACTTGTAGATTTGAAGCACAAAACACATAATCAATCATTTGCAATACCCAGGGGCTTCTGATGGAATACAGTATAGGTGACATAAAAAGAATCTCTTCGTTCCAACCTCTGAGACCACCCAGTCCCCATCAGGTATGCTGGTAAATGTAGAAATTATGAAGTGAACCAAATGCATTTCTGGGAAAGTTGTGATGTGATTTCCTAACTACTTATCCCTGTTAACTCTCATCTGACAAGCATCACAAACAAAGAAAATACTATCTTGAGGTTTCCATGATGTTTAGCAACATAAGCCAGCAGTTCAAAAACGGAAGTCTGTTCCATAGATAGTTTTGGAAATTTCCACAGTTCTACAGGTCTGGTTCTGATCACCGCTCTATTTTTATCCCCTTGATATGTATTCAGCTTTACCATAAGCATTGATTAATCGAGTCAATTAAATTAATAGAAAGTCTAAATGTGAGACCATTTTTAAAATTGTTGAATTAAAAAATGTTAAGGCTTTCGAGTATTCAAAGTACAGTGATTGCAGGGTAAAGAAAGAATTGTATAATCGAGGCTTTGACTGATTTACTTTAAATAGTATGGATAAGACATAGAAATGCTTTTATTTAATGCGAGACCTCTTTAGAGTGTTGAAGAGCAAGAAAGTCAGTTTGAGGACTAAGGTACGCCTGACCCAAGCCATGGTATTTTCAGTAACCTCATATGCATGCGAAAGCTGGACAGTGAATAAGGAAGACCGTAGAAGAATTGATGCATTTGAGTCATGGTGTTGGAGGAGAATGTTGAAAGTATCATCGACTGCCAGAAGAACAAACATCTATGTTGGATGAAGGAGTCAGAGTTTGAAGCGAGGATGGCTAGACTTCATCTCTCATACTTCGGACATATTATCAGGAGGGACCAGTCACTGAAGAAGGATATAATGTTTGGTAAAGTGAAGGGTCAGAAAAAAAGAGGAAGACCCCCAACAACATGGATTGGCACAGTGGCAAAAGCAGTGGGCTCAGGTGTAGCAACGAATGTGAGGTTGGCCCAGGACTGGACAGCTTTCTGTTCTATTGTGCATAAGGTTTCTGTGAGTCAGTACTGACAACTAACAACAACAAATAGCTTGGTGTTATTGTTGTTTTTATGTGCTGTAGAGTTGGTTCCAACTCATAGTGACCCTGTACAGGGTTTCTGGGGCTATAAATCTTTATGGGAGCAGAAAGCCTCATCTTTCTTCCGCAGAACAGCTGGTAGTTT
>NW_006408651.1:2944008-2946178 GCF_000296735.1 Chrysochloris asiatica
GAAGCACTTAATTTTTTAATGAAGTGTATTTTATAAGCTCAATACAACCTTAAGTTTTGTAGAAAATTTTGTGATACCATAATCAGCATATGATATGACAGGTGTCCTGGTGTAGCACTGTAGGTTAATGCACTGGACTGCAAAGTTGGTTTGAACTGCAAGGTCAGTGGTTCAAACTTACCAGCTGCTCCTTGGAAACCCTATATAGGGTTGCTATAGGTTGGAACCAACTCAAAGGCACTTAACAACAACAACATTTAAAAAGTCATGTTATCTTGTCAAGGGGGTTAATTTCATGCATTAACTCAATCAAGGAACAGCATAAGTAGGAAATATAATAAAATTCTATAGTGTATCACAAAGACTTACAATAAAGCAAACTGTTGTTGCTAAGTGTCATTGATTTCGTACTGACTCATAGCAACCCTGTATAGGGATTCTAAGGAGTAGCTGGTGAGTATGACCTTGAAGTTAGTAGTCCAGTGGTTATCCTCTAGTGACACACTAAGATGCCATAAAGTGAATGTGGTGATGGTTGTGTGGTGTGGAGTCAGTTCTGACTCACATAGGGTTTCTAAGACTAAATCTTTATGGGAACAGAAAGCCTCATTCTTCTCCTGTGAAGCGGCTGATAGATTTGATCTGCTGATCTGTGGTTAGCAGATCAAATCTATTTACCCTGTAACCCTCTATATTACTGTTGTTGTTGTTCTTAAGTGCCCTTGAGTTGGTTCTGACTCATAGCAGCCCTGTACAAGGTTTCCAAGGAGCAGATGGTGGGTTTGAACCACCAACGTTGCGATTAGCAGTCCTGTGCTAATCTTACAGCACCATACCCAGACTCCTATAAAGCCAATGCTGTTGTTGCTGTTAAGTACTATCAAGCATATGTAGCAGTCCAATGCTTATCTTACAGTGCCATACCAGGAATCCTATAAAGCAAATGTTGTTATTGTTAAGTGCCATCAAGCAAATTGGTTGGTTGGTTATGTGCCATCGAGTTGGTTCAGACTCAAACCCTGTACCGGGTTTCAGAGGCTGTAAATGTTTATGGGAGCAGAAAGCCTCATCTTTCTCCTGCAGAACCGCTGGTATGTTCGAACTGCTGACCTTGAAGTTAGCAGCACAACTCATAACCACTATGCTACCAGGACAACCAGTTCTGTAGGGGTATTTTAAGTTTGTTTTTTATAAGGTATTATTAAATTTTCTAAGCAAATGATTATGTACTTGGAAATTAAGAGAAGATGAGAACCAGCTGCCAAAGGAATAGCAGTGTTTTTGGAGAAAATTATCTTATGTCTTTTCTAGTCACAGTCTGTAACTCCCATCAGGCAACATTTCTGTACTGCTGGGTCTGGATAAGAGAGGGCTAGTAGATGATGATGACTGACAGGATACCATGATTCAACTGTGGTTGTTGACAAAGTTCATTGTAATTGTGAAATCCTGAAACGTTAACGTGGGTTTAGAATGAACCGAACCATCTCAGAAGCAGAAGTAGGGGATCTCACTACCATCAAAGAAGATGCAGGAGGGTAGCACATCCTTTGGACCCTGAGATTCCTGAAAATGGAACCTCCTTGACCCAGGGATAGAAAGTTGTGACACTGGAGGAGTGGCAGAAGAGCAGCAGCAGCAGAATCAAGAACCGGAGCACAAGACATAGCAATGAGATTCCCAACTGGTGTAGAAAGTAAAGTTGAGTGGCTTTGGTCAAGAAGCGTACTTGTAGAGTGAGTATGTAGGGAAGCTAGGTTTGCTGATGCACAGATCTTGAGCCGAGTGTCTTCAGGCTGAGGCTTATGGTGGAGTAGTTGTGCCCTGTGGGAATTTATCATCAGCTGACTGGAAGAACTTTGCCCTGAGCATTTTCTGATCTTGTACTGTAACGTGCTAACTTCCTTAATAAACCCAACACTGTTAGTATGGTGTCTAAGTTCTGTGCAGCCATTACAGCAGATTGTTGAATACAATAGAGAAGCAGAGAGTTTTGTATAAGGGATGGTTGATGCCTCACAATTTTGTAATTATACTATGTTCTGGTAGTGTAGTGCTTACAAGTCAGACTGCTAACCTCAAGGTCAGCAGTTTGAAATTACCAGCCATTCCATAGGAGAACAATGAGACTTTCTGCTCCCACAAAGATTTATAGCCATGGAAATCCTAT
>NW_006408651.1:2946663-2957573 GCF_000296735.1 Chrysochloris asiatica
GTATACCCTTTGGTTGGTTGATGATGCATGGAGGGGATTGTCACCATGGCAATGAAACAATATATGATAGGATGAATGTAAAGCTAATGTTCTCCCATATAAACTATCACATAATTCACAATAAAACAGTTAAAAAAAAAAATCAGATTATATGAGAATACAATTGTTTTAGTTACTTAGTGCTACTCTAACTGGAATGACACAAGTGGCTGACTTTAAAGAAGTGAAATTTATTTTTTCACAGTCAGGAGGCTAGAAGCCCAAATTCAAGGCATGATGGTGGTAGGTTTGAACCACTTATCTTACAGTTACCAATTCAGTGCACCACACCAGAACTCCTTTGAGTGTTATTCTATTACTTGGAGTCCTGGTATGGTGCTGTAGGATAAGTACTGGACTGCTAACTACAAGATCTGCAGTTCAAACTCATCAGTCGGTCCTAAGAAACCCTATACAGGATCGCTATGAGCCAGAACCGATCACAACAACATTCTATTACTGGAGTCCTGGTGTGATGCTGTAGGAAATCACTGGATTATTAACCTTAAGGTTGGCAGTTAAACCCACTAGCCACTCCTTGGAAACCTATACTCTTAAGTCAGAATCCACTCAATAGATCTTAATAACAACAGCAATTTTATTACTCCCCATTTTGTGGAGATACATAATTTCTGCAGATAGGCAAAACATGGATAATCAATGAATAAAAGAATAAAAGAATATTAACAATATAGTGCAAAATTCAGGCCTCAGAAAAACAATAACACTTTCCAAATTTTTGGTGTTTCTTATTAGTAGAGTTTCACTTTATGTTTACTTCCATATATTTATTTTTTCTGGTGTTTCATTGATATTTCTTATGCACATAATTAGGAATTCTGGTGTGGCACTGTAGAATAAACACTGGACTCTGAACCACAAGATTGGTGGTTCAAACCCAGCAACTGCTCCTCGGAAACCCTATACAGGGCACCAACTTGACGGCACCTAACAACCCCCAAATCCCCATAATTCCTTATAGGTACTCCTAGTATGGGATCATAATCTGGGAGTAGCACGATTATACCAGTTGCTGTGGAACCAACTCTGACTCACGGCAACCCCATGTGTGTCAGAGTAGAACTGAGCTTCCAGGATTTTCCATGCTGATTTTTCAGACCCCTGGGTGGACACGAACTTCCAATTTTTTGGTTAGTAGCACCATTCAGGGACATTGTTGTTGTTGTTGGGTGCTGTCACGTGGAATCTGACTCATAGAGATCCAGTTAGACTCACCACAGGACTTCCAAGACTCTAATCTATGTTGGAGTAGATTGCCAAGTCTTTGTCCCAGGAAGTGATTGGTGCACATTCAAAATCCCACCTTTCAGTACCTAATCCTAGAGCTTAGTCAACATCAAGGACATCAACAAACCCCACTGACTCAGTGTGACACAGAAACTCCTAGCGTTTCTGAGACTGTAAATCTTTATGGGATCAGGCAGGCAGCCTCATCATTTTCTTACAAAGTGGCCAGTGAGTTTGAACCACTAACCTTACAGTTAGCAGCCCAACTCCTAGCGCACAGGCTACCAGGGCGTTACCATGGACATGTTGCTGTTGTTACGTACTGTTGAGTTGGTTCCAACTCACTGCCACCCTATATGGGGTTTTCCATGGTTCCAACTCATTGCGGCCCTGTATGGGGTTTCCAAGGAGTGACTTGTGGGTTTGATTCACTAACTGGCTTTGACATTAGCAGTCCATTGCTTATCCTACAGTGCCACACCAGGACATGTAGACATAGAAACTAGCAACTAGAGGGCTGTGAGATGTAATAATGTCTGAGTGTAGAAAACTTTATTTTTCTCAACTATGAAATTAAATAGAAAATATGTCTTTGAGGAGAATCATAGATAATATCTGGAATATAGCTATCACAGTTCTGAAAACATGATAAAAAAGATACTACACAAATATTAGATTTTGTATAAAGAAAGAACTATCACTTAGATTTTTGTTTCAATAGACTAGGTTCGGGTCTTAATTCTGTTTCATTAGACTAAGTCCAGACACAAGAATAAGAAAAAAAATCACTTCCGAGAAAGTGCCATATGGTTTCCCACAGCGGTTGTACCATTTTAGAATCCCACCAGCAATGCAGGAGGGTCCCATACACCCTCACCTGCACTTGTTGCTTTCTGTGTGTTTTGAACTTCCTGTTAATGTTCTATGGAGAACGATGAGGCTTTCTGATCCCGTAAAGATTTACAGCCTCGGAAACCCCATACAGGGTCGCCATGAGTCGGAACCGACTCCATGGCACATAACCACCACCACCACTATTAATGCTGCCACCATTCATCTGTCAATTTGTCATACTGTGGTGGAATGTGTGTTGCTGCGACACTGGAAGCTATGCCACAGATATTTTAAATACCAGCAGGTAACCCATGGTGGAAAGGTTTCAGCTGAGTTTCCAGACTACACACTACAAAGGAGAGGTGGCATACTTTCAAATGTTTAGTCACCGAAAACTTATGAATAGCACTGGAACTCTGTTTGCACCAAAATATTGAATGTTGAAACATGATGAAGAGCACCAGAATATTGTTAGATATTGTACTGGAAAATGAGTTCCTCAGGTTGGAAGGCACTTAAAATATGACTGGGAAAGAGCTGCTTCCTCAAAGTAAAGTTGACCGTGGTGATGCGAATGGAGTAAAATTTTGGGACCTTCGTTTACTAATGGGTCACAACTCAAAACAAGGAGAAACAGCTATAAGCATATACTAATAATCAGAACATGGAATGTAGGCAATGTGAATCTAGACAAATTTGAAGTTGTCAAAAATGAAATGGAATGCATACACATTGATGTCCTATGCATCAGTGAGCTGAAATGGACAGGTATTGACCATTTTGAATCAGTCAGTCACATGGTTTACTATACTGGGAATGACATACTGAAGAGGAATGGCAGCACATTCATCATCAAAAGGAGCATTTCAAAATCTATCTTGAAATACTTTGTCTGTGATTGGATAACATCCATACACCTAAGAGAAGACCAGTTAATACAACTGTTATTCAAATTTACACACCAACCACAAAAGCCAGTGGTAATGAAATTGAAGAATTCTACCAACGTTTTCAGACTGAAATTGATCAAACATGCAATCAAGATGTCTTGATCATTACTGGCAATTGGAATGCAAAGGTTGGAAACAAAGAGGAAGGATCAGTAGTTGGAAAATATGGCCTTGGTGATAGAAACAATGCTGGAGATTGCATGATAGAATTTTGCAAAACCAATGACTTCTTCATTGCAATACCTTTTTTTTTAACAACGTTAAGATGACTATGGCACTGTGGGTTAATGCACCAGACTGCAAAGCCATTTGAATTGCAAGGTCAGCGGTTCAAGCTCACCAGCTGCTCCTAGAAAAACTATACAGGGTTGGTAAGGGTCGGAACTGACTCAACGGCACTTCACAACAACAACAACAACAAGATGACTATTCACATGAACTCACCAGCAGAAAGAAATAGTAGAAAACCTCCATATCATCAGCCAAAACAAGATCAAGAGCAGGCTGTAGAATAGACTATCAATTGTCACATGCAAATTCAGGCTGGAGAAAGTTAAAACAAGTCCAGGAAAGCCAAAAATTTGACCTTGAACATATCCCACCAGAAATTAGTGTCCATCTCAAGAACAGATTTGTTGAATTAGACACCAATGACTAAAACCAGAAGAGTTGTGAGATGACATTAAGAACATCAGGAAGAACGAAAAAGGTCATTAAAAGGACAATAGAAAAGGAAAAGACCAAAATAAATGTCAGAAGAGACTCTGAAATTTGTTCTCCAGTATAGAGATGCTAAAGCAAATGGACAAAATGAGGAAGTATAAGAGTTGAACAGAATATTTCAAAGGGCAACTCAAAAAGATAAAGTCAAATATAATAATGAAATGTGCAAAGACCTGGAGTTAGAAAAACAAAAGGGAAGAACATGCTCAGCATTTCTCAAGCTAAAAGAATTTAAGAAAGAATTCAAGCCTTGACATGGAATATTGAGGGATTCTATGGGCTGCTCCTTGGAAACCCATTAGGGTCGTTATGAGTTGGAAGTGAATTGACAGCACTTAACAATAACAACAACTCGGGCAAAATACTGAATGATGCAGAAAGCATCAAAAGAAGATGGAAGAAATACACAGAGTCACTGTACCAAAATGAAATGTTTGGTGTTCAGTGATTTCAAGAGGTAGGATATGATCAAGAGTCAATGGTACTGAAGGAAGAAGTCTAAGGGGCTCTGAAGACATTGGCAAGGAACAAAACTCCAGGAATTGATGGAATACCGATTGAAATCTTTCAACCTACTGAGGCAACACTGGAGGCATGCATTCACCTATGCAAAGAAATTTAGAAGACAGCTATCTGGCAAACTGATTGGAAGAGATCCATATTTGTGTCCATTCCAAAGAAAAACGACCAATAGACTATAGAAATCATTGGATAATATCATTAATTTTACTGCAAGCAAGTAAAGTTTTGCTAAAGATAATTAAAAAACTATTGTAACAATACATAGACAGGTAGCTGCCAGGGATTTAGGGTGGATTTCAAATGGGGATGTGGAATGAGGGAAATCATTCTGCTGACATAAAGCGGATCTTGACTGAAAGCAGAGAATGTGAGAAAGATATTTATTTGTGCTTTATTGACTACACAAGGCTTTCAGTTGTGTGGATCTGACCAGCTATAGGCAATATTGAGGAGCATGAGTATTCTAGAACACTAATTCATGCTCATGAGGAACCTGTACATAAACCAAGAAGCAGTCATTTGAACACAAGTGGACACTTAATGGTTTAAAACCTGGGAAGGTGTGCACCAGGGATGTATTCTTTTGCCATACTTAGTCTATATGCTGGGCAAATAATTTGAGAAGCTGGATTATATGAAGAAGAATGTGGCATCAGGATTTGTGAAAGACTCATTAACAACCTGTGGTATGTAAATGATTCAACCTTACTTGGTGAAAGTGAAGGGGACTTACAATACTTTATGAATGATGATCAAAGACCATATCCCTTGGATGGGTTGCAACTCAATATATTGAAAACAGAAATCCTCACAACCTGATCAATAAATAACATCAAGATAAATGGAGAAAAGATTGACGTTTTCAAAGACTTCATTTTGCTCAAGTCAACCATCAACATTCATGGATGCAGCAGTGAATAAATCAAGTGACACATTGCTTTGAAGTGTTCAAGAGCAAAGATGTCAGTTTGAGGACTAAATTGTGCCTGACCCAAACCATGGTATTTTCAATAACCTCATATGCATGTGAAAATTGGACAATGAATAAGTAAGACCATAGAAGAAGCGATGCATCTGAGTTATGGTGTTGGATGAGAATATTTGAAGTACCATGGACTACCAAAAGAACCAACAAATCTGTGTTGGAAGAAGTGCAGCCAGAATGTTCCTTAGAAGCCAAGATGGCCAGACTTTGTCTCATATTTCATACATATTATCAGGAGAGACCAGTCCCTATAGGAGGACATCATGCTTGGTAAATTGGAGGTTCGTCAAGAAAAAGTATGAACCCCAATGACACATTGGCAGCAACAATGGCCTCATCTTTAGTCATGATTGTGAGATTGGCACAGGACCGGACAATATTTCGTTCTGTTGTGCTTAAGGTTGCTATCAGTCTGTACTAACTCGATGGCAGCTAATAACAACAGCAATTAATGCTAGGATAAGATATTTCATTATTGTTTTATTTCGCATCTCTCTAATGGAAACCCTATACAGGGTTGCTATGGGTCAGAATCGACTCGACGGCACTCAACAACAACAATGGCTAATAGTCATGACCATTTCTTTTTATGTTTGTTGGTTTCCTGAATGTCTTCTTTGGTGAAATGTCTGTTCCTGTCCTCTGCCCATTTGTAAATTGGATTATTTGTGTAATTATTGAGGTCTTGAAGTGTTCTATACATTTTGACAGTAGCACCTTGTCTGATATGTCATTGCCCCCAATTTTTCCCCAGCCTGTGTGTTCCCTTATGTTTTTGGTGAACTCTTTTGATGTACATATGTGTCTAATTTTTAAGGAGTTCCCAGTCATCTATTTTGTCTTTGTGTGTTTCAGTTATGTTTGTTAGTATATTTATGCCATGAATCAGAGAAGCTAAGTTTATCCCTATTTTTCCATTGATGATCTGAGGTCTTTAATTCACGTTGAGTTTGTTTTTGTATATGGGTCTTGTTTCATTCTTCTGTAAATGATTTTCAGTTTTGCCAGCATCATTTGTTGTTTTATTTGTATGTTGTATCTTTGCTTTATAATTTTTCACATAGAAAACAGATGCTATAATTGTAATAAATATCCTTTATTCTAAAAATAAAATCATGAAACAAAAACATCCACCTAAGGGTACTAAGCACTACCTGTTTCACAGGGTTTGGTAAGGAATAAGTAAAAGTTGAAAAATCCTCATGTTATATGGTGAGGTGACAATTTTGCTAGGATTGTTGTCAGAGCACTGTGGACATTTTCTTGTTATTGCTAACTTTCTGATGAGCCATGAAGCTAAGGAGTCCTGAAGGTGGCACTTACTTAGGCAGTTGGCCAAAATGGCAGCTTGACCATTGCTGTAGCAGTGACACTAAATGAAAGTTAATGAGGTAAGATCCAGTAACCCCACATTCTGTTGCTATTAAGCCATAGGTCTATCTTCTTTTTCTCATTCTCTCTCACCTGGAAGGACTCTTATTCTGACATTAAGCCCCTACCTTGTCCTAAAAGTAGATAAATGGAGGAGAATATTGAAAGTGCCATGGACTGCCAAAAGAACCAATAGATCTGTGTTGTAAGAAGTGCAGCCAGAGTGCTCCTTAGAGGCCAAAATAGACCAACTTCACCTCTGATACTTTGGACATATTGTCAGGAGGGACCAGTGGCTGGAGAAGGATATCATGTTTGGTAAGCTGGAGGGTCAGAGAAAAAGAGGAAGACCCTCAATGTGATGGACTGGCCAAATGGCAGTAGTGAAGATGGCTCAGGGTCTGGCATTGTTTCATTCTGTTGTGCATAAGGTCGCTATGGGTCAGTACCGATTTGATGGTACCCAATAACAACAACAACAACAACAAAGGTTTCTGAATCTCTCCCCTCTCTCTTTAGACAAGGCAGGAGTAAGTTCTAAGACCATAGCAGCAAAGGTGACCTTGGCTGCAAATTGCAGATGTCCTTCCTTGCGACGGAAATGGGATTCCAAAACAGACCCAGTAAATCCAGTTGAGCTTTACAGAGTCGCAGGAGGGTGTTCAGCTTTCTACATAGTTTTGGGATGACTCACTACCAAATGCTTCCTAAAAGAGACTCATTAAGTTTATGGTAACATTTTAGAATGGTATTTATAGTGCCAACAGAAAATAGGAGGGGCAAGTTATTTGGAGCATCACCTCTTTTTGCCGTACCACTCCCACCCCTACGCCTTAGCTAATTTACTTTTTTTCAGTTTTCAAGTCTTCTTTGTCCCCTGGCTGAAGGCATAGCCCGTAAGAGGCTGTCTTCTGATGTCCTAGGGAGTCTGCAACCTAGCCTGGCAACAAACAACCTCTTAAGGGCTCCTGTTATACCCTCTACCCCAGCCCTTCAAGCTGGACCCTCCAATCTGCTATGTTCTTTCCATCAGTTCTATTTTCTGTTTATTAACAATTCAGATGTACTGTCCTGCAATGAGTGGAAATGCCAGAGGTTATTTGTTCTGGTCTCCTTCCACTGTGTATACTCGGTTTCCGTGGCTGACTGTTGGTTACCTAGGATATAGCCAGGGGAAGCAATTGGATTGGCTGAAAGCTTGGATGAATTCCCTGGGAGGCTTTTGAGCAGGGCTTAGTGGTCAGCAGGATGCCCTAATTGAGTGCCTTATTAACCACTCAATAACCTTCTGATCTTATGTTGTCCTCTCCAGGGCTCCAGGAGTTCTACAGCTATATCCCTCTTTTGGCTTTCCCTCAATGGTCACATATGATGATATAGTTGACTACTGCTGGGCTATGTTGTTGTTGTTAAGTGCCATTGAGTTGGTTCCAAATTATAACAACCCTGTATAGGGTTTCTGAGGAGTGGCTGGTAGACTTGAAAAACTGACCTTGAGGTTCAAACTGACCTTGTGGTCTAGTGCTTATCCTATACTGTGCAATCTGCTAAAGCCAAGGTCTTATCTTCTTCTGTATGCCAAGCACAATTGAAAGCAACCAGAGGTGCTTAATATATGTTGATTGAAAATAGGCATGTGTTCTGTCTCTTTCCATTTGAAATAAACTTCAGCCATTTGTGCTCCTCGGTGGTTTTCATGAAACAAAATTAGCATTTATTCATTACCTATTAAGGAGCTCTTGTAGCATAGTGGTTACAATCGGGCTGCGAGCTGCAAGGTCAGCAGTTTGAAACTACCAGCTGTTCCGCGGGAGAAAGATGAGGTTTTCTGCTCCTGTAAAGATTTACAGCCTCGGAAACATGGTCACTATGAGTCAGAACCGACTCCACGGCACATAACAACAACAACAACATTACCAATTATGTTGTTGTTGTTACGTGCTGTTGAGTCAATTCCAACCCACAGCCACCCTGTATAGGATTTCCAAGGAGCAGCTGGTGAGCTTGAACCACCAACCTTGCAGTTCAAATGACTTTGCAGTCTGACGCATTAGTCCAGACCCCTTTAAATGCATTCCTTTCTCACAATTAATTACCCTATGAGGAAATAGGTATCTTTATCTTCCATTTTCATACGAGGTTACTGAGTTCAATAAGTAAGGTCCCTCTGTTAGTATGTGCTGACACTAGGATTTGGGTTCCTCGGAGACTCACTGTTAACACTGTTCTGTACTGTCCCGAACCTTGTTCATAGATTGAGGCTGAATGTATATGCTTTAACTGGGCTAGTTAGACTGAAAATATTGTGCTTGCTTTAGAGAACCACTCAAAGAGTTGATATTGAAGATACATGAATGGCTATATAAGATTATTATAAGAGTTTCTTAATGGAAAATTTCAAGCATTCACAAAAGTAGCAAGAATACCCTGATGAACAGCTCCCTCCATTTTCTCTTTTATCTGGCAATTATGATTTTATCAACATTTCCATTTAGTCTTCTTTCCTCCCATTTGATCTATTTTGAAGGAGCCCTGGTGGTGCTGTAGGATGAGCACAGGACTACTGACCACAAGGTCAGCAGTTCAAACCCATTAGCTGCTCTAAGGAAAAAAGAGCCTTTCTGCCCCCATAAATTTTTACAACCTCAGAAACCCTATATAGAGTTACTGTGAGTCAGAATTGACTTAATGGCAGTTGGTTGGTTGGTTCTATTTTGAAACAAATCCCAGATTGTGTATCAGCTAATATTTATCCCATCATTAACAAGCAACTCTCTTCTCCTAGAACAGAAACAGGCCCAGGCAATTTAGGTCACACCAGCTAGAGACATTCCCTGATTATCTTGTGATGCTAGAACCATATAGCTTCTCTTCTTTCCAAAAGAATTGGGTAACCAGTTCACATGATCCTCAGATCCCATTAGTCCTTTGGGGGAATAGCATATATCCTAGATTAGTGGAAAACAAGACATCCACTAAAGTAGTATACTCTATATTACACTGTTTGGGAATAAATACATGACAATTCCATGTGTCTCAAGTGGAAACTCAACAAAAATCAGCATAATTAAGTTAATATTTTAAAAGTGTAATTCCTTTCTTTCCCACTGCAGATTTTACATGTAGTATCACTTAAAGCCACCACTTCTCTGTCAGTTTGTCATACTGCAGTGGCTTGAGTGTTACTGCAACGTTGCAAGTTATGCCACCAGTATTTGAAATACCAGCAGGGTCACCCATGGTGGACAGGTTTCAACCAAGTTTCCAGACTAAGACAGACTAGGAAGAAGTGGGGGCGGACTACTTCTGAATGCTTGGTGGTGGTGGTGGTTGGGTACTGACTCATAGGGACCCTGTATAGGGTTTCCAAGGCTGGGCATCTTTAGAAAATGAAAACCTTATGAACAGCAGCAGAACATTGTTAGATATAGCACCTGAGGATTATAACATTATGAATAACTGCATAATATTGCCAGATTCAATGCTGAAAGATGAACTACTCATGTTAGAAGTCACACAAAACATGACTGGGAAACAGCTGTTCCTTCACAGTAGAGTTGGCTGTAATGACATGAATGGAGGAAAGCATTTGAGACCTTCATTTGCTTAAGTATGTTGTTGTTGTTATTGTTAAGTGCCATTGAGTTGGTGCCAACCCATAGCGACCCTGAACAGGGTTTCTGAGGCTATAAATCTTTATGGGAGCAGAAAGCCTCATCTTTCTCCTGCGGAGCAGCTGGTAGATTCAAACTTCTGACCTTGAGGTTCGCAGCACAGTTTGTAACCACTACGCTCCCAGAGCTCCTTTGCTTAAGTATGGAAAAGCTAAAATGAATGGAAGAATTGAGATGAATAGAAAATCTCAAAGGGCAGCTCAAAAAGACAAAGTTTCATAATGAAATGTGCAAAGCATTACAGTTAGAAAACTTAAAGGGAAAAAGAACACGATCAATATTTCTCAATGTTGAAAAGTCAAGTCCAAAATTGAAATACTGAAGAATTCTATGGGAAAAATACTGAATGATGTGAAAAGCATCAAAAGAAAATGGAAGAAATACACAGATACTCTACCAAGAAGAACTGACTGATGTTAAATCACTTCAAGAAGTAGTGTTAGATCAAGAACTGATGATACCAAAGGAAGAAGTCCTAGCTGTACTGAAGGCATTGGTGAAAAAGAGGACTCCAGGAATTGACAAAATACAAATTGAAATTGTTCAACAAACTGATGCAGAGCT
>NW_006408651.1:2968183-2969491 GCF_000296735.1 Chrysochloris asiatica
AGTAACAATTGTGAAAATGACACAGGACAGGGCAGTGTTTTGTTCTGCTGCGCATAAGGTAGCTATGAGTCAGAACTGACTTGATGACACCTAACAACAACAACATCATTCTTTTCAACGGATTCTCTGTCCATTTTTTGGAGACTGGATTTGGTAGTAACTGCAGGAAGAATAACATCCACAGCATTTTCCCATTACACTTTCAGTTCAAGACTGATTTGGAGAAATTGTTGTTGTTAAGTGCTGTCAAGTCAGTTCTGACTCATTGTGACCCTCTACAGAGTTTCTAAAGAGTGACTGATGGGTTTGAACTGTCAACTTTGTGGTTAGCAGCACGTTAGCTACCTTACAGTGCCACATCAGGAAGAATAGACATTTAAATGCTTACACAAAAACTTGCAGACACTCCAGCTTATTTTAGACAAGCTCTGGGAGGAAGTCTTGGATAAAATGGCCAGTTTTCTGCAGGAAATGTCAGTATTTCTATATCTCATCATGATTTGGAGTGTGGCCCAAACTAGAGATCATGGCAGTGGGATTTTATGAAGCATATTGAAGGGTGTGAGTGTGTGTGTGGGTGTGTACATCTGTATATATTTGTGTGGGTCTTCTGTGTACATATGTGTATGTATGTGTGTATTGATGTCTATGTGTGTATATCTATGTTAGTCTGTTCATGAGTATATGCATGTATGCATGCAAGCATCCATCAAAGGGACTAGAGAGTGGTCTACAGGGGTGACAGGAGGGACATGTCCATTAGGACATGAACCATTTTGGTGCCTGTAGCTTTATATACTTCAGAATCTCAGATCTAAAAATAGCCCTAGTTTGGAACCATTTTTGTTTATCTGTATCCTGGGTTTTCCCATTCTTAAAAATACCCTAACATGCATATAAAGATTGTGTTCCCAAGGTTAACACTCCTTAATCCTTAAGGGAGTGGTGACTACATTCTTTATATATCATTCTAAGAAGAGATTTTTGTGCTCATTCAGTCATTCAAGTAGATCTCATAATGTATGTGGTTTCTTTTTCTTCTTTTTTTTTTAAGGATGCGAATGGTGGTGGATGGGAAAAGGAGTCAAAGGAAAAGGTGAATAAAGTGATTTGGACAAAATAAAAACTATCCTTAACATTTGTTGATAGTTTAAAAGAACCATTGGGTAGAAATGGCTTTGACTGGAAGTAGGGAGACAAGAGAAAAGAAATTGTGTGAGAATCCTTCCTTGCCCTATCACCATGGCATTTCCATTGAAGCTTAACAGGAAACTCTGGAAGTCTCAGGCAAGTAAACATTTAAAAAAA
>NW_006408651.1:2970201-2971220 GCF_000296735.1 Chrysochloris asiatica
GATCTCTTTCAGAATAGTTGGTAGTGATAGCCAGGCACCATCTAGTCCTGGTATAAAGGTTGTGTTTCTTTAGTCAATTAAACTGATTCCAAGCATCTTCAGTTTTCATCACTGTTCTTTCCTTCTCACATGTAGAAACAAATAGTTGCCCCTTAACAGCTGCTCATGAGTTTTTAAGATCCCACTCACTATTCACCAAAGTAGAATGTAGAACATTGTCTTTGCAGACTCTGTTATGCCAATTGACCATGATATCCCCTGAGACTATAGTCCTGATCTCCTAGGCCCTGCAAGTTGTTGCCTCAAGGTATATGGTAATGTCTAAGAAGTTTGCATCATTTTGCCCTTTGTCTGCTTCACCACATTCAGAGATGTGTTTGCAATAAAGGTCAATTGTTTTTAAGTGCCATCAAGTCCGTTACAACTCATAGCCACTTTGTATAGGGTTCCTAGGGGGCATCTGATGGATTTGAACTGCTGATCCGTATGGTTTGCAGTCCAATGCTGATCCTACAGTGCTACACCAGGAGTCCATAAAGGTCAGTTGTTGTTAAGTGCCATCGAGTCAGTTCTGACCCATAGTGAACCTGTATAGGGTTTCTGAGGAGTGGCTGGTGAGTCTGAACCACCAATCTTGTGGTTCAAACCATCTTTGCAGTCCAGTGCAGTTACCCACAGTGCCACACCAAGGTTTCATAAAGGTCAATACAGGAGGAATGCAAGGGTTAAAGAGAACAGAGGTAAATACTGTTATACACATGGTCATGAAACAACAGTGTTCTACAGGTAGATACATGGACAGATACATAGGCCGAATGGATATGGTGGAAGAGTGGTAGGATACCCACAAATATATAAAGGTTGGACAGAGGATGAAGGTCAATATCAATGTACAAATCCTCTGTCCAATCTTTATATAATTGTAGGTATCTTACCATTCTTCCTCGATATCCATTCGGCCTGTGTACCTGTCCATGAATCTGCCTGTAGAACACTGTTGTTGCATGGCCATGTGTGTA
>NW_006408651.1:2971386-2984340 GCF_000296735.1 Chrysochloris asiatica
GGCACTTAACAACAACAACAACAACTATTCCCTGTAACCCTTGCATTCCTGACTGTGACTTCATCTGTCTTCATTAATATCTGCCAACCTCCCTGTTGTTGTAGATGATCTTTCATAGTCACCCGAGTTAACTCATGTCTACCCTCAAGTCAGTGGACTCTTCTCCTTCCTTCTACCCCTTGTAATCATCAAATATTATTTCTTTTAGCATGAAAATGTTTTCTTGTGTTTTTATAATTGTGGTTGCATAGGAACTTGGTTCTTTTGTGATTGACTAATTTCACTCTGCAGAATGTCCTCCAGGTTCACTGATGTCCTCTGTTTTTTGTGCTACTAGTTTCTTTGTTCCACATAATTTTCTGTGCCAAGTTCGTTTTCTTGTCATTTATTTCATTGCTGTTGTTTTAACTATTTACTAAATATTTATGGCTTTCTTCCTTTTATTTTGGTGTGAGGGTCTTTTAATTTTCTTTGAGGTTACCCTCTAAAATTATTAATTTCTTCCCCAGTTTAAAATAGTCTGTTTTATCTTGACATCTACTTGATTTCCTCTCCATTAGGAAGTTCTGTAACAACAGCATTCCCTATTTTTGTTTTGTAGTTATCTTCATTATACATTGAGATCTTTGATTCCCTATTTTCAGACTTGCAGATTTGTTTTACTTTGGATACCTCTGTATTCTTCTTTGACCTGGTGAGTGAGGCTATGCATGGTAGGGTTGTGGCTGGACTGTATGGGAATTCTTGCTGTCCACCATTGAGTAAGGCAAGAAGAGAAAATACACACACACACAAGACAATAACAAAACAATAAGGCAACAGCTAGGAAAAAAAAAAATACAGTAACCAAAAAGAGACAAGAGGGAAACAAACAAAACAAAATAAACACAAGAGAGAAAGAAAAAAGCAAGGGGAAAGAGAGATAGAAGAAAAATCAAAAGCAGAGATAGAAATGATATAAAAACAAGGAAAGGGAAAGAAAGGAGGAAGAAGAAAGCATAAATAAACAAAAACAATGAAAGGAAAACAAAACAAAACAGGCAGACGCTGGACTCAGAGAGAAGAAAACTCCAGGTGGGATTCTTACCAATCAAGGGGCTCACACGGTGGGTGGGCATGGGATGAGGTGGTAGAGCTCCCAGTCCTAGCTGTAGTTCTTATAGACCTAGATGTTATCTATTCTGTACACCCAATCTGGAAGTAGTTCATGCAGGTTACAAAGAAGCTGGGACAAGTGTTTTTCTGGCCTAGAAGACAGCTGGGGGATAGCAGAACAGCTGGCCACAAGGTTCCCCACTAGTTCAGGACATGATGAGGCTCATGACTGCATGCCTCAGCACCATGCAGCTCTGATTGCTTAGAGAGCAGGAGCTTTGGTATATGGGTGGGAGTTTGACACACCTCTGGCCACCAGGGGAATAGAGGGAAAAAGAAAAAAAAAATCACATCTTTCTCTCTGCCAGTTACCAGTATGCCTTTGCAGTGTTTAGCTTCTGTCTACTTCAAAAGTCCCTCACAAAAGTTTAAGATAGTACTTCCAGAAAGATGGCCAACTAGGCAAACACACTACATAGACCCTCTACAACAAAGATACGAGAGACAAAACAAAACAGACACCGATGAAAATTCTGCTATGTCAGAAGACAGGATAGAGAGGTGAATGCAGTGCTTGCTGGGAGAAGAGGCTGAGCAGAGATGGCGAGAGAGGGAGACTGAGTGGTGAACAGTTGGCCAGACACAACTCTGCCATCTTGTGAGCTGTTTTGGCAGTGGAGGGAGGCCTGGCAGAGTAGATTGGTGCAGGCAACAGAAAAGATGCAATGTTTCCTTTTTCCCCATGCTCCACTGATGACCAGAAGTGTGGCCTGCTCCCACCCTTATCCACCCACAGTGCAGATCCTGCTCCTCAGGACTTCGGAGGCAAGTAGTTGGGAGCCATGCCAGTGTGAAGTGGGGACTGGCAGTGCCATTTTGGTGTGCTACTGTGGTGCCTGGATTTAGGCTGGCTCAGCTCCAGACCTACAAAACCTGCACAGCCACCAGATCAGAATTTACCCAGTCACACTGGCCCCTACTTCCTTGTGGTTCTAAAAGACACTGAAAGTAGCTTCATCAGGCCCTCCTCCCCCCCCCCCCCCCCACCAAGAACGACTTCTGGGTTGAGGGCCTTGGACTTAGATAAGACCATCTAGAGCCAGGAACTCCACTGCCACATCCCTTCTAAAACTACCTCATGAGCTCCTTGAATTGCAAGAGCCCCCCAGAGATATCTCCATTTCAGGTCCAACAACTGCACTGTTTGTTTTTAGAAATATGAAAACCCCACAATGCCCCAGAGACAACAGATCATTTTAGCTCACACGAGGAAACAAGAGAGAATAACTTAATCAGATGAAGAAGATGCAGAGGAAAAAAAAAAAAAAGATTCTGAGGAAGAAAAAGTAATGGAACTAAATGAAAACGTTAGACGAATTCAGGAAAACACTACAAGAACAAACAGGCAAAATAGTTGCAAATTTTGAAACAACACAAACCTTCCATTAGAAATTCAGACAAGTCTAGGACTTCAGCAATGGACAATATATTGAAAGGGCAAAGGAGTAGATGTAAATCAATGGAAGCCCAAATTAGTGAGCTTGAAGATAAATCTCTCAATACTAGTATGCTAGAAGAACAACCAGAAAAATGCATGAAAAAAATCCAAAGGAAACCTATGTGGGACCTATGAAGACAAACAGCTCATGAGTGATTGGAATTCCAGAACAGAAAGAAACAAGCACAAAATAATATAATCAAAGAGTTGTAAGAACACTTCTCTAACATCATGAAAAATGAGATGATAAGCATACAAGAAGCCGAATGAACCCCAAACAGTATTGATCCCATTAGAAAATCACCAAGGCATCATAAATCAAACTTTCAAAAATCAAATACAAGGAAAGAATCCTAAGAGCAGATTGGGGAAAACGAAAATTTATCTACAAAAGAGAATCAATAAGACTAAGCTCTGGTGTCTCTGTAGAAACCACGCAGGCAAGAAGGCAATGGAATGACATACAAAATTCTGGAAGAATACAACTACCAACCAAGAATCATATACCAAGCAAAGATGTCTCTCAAATACAATGGTGAAATTAGGACATTTCCTGATAAATATAAACTACAGGAATTTTTAATGACCAGACCAACTTTACAAAAAATACCAAAGGATGTTCTTTGGACTGAGAATAAACAACAGCAGACAACAACCTGAGATTATCATACATGGCAATGCCACCGAGAAGTCAATCCAGATATGGTGGTGGTGGTTATGCGCTGTGGAGTCAGTTCCGACTCATAACGACCCTGCACAGAATTTCCGAGGCTGTAAATCTTTATGGGAGCAGAAAGCCTCATCTTTCTTCGGCGGAACAGCTGGTAGTTTTGAACTGCTGTTCTTACAGTTTGCAGCCAGATTCATAACTACTACGCTACCAGAGGTACTTAATCCAGATATAGAAGTACTTAAAGTAAAACAAATTTACCAGACTGAAAATGGGAACCTGAGATATCAAAAAGTGAACTACAAAGCAAAAAGGGGATAGTGTAAACAAAAAACTTCCAAAAGGCAAGAAAGTCAAATAGATTTCAAGATAAAATAGATTGTTTTAAGCGGGGAAAAATTAATAAATTACAGGGTAACTGCAAAGAAAAATAATGCACCTGCACATCAAAATAAAGAGGAAAATCAGAAAGGTTGAGTAAACATTAACACAACAGGAATGAAAATGACAAGAAAACCCACAAACAGAATTTAACTTAGCATAGAAAATTATGTAGAACAAAGAAGTCAGCCGCACGACAAAACACACACACACACAAAATGACAGAAATCAATTCATACCTATTGATAATTACACTGAATGTAAATGGATCAAATATTCCAGTCAAGAGACATAAAGAACAGAATGGATAAGAAAACAGGATCCTTCAATATGCTGCCTACACGAGACAACTTAAAAAGATGGAGACAGCCTAAATGCCCATCAAAGAAGAATGGTTAAACAAACTTTGGTACATACAAACAATGGAATACTACAAAATGTTGAAGAATAATGAATCTGTGAAACTCTTCACAACTCGGTTGAACCTGGAGGACATTATGCTTAGTGAAATGTGTCAATCACAAAAGGACAAACATTGTATGAGACCAATGTTGTAAAAGGTTTAAAAAGGGTTTTCTTGATAGAAGAAACAATCTGAGGTTTTGGGGAGCGGGTAATAGGGAAAATTATTCATGGGCTAGATGTAGACACATGTTAACAAGGGTGACAGGGCAGGCAATATACAACAAGAGGGAGGTTAACAGAGGAAAGATGAAGGTAGCAGGAGGCACAGGGAGGAAAGCAACAGTTAAAGTGGATAGAAGTAAATGCTGTTAAATGTTGGTACACGCAGGGGAATGCAACCATGTAATGAAGCAAATTATATGATTTGTTGAATGTAAAACTGATGATCTGCTCTGTAAGTCTTCACTCAATTCATAAACTTTTTAAGGTTTTAAAAAATAAATAAATAAAGTAAAATCTACCCAAACAAACAAAAGTTCAAGATGGCCGTTCCATGTCTGGCCTGCTGGCAGCTGGCCTCACCTGAATTCAGGGGCCAGGGTTGGTGTAGAAAGCATCCAACTTACTTTGATGGGGCTCATAACTGCATGGCTTACCACTATGAGGCTCCAACTTCTGGGAGAGCAGGAGTGTCACTGGATGTGTACTCAGGTGAAGGCTGACACCAGAGAAACATAGGAATAAAGAAAAAGTCACACCATTCTGGACACCAGGGAAATATAGGGATAAAGAAAAAAAATCACACCTTTCTTTCCACCTGTATGCCTCTGCATCACCAAGCCACTGTCTGTAGCTTCCAAAACCAAAAGTTGAAGATGGTCAAATTGCATCTGATTGGCTGGCACTGTTCACCTCTCTGCCTCCTTGTTTTTGCTATGTCTGTTCAGTTTCTCTCTTAGTAAGCACTCAATCAACTTCTCTAGCCTGTCATCTGAAGCTCAGGGTTCCATCTATCAGAGTATCATTTGCATATGTTCCATTTGGTTTTCTGTATCTTTTTAATAGAGGGTCTGTGTAGCTTTTCTGCCTAGTACACCATCTTGTCAGGTGTCAGTGAGCATCTTTATTTTAAAGGCTGTTTTCCTTGATGATTTCCTCTGCAAGTAAGAATCACAGGTTCAAGCCATGTCCAGCTAGATACCTCAACACAGTCAGGATCCTTTTCATCTTCCTGTTATTGCATCAGTAATGTTTTTACACTACTATTCCTACCTCATTGGAGTCCAGTGAAAAGCAAAATAAAAAGCACTGACACTAACTCACATCTTGTAAAGCTCCCAGAGAGACCCCCATCTCCTTTCTGAATCAATCGTCCTTCTCCTTGTCCTTTGGTACTCCTGTACGTCATAGGATTACCTCTGATCAGCCCCTACCACACTTCTTCACAGTCCCCATTTGGATGGTGAATTCAAAACAAGCAACTACAAAAAGAGAGTAACTACATCTGAAATTGGAAAGATCAATTAGGTTTTTGTTTTGTTTTAAAGGTTCATTTCATGTGACTCACTATGTCTGCCCTTTTCCTGTTAGAATATTAAAAAGTGAGCCTGGGAGACAATAAGTTGTTTGATGGAATATACATAAGCTTGCTGTAGTACCTTACTATTTGTCTATCAATTTGCCATACTGCACTGGCTGGCATGTTGCTATGATGCTGGAAGCGAAGCCATCAGCATTTCAAATATCAACAGGTTCACCCATGGTGGACAAGTTTCAGGGGAGCTTCCAGACAAAGACAGTCTGGGAAGAAAGACCTGGCAATCTACGTCTGAAAATTAGCCAATGCAAACCGTATGGATCACAACAGAATATTGACTTGTAGAGTGTTGAAAGATGTATCCTGTAGGTGAAAGACAGTCAGAATTCACAGTGGCTGCAACAATGGACTCAACATACCAACAGTTGTGAAGATGGCATATGATCGGGCAACATTTCATTCTATTGTATATGGGGTTGCTATAAATTGGAGCCAACTTGATGGCAGCTAACAACTGTAATATCAGGTACCTTTTGCCAGTGGACAAGCTGTTGATCACCTCTCAAGAGTTAGCAGCAAAGTCATAAGCTACACAAATATAACCGTTTCTTTCTCTTAGCTGGTCTGTACATTATGCATTGCAGGAAAACCAGCATTGGTGGCACTGTGGGTTAGGCATTGGGCTGCTAACCACAAGGAGGGCAGCTCAAACCCACCAGCTGCTTCATGGGAGAAAGATAAGGCTATTCACTCCTGTAAAGATTTAGTCTTGGAAACCCAAATATAGATCACCCTGAGTTGGAATTGATTCAGTGGTAGTAGGTTTAAAACTTTTTTTTTTTTTTTTTTTAATTGAGGATGATGAGGAACTTTTGCTCACATGCAAGTCTAATGGCACAAAACACTCTGGGAAGAGATTATATATTGGGTTGTGATGACATTGTTCAATTCCATTGAACCTTATATTCAATAATATCTTCAAGACATTCCCAATACTATGTCAACCAAACAACATCTTGAATTAATAATCCAACTTCCCAATTACTCAATATATGAAATGGTATATCTTAGATGGAAGAGGCAAGCATTCAGGATGTTGGACAAGGACATCCCCCATACTATATCACATTAGTTAGTTGACCTTTTGGCTGACACATGAATCACCTATGAACTTAGTGTGTGAGTCTCTCATCAAGATCTTTACCATGTGTGGGATTATTGATAAGGTACGGTTGCTGTACTAGAAAGGATGAGGGCCAGACTGCTCTGTGACTCATTCACAAAGCAGTGCTGTGTTGGAAACAGCTGAACTCAAAACTAGCCTTTCCCTGGTGGCCTTCCTATTTTGTTGCAAGCTTTTCTTTTCATCATCAACATATCTGAACATTATATGATTTCAAGTCCCATTCTAGACCCTGAAATTATCATTTTTTTAACCTCCAAAGTACTTTGAAAATTCCATTCATACTTCATTTGACATACTGTTATTGGAAAAACAAAACAAAAAACGAAAATGCAAGGTATTTTTAATAAAGGAAACTTAAGTGGGAATGTCAAATTGCTCTTAGAACTTTTTATAGGCTTGGCAGCATTAGAGACATTTCATCATTAAAGAACGTGTGACAAATAACTGGGACCATTTACAGAGAATTTCTCAGGGACAGACCCAGAATAGCAAAAGGGATCTTTTCTAAAAGACTTCATGTTTTGATTTGGTTTTCCTGAGAACAGCTAAGACTAATTAGAAATAACCTACAGCTTGGATTAGTTACATCCAAGTATTTATTAATGAACTCTCATATGAAATAAAAAAATGGATTTAAACTTCACTTGTCACCCTAGTTCTCCCATACTCTGCATTCATCTTTTCATTTAATTGCAGAAGTTTCTTGTTTAATGTCATTAATTAACAGAGGAAGCTGGAATGAAAATATCTCAAGTGCTCCACCTAATTATAATCCAAGTCATGGATGCTGGAGAAAATGTGGCTTCAGAATAAAAAGAAAACAGTCTAGAACAATATTATGCAGTTTATAAATTCCATCGAACCACTGTACAAATAAACAATGCTACTGAATCACACAACAAATCATCTCGCAATTAGGCCACACAAGACCAGCTGCTTTACAAAGGCGCCCGTGAGCCAAAAAGGAAAACTTTGAAGATAAATATTGCCATATGTGAAAAAGAAAAGAAAAAATTCCCAACAAACCTTAATTGCACGAAGCATCATTTTCAAATGCGATTTGCCATGGGAATAAAAGACTCTGTTATGACCCATGACTATGGTAAGCATCCTCTTCAGTATAGGGGATAGAATTACGGGGCTGCTTGGAGGCAATGAGGCCCTGAAGTGATGTATAATGTGCCTCTTCTTGTTCCATCTCTTCTTTCCATTCCTCGTTCATTTGGCATTTCTCACCACTCAACATGTACAATCAATTCTCCATTAATCTATGTGATTGTTCACTCTGTGTCTCAACTGAAGAAAAAAATGTGAGATACAGGCTGGGCCCCCAGAATGATGGGTTGGTGAATATCCCCAAGGATACAGACTGATTATAGTATTTGTTATAGTTCAACAAGAAGACACTCTAAATTTGAAGTTCCCTTCCAAAGGCAAGTAAGTATTAATGCTTTTTTGGCTTAACTGCAATTCTTAGATTATCCTTGCATTTGACAGTAACTGCAGTTCTTGGATTATCCTTGTCACCACTTCACTTTAAAACAACAACAACAACAACAAAAAACCTAATTTCCCCCACTGAACTTTGACAGTAACTACATTTTCAACTTCATTTCTCATTTATGTCAAATAATATCCAGGGTAGGAGAATCACCACAGGAAAGACTAGAGAAATTCTGAGAGTATCCAAAATTTAAGCAGTTATTCCAAGATTTTCAGACCTCAGTCATCAGTGTAAAGTACAGACAGCAAAAGTCATCCAAAAGATTAGGTGAAATAGTCTTGCCTAATGCAAGAAAGATGAGGCTTTCTACTCCCGTAAAGATTTACACCCTCGGAAACCCTGTACAGGGTCGCTATGGGTCGGACCCGACTCGATGGCACTTAACAACAACAACAACAACAATGCAAGAAAAGTTGACAGTCCGAGTCCAATCAGAGATGTTTCAGAACAAAAGGCCTGGTTGCAAAAATAAGCTATTGAAAACCTTATGGACCACAGTTTTGCTCTGACACAAATGAGGTCACCATAAGACCAAATAGAATTGATGACAACTGTAGATTTTAGTTTTAACTCTGCTTTTAATATTGTAATATTTGTAAATGCAATACTTAGAGAGTTCTCTGAAAGAAAATTGCCCTGTGCTATTTTTATTTATAAAATGTTGACATGTGTTCTAACATCCTTTTATTCATAGTTCTGGGACTTACATGGAGTCTTCTTTTGGTTTATGCTGAGTGAAATAGCATAAACTTCCAAATTTGCTTGTCTAATGTCATATGTTCACTGTTTCTTAAATTTGTCTCCATATGTTTTATAAAGAAAATACTTCTCTATCCTTTGACCTTCTCCCTCTTCATGAATTTAGGAATCAAATCTGCCTCAAAAGGATCAACAAAGCTTGTAGGTATCTATGATTTGCAACATTTGTCAAAACATGGTACAGAATGTTTTCTGGTTGATGGTGGAATAAGTGGTATTATTTTGAAACAATTGTCATAGTTTGGATAATATTTTATTTTAGAAACCCTGAGAAGATAATTAGAGTCAAGAAGAGCCTACATTTTATGCTGTTTTGCAATGAGAAAGCTTCATTAACAGAAAAACTTTGAGATGCACCTATTTACTTAGAAAGTTATTTAGAATTTAAATTATATGTCATTTGACAGATCTTCTCTTCTGTATAGTTACTGGTCACAGGTCATTATCTCCAAGGGTGTAAATCACTCAGACATCTCCATTGTTATTTTCTCTGGGGTTGCCTGGGTCATAGCTCTTCCATAAAACCTATTTTATATTCAAAATCAACAATTTCATCACAAAAATGTCTGTGTTGTTAAGTGCCGTCTAGTCAGTTCGGATTCATAAATACCCTGTAAAGAGTTTCTGAGGAGAACTGATGTGTTTGAACTTCTGACCTTGTGGTTCCCAGTCTAGTGCTTATCCTACAGTACCACACTATGAGTCCAAAAATGTCTGTAGTAATGTTGAAAAGAGTAAAGGTTGGCTAATGTCTTCTTCAGTACCAAAAATAATTATTCCTGTTTATTATTGACTCCAATAACAATGGAACATAACACTTAAGATCATGATTTATGGAGAAACACAGACTTGAATCATAAAGTTATGTGTGCATAGATGTACTCCATTATTAAATGGAAGTGGTATAAATGGGATCAGGTTCAAGCTGGTCTTGAAAGTAAAAATAAATTGTATGTGCAAAGGTACAGGTGCTGATAGGCCTTTCTTCTGCTATAATGCTTTTTTCTTTTCAACACAAACATATGGCCTCATGGGAGACTTCTTATTATCAATTGACTAAGGAATAAACTATTTGGAACTGATTTATAAATGATTCTTCAGATGGTGCTGTGGATTAAGCATTGGGCTACTAATCTCAAGGTCAGTGGTTCAAACCTACCTTAAGGGAGATGATGAGTGTCCCTGTGAGTTGGGAATCGATGCAATGGCAATGGGTTAATTGGTTGATTATCAAAATATAGACAGCTCTAGTGCCACAATTCTATTCTGGGGTGGCCCTAAAAATCTTATCATTCAGGAAGTAAACTGGTTATTCATTTTGCTTGGTAGCAGAGAGGGCAGAAATATGAATCTACAATGATTCAGGTGCTGTGACTGCTAGTTTAGCTGGATGGCCAGGGGCTTGGAAAGACCCCATTGGGAAATTAGTGACAAGGAGGTCTGCAGAGTATGCAGGTGAAACTCTCTTAATGTACACCAAAGACCAACTTCAGCAAAGGAGCGTCTTAACAAAGACAGGTGGATGAGATGACGTGTCCTTTAGACATAAATTAGTTTCTCTCTACAACTACTTTCATCGTTGCCAAGTGGGTTCTACAAGCAAAATGGGAATAGCAGCAGAGATAGCGATTACTCATAGACTTCAGCAACTGCTGAGGATATATCCTGCTAACAGCATAGAACACCAGCAGGCCCCCCAGTATACCACCATTTCCTGGGGGCTTTAGTCACCTGGTGGTCTATTGATGATATTGGGTCAATGCCATCATATAAGAGATAGCACCAACACTTTATTCTCATTGGAATAAACATTTACTCTGGATGTCGATTGGCCTTAACTTCCTACCATGTTTCTACCAAAAGCACCATCCATAGAAATACAAAATGCTATAATCGCTGCATAATATTGCTTCTGACCTAGGAATTACTTTTATAGAAAGTGAAGTATGGCAATTGGCCCACACTCATGGAATTAACTGGTGTTACTATGTTCTGCATCATTCTGAAGTAGGTGATCTGATAGAACAGTGGAATAACATTTTGAAAACTTGGTTACAATGCCAACTAGATGTAAATACCTTGGAAAACTGAAATAATACTGTCTAGGATGCTTTGGTAGCATAGTGGTTATGAATCGGGTTGCGAACCTTAATGTCAGCAGCTCAAAACTACCAACAGTTCCACGGGAAAAAGATGAGGCTTTCTGCTCCTGTAAAGATTTACAGCCTCGGAAACCCTGTACAGGGTTGCTATGAGTCGGAACCGACGCCACAGCACATAACAACCACAAGAAGGATGCTTTATGTCTTCTAAACTAGTCACCAACTGTAAGAAATGGCACCAACCTTTCTTCCCACAGCACTCCCTACTTAGTTGGACTCAATAATTCTTTGCAATAGCCACACAGAACTCAGACACCATAGTCACAGTTATTTACCGTTATGGGGACTACTCAGGAGGCCTGGTGAGGCACTTTAGGATAAGCACTGGTCTGAAAGTTCAGTTTGAACTGCAAGGTCAGTGGTTCAAACCCACCAACCATTCCTTCAAAATCCTATACAGGGTAGCTCTAAGTTGGAACTGACTCGATGGCACTGGCACTTAACAACAACTACAGGGAAGTTGTTGTTGTTGGTGTGCCGTGGAGTAGGTTCTAACTCATAATGACCCTGTATAGGGTTTCTGAGGCTGTAAATCTTTATGGGATCAGAAAGCCTCATTTTTCTCCCGTGGAATGGCTGGTAATTTTGAATTGCTGACCTTGAAGTTAGCAGCCCAACTCGTAACCACTATGCTACCAGAGCTCCTTACAGAAAAGTTAGCAAGTTGCAGTTCAGGTGAAGAAATGCTCAGTTCTTCCAGTGAAGACAGTGTCTTCGCAGTTGTGCCGCAGTAGGCCAGGCAATGTCTCTGTCCGGGCAATGTTATAAAACTTTTTTAGGGCTACTGATACATACTCAAAGGACATACCACTCCACCAAAAGCCTCAACCTGAAGGCAGTTGGCTCTAGGTCTAGGGGTCAGCAAACCTAGCTCCCTCAGTTTAAGTACCTGACTCTGCAAACAAGCTGCCTGCTCAAAGTCACTCAGCTTTAATTGTTCTGTGCACTGGGAAGCCTACCACTTTGTCTTATGCTCTGGCTCTTCATTCTGCTGCTGCCACTTCTCTGGTGTCACAGCATTTTGACCACATGTCAAGGAGCTTCAGTGAACAGAAATCTCGGATTCTAAAGGAAAGCTCCACTCCTGACTCTTTGATGATAGTAAGAATCCATGAGTGGCTCACTTTATGTCCAGCAGGATGGCAAAATTGACCAATCACAATTAGTCCTGTTAACAATCACTGACAATGGAATCGTATAATCCATCAGCATCTTCCCCCAACTAATCTTACCCAGACCTATTAGGAGTTTACAAAGGCTATGGCTAGAAGAGACGTTAAATAATTCATTACACCACACCAGTATATGACACTCTTTTTCCCATTTCTAGAATTTACCATTCTTGGAATCAATGAGTATAAATGGGGATGGTTTCTCTTATTATTACAGCTACTGAAAAGCTATCTTACTATCCCTGCTGCATTGGACTCTGTTGATCTGGTGGTCTTAGTTTCATTAAACTTGAAATGGAGAATGCCACCTGGACACTTTTACTCCTCATACCAATGAATCAATAAACAAAGAGGGTGATCACTGTCATGACTGGGGTAATTGATCTTGACAATCAAGGACAAATTGACTATACAATAAAGGTAAGATTGAGTATGTCTGGGATGTAGCATATACTTTTTTATTTCTTCTTAAATGTTTTATTGTGAATTATGTGATAGTTTACATGGGAGAACATTAGTTTTACATTCATTCTATCTCATTGCCATGGTTACAATCCCCTCCATGCAATCCTTCCCCCATACCCC
>NW_006408651.1:2985033-2986781 GCF_000296735.1 Chrysochloris asiatica
CCCTCTTCTTTTTACTTCTGGTTGAGCTCTGATCATCCAGTCACTGAAACCAGGATAAGTGGGTATTATCTGCAAGTGTGGGTGTTCTTATGCATATGCCCTCTCTTCTTATCAGCTGGATGCTGTAGCATATACTTTTAATCCATGTCCTGGACTAAGCAATCATAAACACTGGGAAACTTAATAACCCAGTATAGGTAGAACAGCTAATGGCCCAGAATATTCAGCAATATTGCTTTGAATCACTCTGTGATTCAAGGAACTAAGACTACCTGAAGTAATGCTAGAGACAAAGAGAATATGCAATGAGTAGTGGAAGAAGGTAGTAATAAGTATGAGCTACAGTTACTAGTAAGGAGCTTTGGTGGCATAGTGGTTATAAATTGGGCTGCGAACTGCAAGATCAGCAGTTCGAAACTACCAGTTGCTCCACGGGAGAAAGATGAGGCTTTCTGCTCCCATAAACATTTACAGCCTTGGAAACACTCTTCAGGGTCACTATGGGTCGGAACTGACTTGATGGCACTTAACAATAACAACACAGTCACTAGTTGCAAAAATGAAGACTATAATACTTATGAGAACTTTTTCCATTTGTTGATATGAATATATTTGTATATATATTAATCAAATTTTTCCTCTTTTCTTCTCCTTTTGCCCACTTATGTGGTATGACAATGTGAACTAGTCTTATATATGTGGGAACTTCAAAAAGTTTGTAAAAAAAATTTAATTAAAAGATAGTGGAATTTTCCCATTAACTTTTTGAAGCCTCCTTGAGTAAATATTTAAGAGAAGTCTGACTAATCTATAAGAGGCACAAAACCCAAAGAGAGATAAAGGACTTTATACACTCTTTTGGGGAAAATGTTAACATGCAGTTAGTTGAATGAGAGTTGCATCATGTTAAGTAGAAGCATAAGTTAAATATGGCTCAAAGTAGTATACATGGGGATACCAAGTTGACAAGGAGTGCATTGTAGTGGCTTTGTATTATGTCCATTTAAATTAAGCCATACCCAAGTTTCCCAGAATTCCTTTCCTTGCATGATACCAAATTAGTATTGACAAAGGAGAAATTTTCATGAAAGGCAGCAAGAAGCAGAAGTCATATGTTTTGAGGTTTGGGGTGGAGTAAGGTGATATTGTAGCTCATGTCCATTTCTGCAGATTTGCTGACTTGCCTTGTTAGTGTGGAACAGAAGCTAAACTACAGCTTCTCTGGTTCCTGTTGAATCTCCTATTTCAGCTTCTTGGAATCCTGAGACAGGTTCATGTGCACCATCGTGTCAAAGTGCATCCGCTCCTCTGCACATTACAGGTACCATTGAAGTTAGGTTTGGAGGTAGCAAGGGCTAATATAGGTTATAGTTCATTTGCCCTCATAGACTCTAGTTCATCATCATGGATTTAGGTTTTCTGTACTCTTCCTACTTCATACCCCTCTTTCATTTGTAACTGCTTTTCACACTGACTTCAAGACCAGCACCAGACACAAACTATTTACCCATGTCATGATATGGCGCTGTGGGCTAATGTGCTGGACTGCAAAGTCGATTTGACCCACAACGTCGCTGGTTCTAGCTCACCAGCTGCTCCATGGAAACTCTATAAAGGGCTGCTTTGGGTCACAATTGACTCAACGACACTTAATGACATAATTATATTGAAAAGATCCTTGGGTAATGCAAATGGTTTGTGCTCAGTTACAAACTGAAAGGTTGGCAGTTCATGTATACCCAGCAGCA
>NW_006408651.1:2987311-2989105 GCF_000296735.1 Chrysochloris asiatica
GCTACCAGAGCTCCTTTATATATTATTCTTTGTGAGTTTGCTTTGCTGATTAACTCTAACTAATAGGTCAAGTTGGAATCCAATATCTGCCACTATTCATAAATGGAATCTTATGCAAGCCTCTCTAAATTTACGTATTGAGCCTAATCAGTAAAATGGGGATAGCATTAACCACCAGAGAGTATTGTGGATTACATGAGCTAAGACATAAGCACTGCCAGGCAAAAAGGCAGCACACTCAATAAATGGTTGGACTTCTGGTGTGATGTAGAAAGGGTAGCACTGGACTGTGAACTACAAGGCCGGTGCTTCAAACCCACAGCTGCTCCTTGGAAACCTTGTTATACTGGATTGCTATCAGTGGGAACCAACTCGACAGCACTTAACAATAACACCAACTACTTACAAGGACTCCTGGTGTGACTCTGTAGGATAAGCACTGGACTATGAACCATAAGGTTGGCAGTTCAAACCCACCAACTGCAACTTGGAAACCCTATACAGGGTCTCTATGAGTCAGAACTAACTCAAAAGCACTTACCAAAACAACAACACTACCTATTAAACTTGACTTTTTGAGTCCAGCTGATTTTCAATAGTACCATGGAATTATTTGGGAACTAGAAGAAACTTTGAACCAATAACTTGCTCTAAAATGGCCATTTTTTTTTCTATTAGTTTATGGTATAAATCTGATCCTTGCTAATCTATTGTGACTATGTTGTTGTTAGCTACCATTAAACTGCTCCCTGACTCATGGAGATCCCAAGAACAAAATGCTGCCTAGACCCAGGACTGGTTTCAGATCTCCAGGCCATCTTTTTTCAGTATGTTGGTGTTATGTGCCATCGAGTCAGTTCCAACTCATAGGTATTGCCCTCCCCATCACCTCAGCTATGATGTTATTATTCCAAACCTGTGCCTTGCTTTCGCTCCCTCCCACCTGTGGTAACCAATTGAGATTTTTCCCCCTCCTTTTAGTATGGATATCTTCTCTAAAGCTTTTTAAAAAATTCTTGTTAAGAAGTTTTTATTGTGAATTGAGCGAAAGTGTACAGGGCAGATCATCAATTTTACATTCAACAAATCATATACATAATTTCATTCCAATAATTATAATCCCCTCATGTACCATCAGTTAACAGTATTTCTCTCTATTCATTTTAGCTGTTTTTGTTTGTTTGTTTTTTACCACTCAGGCATATATATAATAATTTACACCACCAAAGGGCACATTCTGTAAGTCTGCCTCCTGGCCGCCAGCTCTCAGTCCCTCTAAATCCGTGAATATAGAGTCCTCAGCTGCTCCCTCTCTCTATGTCCCCATTTCTGCTTCCATCTCTGGTGTAGCTTCTTCTCTGGGTAGGGTCCTGCATTCCACTTGTGTTCTTCTCCTTTGATGGTCCTAGGGTCCTCTGTTTCTGGACTGTGAGATTAACCACTCCCTGTTTTTATTACAAAACGTCTGTCTTTATAATTGTGACAGTTACAATATGTCATAACAATTACTATTAAATCATTTCTTAAGCTTTTACAATGATGATTTTATGCAATATTTGTCCTTTTGTGAATAAACATCTTAACATTATTTCCTCTCCTTTACCTCCTTAGCCTATGTCTTGATCCCTATATCATGTTGTTGTTATGTGCCATGGAGTTGGTTCTGACTCATAATGACCCTGTACAGGGTTTCCAAGGCTGTACATCCTTACGGGAGCAGAAAGCCTCATCTTTCTCCTGCTGAACAGCTGGTAGTTTCGAACTGCTGACCTTGAGATTAGCAGCCCATTTCGT
>NW_006408651.1:2989205-2997304 GCF_000296735.1 Chrysochloris asiatica
CTGTAAGTCTGCCTCCTGGCCGCCAGCTCTCAGTCCCTCTAAATCCGTGAATATAGAGTCCTCAGCTGCTCCCTCTCTCCATGTCCCCATTTCTGCTTCCATCTCTGGTGTAGCTTCTTCTCTGGGTAGGGTCCTGCATTCCACTTGTGCTCTTCTCCCTTAATGGTCCTAGGGTCCTCTGCTTGAGGATTGTAAAATTAATTACTCCTCTGTTTTTATTACAAAACGTCTGTCTTTATAATTGTGACAGTTACAATATGTCATAACAATTTCTATTAAATCATTTCTTAAGCTTTTACAATGATGATCTTATGCAATATTTGTCCTTTTGTGAATAAACATCTTAACATTATTTCTTCTCCTTTACCTCCTTAGCCTATGTCTTGATCCCTATATCATGTTGTTGTTATGTGCCATGGAGTTGGTTCTGACTCATAATGCCCCTGTACAGGGTTTCCGAGGTTGTACATCCTTACGGGAGCAGAAAGCCTCATCTTTCTCCTGCTGAACAGCTGGTAGTTTCGAACTGCTGACCTTGAGATTAGCAGCCCATTTCGTAACCACAATGCTACCAGAGATCCTTATCATAGAGTCTTGTTATTCCAAGGCTGTGCAAACCTCACAGTCTACCTCTATTTCATTTAGCCCACGTATACCTCTCAGAGTCTTTCTCTATCTTCCCCACTCCTCTACCCTCATTCCTCTTCTTATGCATTGCCCCCCCTTCTAGTTATTGCCCCTCTTCCCGTCCCCTGAGTTAACATGTGTCTATCCCCTGATCTGTGAGTTACTGTCCTCTCCTGCCCACCCCTGGTAACCCACAAAGAACTATTCTTTAATATGGAAATCTTTTTTTAAGTTTTAAAAATAATGAACTTAAGCAATATCTGTCCTTTTGTGCCTAATTTCACTCAACATTATGCCTTCAAGGTTCATCCAGGTTATGAGATGTTTTGCAGCTTCACTGTTTTTCTTCAAGGTAGCATAATATTCCATAATGTGTACAAACCAGAGTTTGTTTATCCATTCTTCCATTGATGGGCATCTGGGTAATGTTATCTACTGAATTATAATCTGAATGTTCTAACCTGAATTACTTTCATGATCTGAATTACAAAACTCCAAATTTGTGAAAATATGTGAAAAAAAAGAATCTGAAGAACCAGACCAAGACTGGAGATGTCGAGTTGTCCTACCTATTACTCTGAATTCCAAAGAACCCTGAGGTCTTCTGTGACAGCTGGATCCATAGAGGAATACGAAAGACAGATGATTGTTAAAATCATGCAGGGAGGCAGGATAATCAAAGGTCTTCTACCTGCTTCAGATGGAAAACATTGTCAGTTTTAGCTATGGAAGTAATGATCACCTTTCTGTTGTTGTTGAATGCTGCTGAGTCAGTTTGGACTCATAGCAACCCTGAATAGGGTTTCTGAGCAGTGACTGGTGGGGTTGGACCACTGACTGACTGTGTGTTTCAAAGTGACCTTGTGGTCCAGTCCTTTATCCTACAGTGCCATAACAGAACTCCCTAATCACCTTTATGGGTAGAATAATCTTAAACACAAGTCGAAATTACTTTTGTGTGAGAATGATTGCAGATGTGGTTGGCTTTGTCAGAAATGCAATCTACCAGCATCATCCTCAGAGGACAGAGCCTCCCTCATGGAGTTTCATGTCGCATGCTGATGTCTTCAAGCAAGGGGAGCGCGGGGGATGGATAGAGATAGTAAAGGGAGGGGAGTTGCAAGGAGGAGGTAAAGATTTTCAAATGTCTGTCTCCCATTTTAAAACAGTATGGCTGGAATGCCTTTGTTAGAGATTAATTAGGCACATTTGATTTTATAAAAGATATGAGTCATAATTTGCAAAGATAGTGTTTCTCTTCTCATGTGAAGGGGGAATTAGGGGAGGCGTGAAAGAAGAGAATAACCTTTACCTCATAATTTCCCTCCTCCTCCATTCTGTGAAAGTTACATTAGTCTCTCAGTAAAGGTACTTGGAGAAACTTGCTAAAATTTTCCCTCATGCTTGAAATTTACTTACCCTGGGTAACAGGAAATGTGGAGTCTTGTGATGTAGATTGTTATACCAGATGGTAATCTTAGCACATGCTATTTATGTAGATCAGCCATGTGTGTGAGTCATCCATTGAGGTTGACCTCAGCCACCGTGAAATTGGGTTCCATACCACTGTTATTAATACATACTAATAATGGCAATGATTGTGCTCATTTCGATGTACATTTAATGAGGCCATTACTTTTACATGATGTTAAATATGGGATTATTTTCTTCCCTAAAGAATACTTTATTAACAACTGGCAAAGACAGCACACAATTTAACTCTCCAGATACCTGCCACTTATAGTCATTGACTGTTCTAATTAGTTTGATCTTCCATCCAAGGAAGTGCCTAATCTTGTTTAAATTGTCCTCTTCTAGGTCCTGGGAGTTGTGTTACTGTTTTATCCATGAGGACGAATTTTAGGGAAACTATACACACTCTTTCATCTTCTCTCCCTGTGTAAGCAAATTTAGCCACAAAAAGCAGTTTCTTATTTATTACAATTTAAATTCTCTTCTGGTTACAAGTAAGCCAGATAGTAAAGACTGCCCAAAGATAGACCCTTCAAAGTCAGGAAGTTTGTTTTGTTTGCTTCCAACCATCCCAGCATTCAATTTTCTCTTAATCCCTCCCTCCTCTCCTCCTTTCTTCTCCCTTTCCCTTCTTTTCTCTTACTGCTTCTACTCTCCCCTCCTGTTCTTTTTATTCCTCTAAATCTTTCCTTGAGAGTGCCTTGACTTGTGCTTTGCACAAAACTGTCTTTATCTTCTTGGCTTTGCCATAGTCTGTAGACATTTACTGAGGTGACAGTTAACTGTCCTTTTGCCCTCAGGGCTTCCCACGGATACTCTGTCCTGTCATTGACATAGGATGCCCCTTTTCTGGATGTCCGACTCCCCCTCACATTACATATCATTTGGATAATGTGTCTTTCCTTTCTTTAATTTCCCATCCTTCCCAGCTGTTGCTTAGTTCTAAATTTGGTCATATGTTGGGCCTATGGAAGGACAAAGTTGAAATTCACTGTGTTTATGATCTTTTGCTGTTCCAATCATATCATTTTATTCCTCCAACTTCCTTCTGAGAAGAATCAGTCCTTGCTCTCTTTCCTTCTTCCTTCTTCCTTTTCTTGGGACTGTTCTTCAGAGTTTGTTTCAGTGAAGGTATTGTCTCCACAAGTAAAGACATGGGGTAACCCCACATTCCTGAAATGTTTCCTGCTTGTCTGTTTGAAAGAAATACCATAATGTTTTTGTTTGTTTGTTTTACTTTGCTTACTCAAAGATGGACACTTCTGACTCAACATCATTAGGATAAGGACTCTAATGTTTAATGGTAATGAGTCACATGAAGTTTTGTTCTTGTCCTCTGATTGTGACCCCAAATCTTTTTTTTTTTTTTTTTTACTGAAATTAAGATCTGGTAACAATAATAGGCTTCATTAAAATGAAGAAATTTTAATCTGTACAAAGTTCCATTGAAGCAATATAATGATGAAGGGTTTAAAGTGACAAGTTTCAGTGAGATCTTTTAAAAAACATGGAAAACATTGCTCTCTATTTCTAATGGGTGTTAGAGAGTGAATTGGTAGTGAAATTGGGCTTTCAGTATTATTTGACTCTAATCTGGTAGTGTAGTGGTTACGAATCGGGCTGCTAACCTCAAGGTCGGCAGTTCAAAACTACCAGCTGTTCTGTGGGAGAAAGATGAGGCATTCTGCTCCTGTAAAGATTTGGAGCCTCAGAAACCCTGTGCAGGGTCACTACGAGTCGGAGCCAATTCCATGGTACTTAACAACTACAACAGTCTTAGGAGATTTTGTGTTTCTTTTTTAGTTTTCATGCTGAGGCACCCTTTCAGCTATGGGGTCTAAGAGAATCTTTGGAGTCAGGTCCAATACTATCAAATACTCACTAGGCACAGCTTATTCCAAGGGTGTACTGCATGACCCAGGAATACAGGAAACTCTGTTTTTGCAATTCCCCCTCCCTTTCTCCACTCTGGAAATAGTGAATACAGCATTCCTTATTACCCCCAAAGGAGTCCATGTTGATGTTATTGTTAAGTGCTCTTGAGTCAGTTATGACTTATAACAACCCTTTATAGGATTTCTGAGAAATGACTGGTGGGTTTGAACCACCAGCCTTGCAGTTCAAAGCAAGGACTGATCTATAGCATCATACCAGGACTCCAAAGGAGTCCCTCTATGGTACACATGGTTAAAATACTTAGCTGCCTACTAACCAAAAATCTGGAGGTTCAATTCCACCCAGGGGCACCTCAGAAGAAAACTCTAGTTATCTGCTTTCAAAAATCAGCCATTGAAAACCCTATGGGGCACATTTCTATTCTGATACACATGGGGTTGCCATGAGTTGGAATGGATTGACAAAAACTAGTCACTAGTTTTTACCCACAAAGGCAACTATGCTAATAGTTTACTAAGGTCTAACCTGAGACTGACTTCCTGGGAGAAGCAGTTTCCTCAATGTCAGCACAGCATAGTGTTTGAAAAAGTAGGTGTGGAATCAGATCAATGTGAGACAGAATTCCAGCCCAAATTTATACCACCTTTTGCCATAGGGTGCTCATGTATTAAATGGAAATTACATAGCACCCACCACATAAAGTGGCTGTGAAGACTGAATGAGATAATTGTGCAAAGTATCTGGCACACGCAGATGGTAGCTATTTTTATCTATGATGTAGTAGATCGAATGTTTCTGTGCTCTCCCTAGGCTGAAATAAGCAATTATGACTATTCTTAATTATTCTTATCATTTCATTTTTAAGTGCCCATAATTAGCTTTCTATCAAGTGAAATACCTACAATACAATAGGTGTGATAGTTATATAAAAAATCCCTGTGGAATTTGGGATCATGAAACGCTGACGATCTTCAGCGATCAAGACCACTGAAAAACAGATCTGCATTCTAAAAATAACATAAAATACTAATATCTATTTCCATTACCACTCTTCCCCTGACCCAGAAAATGCTGCGCCATTATGATCATGCAAAATATGTAGTTGATAATCAAAGCCAATTGCCATAGAATTGATTCTGACAGATAGCAACTCTATGTGTGACCGAGTAAATTGAGTTCCATAGGGTTTCTGATGGCAGATTTTTCTAAAGTGGATTGCCAGATCTTTCTTCTAAGGTACCTCTGGATGGACTTGAACCTCTAAGCTTTTGATTAACAGCTAAGCATGCTAACAGGTTGTACTGTGCAGAGACTCCAGGTAATGACAGACAGGTGGAATTTAAGGGCTGTAGAATTTAAGGGCTCAAGACTGGAGTGTGAAGATGAAGGTTTCAGACTTGGCTCTTCTACCTGTAATGCCCTATGATACATGATTCTGAACTCCTGAACTAGCTAGATTATAAACTCCTTGAAGGGTTTGTGACTTTCTGAATGGAAGAAACTAGGGTTAGAATTTGCAGTGATCTGAAATAAGAAAACTTTCTACATTGATTCTAGGGTTTATATTTTAAAATTCCCATTCTCTCTGAAAATAAACTAGGCTCCTCAAATAGCTTCCTCTAATCTCTGTGTGGCAAATATCTAGCTAGTGTGAAATAATCTCTTCTTGTACAAAGCTATGACACTTCACATAGGAAGGGACTTGGGCAAAGGTTTCTAGGTGATTACAATGATCTGTTTAAGGAGATAAACAATTCACTCTTGAAACATAGATTATCCGTTATGAAGCAACTCATGAACACAGACTGTTTTAATGCCCTCAGCTTTCCTTAGCACGCAGAGTAAATACTCAAAGCTAAGCTGCTTTGCTCATTTGTGAAGCACTTTTTAAATGCACTTATTAAACTCTATTTGTAAGATGTTATAGGAAACAGGAATTATAGAATACTTAAAAAAATTCATTTTAATGGATAAGATTTAATGACTGCAGATATCAACACAGTAACTGAGAAATATGATGGTTCTGTTAGAAAATGCCAACCACTGAAGACACTCGAGTGATGAATCATTGCCATTTAGCCTCCTCACAAATGGGCTTAACCTAATTTAAAATAAGAAAAAAAAAAAGAGTACTTTTTTTATACTTAAGGCACATATCATTCTGAATACTCAATAGTCTCACATGATTTCATAGCGCCATGTAGTCAAAAAGGAATCATTTATTCCAATACCCTCTGCTGCTCTTCCAGAAACCCTGTACATTCTTCAACAGTTCTGTGTCTGAGACAGTTCTGCGTTTGTTGCCCTGAAATCTGCACACCTTCATTTTTAACTCTGAGTCTTGGTTCTAACTTTTCAATCCTACTTTTAATATTTCTAAAATTTCATGTTTTTTAATTGTGACCGTGTATGAAACCACATTTTTCCATCCTTTATTGTTAAACTTGGATTTTTTTAGACTGGTTATGGGATTTTCTATTTATAGTTATTTTATTTAACTTTGCTTGTCAGCTCACTGTTTCAGACAAACTCTTATTTTGGAACATAGTTTTCTCAACTAAGTAATTAGCTGTCCTTCTGTTTGATGTTATCTGTACATGTAATCAGCATTCCATCAACATCCTCACTGAATTAATGGATAAATATGTGGACTAGACAGAGCCTGACACTGGGAGGCTCTCCTATGGCTCACTGTGAGAATACTTTTTCTATGTATTAAGTGCCCTACATAATCATCTTACTTGGGTTACACTCATTAGATCAGCTATAAATCATTAACCAACTGATCATTTCTGCCCACAGTTTATAAATCTTCCCTCAAGAACATCATTACTTACCTTAACAAATGTCCACCTCAGATGTCAAAGTTCTCACCTGTCCGAATAGAACATTATTTCTTGGTTAATTTAGTGGAGCCATTTTGGGCTCTTGGCGTAGATGAATGAGTGCTTCCAGTCCTACATCAGTTTGTTGAAAGGTTTCAATTTGTATTCCAACAGACTTCTGGTTTGGGTGGCAGCAGAGACAAACAGGTAGGAAAGGCTCTGTGGGGGGAGGGATTGAAAACCCACAGAAGCTGCACTCACAGAGCACCACCAGAGCTCTGGATCTACCATAAGGTCCAGGATGTCAGTTTCCCGCACTTGCAAGTGAAAAAAATCACAAAATAAAGGAAAACACTGTGAGTTAGGAATCTCTGGAGATGGGACTTCCTCTGCGGCTACTCCGCCTGGGAAAGTTCAGAAGGCAGGCTACAGCCAGACCTGCACATGAACCTGCGCTAAAAGTGGTGCAGTGGCATTTGTAAAGGAGGTGAGTGTGAGAGGGGGAATCTACATATTTTTTCCTCCTATTTCCTGTCACACCTTCTTTGCCCAGCCCGGACGCCTTCAGGTGGGTGGGTGTGCAGCCCACCCCCCACCCCACCCCCCCCAAAAAAAAAGTTCAGTGCTGACCCCACAATTTTCCCACAGTATGGAGAGGAAGAACTTGGCAGCTACTTATGACGTCATCCTTGGGGTCGTAGCCCTAAAATTAACTTGTGCAGGACCCTTTGTTGTTGCTAAGTATCGAGGAGTTGGTTCTGACTCATGGTGACCCTGCACAGGGTTTCTGAGGCTGTGAATCTTTTCAGGAGCAGAGCACCTTATCTTTCTTCTGCGGAACCACTGGTGGTTTTGAACTTCTGACCTTGCGGTTGGCAGCCTGACTCATAACCACTATGATACCTGCCTATATAACAAGAAAAAAGCAGGCCCGTCAGGGCTGACAAACCATAGAACATAAAAGGATGCAACTATCTCGAGAATTACACTGTGTACATGCAGATACCTAACTGACCTTTAGAGACAAAAATAGTGGGCAATCTTTCTCCCATTAACTTCTCAGTATTTCTCTGCACTCCTCCACAATGGTGACTAGAGGAGGAGAGTGAATGAGCGGACACCCCCACCCACTGCTGGAGGCTTCTACGGTGCACACACACTGCCTTTATAGCAAGGCGACTGGACAATCGGCCACAGTTTTATTTTTGTTTCAAAGTAGTGGTTTTTGTCTCTGCTCCTATATTGCTTTTTCTTTCAGTCTTTTTGATCACACATATT
>NW_006408651.1:3001314-3001834 GCF_000296735.1 Chrysochloris asiatica
GATTCAGTGGCACCTAATAACAACCTAACATGGTGGAATCGGTCCAGAACCACATTTTTCTTTCTCTAAATTTTGTCACCTTTCATGTTCCACACAGTTCCTCAATATAATTGACCATGGCGCATGGAGCTCATCTTTTATTTTCCTCATCCCAGGGGACAGGGATGACCTGATATCAAATAATTAGGTGTTCTTTCTTCATCAACTTTTATTAATTTATTCTATGCTTTGCATCTGAAAATGATTTTTATATATTCTGACAAGTCATATGACTATAATTTAAAAAATAATTTTTATAGCTAGTTTACTGAAAAGCGTGTGTGAGAGAGAGACAGAGAGAACTTTTTTCTGTCAGAGGAAGTTTCTGAAATCAGGGGTTCTTCTAAGTGAGATCCTGAGAAGACACTTCTTGGGTCAGAGGCAGAGAGTAGGCATTTTGCCATAAAAAGCTTGACTTCCAAGGGAGAGTGATATCACTTTCCATTTCCTTTATGATTTTCTCTCTACTGGTTCACTTTTT
>NW_006408651.1:3002314-3002870 GCF_000296735.1 Chrysochloris asiatica
CACTGAATGTTAATGGATTAAGTGCACCAGTTAAGAGTCAAACATCAACAGAATAGATAAAACAGGATGCATCAATATGACGTCTACAAGAGACACATATTAAACACAAAGAAAAAAAAAGTCTAAAAGTCAGAGGACAAAAATATCTCAAGCAAATGAACAATAGAAAAAGAACAGGAGTGGCAGTATTAATTTCTGGTAAAATAGACTTTAAGGCAAAAACAAGAATATTATATAATGATCCAAGGGTCAATAGAAAAAGAGAGCAAAGACATAATAAATATCTGTGTATCTAATGGAAGGGCCTCAAAATAACATAAATCAAGCTAGCTGAAGAGAGAAATAGATATGTACTAGATTTTTCCCTTAATCTTTCCATTGTGGACTTCTGCTTTTATAGTATTATGATCTGAGGAGATGCTTTGTAGCACTTCAGTGTTTTTAAAATTATTGAGGTTTGCTTTGTGGCTTTACATATGGTCTGTTGTGGAGAATGTTCCATGTATGCTGGGGAAAAATGTATATTGTGCTGTTGCTGGGTGAATTGTTCTGTACA
>NW_006408651.1:3003670-3005737 GCF_000296735.1 Chrysochloris asiatica
GGTACTGACTCGACAGCACCTAACAACAACAACTACTACTATTATTGTGGTACTGTCTAGTTCTCTCTTCAGCTAGCTTGCTTTATGTGTTTTTGGGCTCTTCCATTGGACACATAGATATAACACTCTGCTTAAAAGCTACTGATACAATAAATTAAAAATGACATTTAAAAATTCCTCGATTAAAATAAGAATGAAAACACACCATACCAAAACTTGTGGACACAGCAAAAGCAGTGCTTAGATGGCAATTTATAGCAATGAATGCATACATTAAAAAAGGAGGGAAAAAAACAGAATCAATGCCTTAGAATTAGAATGAGAATAATTAGAATAATAATAATAATAAAACAATTAGAAAAGAGGAGCAAAATTAACCAACAGTCACCAGAGAAAATAAAGATTAGAGCACAAATAAAGGAAACAGAAAAAACAATAGGAAAAATCAGTAGAACTAAAAACTGATTTTTTTGAAAGGATTAATAAAACCAAGAAGCCACTGGCAAATCTAGCAAAGACATAAAAGGAGAAGATAAAAATAACATGAATAAGAAATGAAATGTGTGTTGTCACAGCATAACCCATAGAAATAATCAGGATCATCGCAAGATACTATGAAGAAGTTTACTCCAACAAATTTGAAAACCTAGAAGAAATGAGAAATTTTCTGGAAATACACAGTCTGCATTTAAAGATTAGACTGAGGTAGAATATTTGAATATAACCCTCAAAAAAGAAAAAAACTGAGCAGGTCATTAAAAAAAAGAGAGTTTTGGCTCAGACAGCTTCACTGATGAATTCTGACAAATACCTAGAGAAGGGATGACAGCAATTCTGTTCAGACTATTACAGAATACAGAAAAAAATGGGAAATTCCCAATTTATTTTTATAAAGTGAGCATAATCTTGATACTAAAATCAGACAAGGCATCAGTAAAAAAGAAAATCATATGTCAATATTGCTTATGAATATAAACTAAAAAATTCTCAGCATAATCCAAGCTAATAAAATCCAGAAATGTACCAAAACAAGAAAAATATATGTTGACCTAGTGCGATTTCTACCAGATGTGCAAGGATGGCCCAACAATAGAAAACACAATCAATGCAATACACTACATAAATCAGACAAAGGCAAAGAATGCATGATCATATCAATCAACCTAGAAAAGCCATTTGATAAAATCCAACATCCATTGTGAAGAAAAGCTCTCAACAAAATAGGAATAGAATGGAAATTCATCTACATATTTAAGGATATATATATACAAGACCAGTGGCCAACAGTAGTCTCAACAGAGAAAGACTGGAAGTATTCCCCATCCAAATGGGAACCAGACATTGATGTTCTTAATCACCACTCCTCTTCAGTATTGTACTGGAAATCTTAGCCAGAGCAGTAAGTCAAGAAAGGGAAATAAAAGGCATTCAAATTGGCAATGAAGAAGAACTATTTCTATCTGCAGATGATATGATCCTATACATATAAAAATCTGATGACTCAATAAGAAAATCACTGGAACTAATGACATATTAAGCAAAGTGGTAGGGTACAAGATCAACATACCCAAATCAGTCAAAATCCTTTACACTAATAAAGAGAGCTCTAAAAAGGAAATTTGAAAAGGAATAGCACTTACAGTAGCCACACAAAAAGTAAAACACTTAGTAATACATCTCATCACAGAAAGAAAACACATATATACAAAAAGCTACAAACCATTACTGCAGGATACCAAAGGAAACCTACATGAATAGAAAAATAAGCCATATTTATGGATTGTTGTTGTTGTTAAGTGCTGTTGAGTCAGTTCTGACTCATAGTGACCCTGTATAGGATTTCTGAGGAGCAGCTGGTGGGTTTGAACTGCTGATCTTGTGGTTTGTAGTCCAGTGCTGATCCTACAGCGCCATGCCAGGAGTCCATATTCATAGATAAGAAGGCTTAATATAGTGAAAGTATCAATACTACTCAAAATGAACTATAAATACAATACAATCCCTATCCAGATTCCAGCATTATTCTTTAAATACAGGATAAATCTAATCACCAACATTATATGGAAA
>NW_006408651.1:3006350-3007689 GCF_000296735.1 Chrysochloris asiatica
AAAAAAAACTAGGTCAAGATGAATCAAAGATCTAACTGTAAAACCTAAAATTATATAAACCATAAAGAAAAAATAGGGACAAATTTAAGAACTCTAATACATGGCATAACAAACTATCAAACATAACTAAAAACACACAAACAGCAAAAACAAAGTGAATGACTGGGATAGTCTAAGAATTAAACACTTATGTACACTGTAAGATTTCACTTAAAGAGAATCCATATAAGGGAAAAATTCTTGCACTAATATATAGGACAAGGTACTAATCTCTGAAATTTATAGAATACTTTAACACCTCAACAACAAAAAGACAAATAAGATAATCCAATTAAAAATTAATAGAGGACATGAACAGACACTTCTCTAAAGATATTCAGGTGGCAAATAAACAGATGAAGAAATGCTTATGATCCAGAGATTCAAGATAAAATAACAATTAGATATTGTCTCACCACACTGTTAATAACAAAGTTAAGAAAAAACAAAGAAATCCAGAAAATAACAAATGCTGGTGAGGGTGTAGAGAGACTGTAACCTTTACACACTGCAGAAAAGGAGGAATATATCATGCTTATGGATAAGGCGACTCAACAGTTTTTTTTAAATGCCAAAATTACTCAAAATAGTTTATAGACACAATGCAATCCCAATCCAAAATCCAACATCATTCTTTAAAGAGATGTAAAAACGAATCACTAGTTTTATAGAGGAAGGAAAGAGAACCCTGAGAAACAAAGCAGTACTACAAAGAAGAACAAAGTAGAAGTCCTCTCACTTCCTGATCTTCAAAACTACTCTACAACCACAATTGTCAATACATCCCGGTACTGGTACAATGAAAGACACATAGAACAATGAAGTAGAACTGAGAACCGAGAAGTATCTCTGGCTGTTAGCTGATCTTTGACAAAGAACCAAAATGCATTAAATGCTCGAGAAGACAATGTCAAATATTGTAACAAAATGTGCAAAGATGAGATAGAAAACCAAAAGGGAAGAACATGCTCAGCATTACTCAAGTTGAGGGAACTGAAGAGAAAGTTTAAACCTCGACTTCCAGTATTGAAGGATTCTATGAGAAAAATATTAATGATGCAGAAAGTATAAAAAAAAAAAAGGAGGAATACACAGAGTCACTGTACCAAAAAGAAACTGTTGATGTTCAACCATATCAAGAGGTAGCAAATGATCAAGAGCCAATGATACTGAAGGAAGATGTCCAAGGTGCATTGAAGGTATTAGCAAAGAACAAAGCATCAGGAATTGATGGAATATACACCCAAATCTTTCTACATGCTGTTGCAGCACTGGAGGCACTCATTCATCTATGCCAAGA
>NW_006408651.1:3008073-3017054 GCF_000296735.1 Chrysochloris asiatica
CATGTGAAAGTTGGACAATGAATACATAAGGCCTTAGAAAACTTTATACATGTGAGTTATGGTGTTGGAGGAGAATACTATAAGTACTGTGGACTGCCAAAAGAACAAACTGGTAAGTGTTGGAAGAAGTACAGTGCTCCTTGGAAACCAGGATGGCCAAATTTTGTCTTTCATACTTTGGACATATTATCAGGAGGGACCAGTCCCTGGAGAAGCATCATGTTTGGTAAAGTGCAGGGTCAGAGAAAAAGAGGAAGACCCCCCAACTAGATGGATTAGCACAATGGTGGTAACAATGGGCTCAGACTTAGCAATAATTGTGAGGTTTGCCTGTGACCAAACAGTGTCTTGTTCTGTTGCACATAGGGTCACTATGGGCTGATGTAAACTCATGGCACCTAACAATAAACAACAACATATCTTACACCACATACATAAACAAACTCAACATGAATTAAAGGTCTAGATATCAAATTTACAACTATAAAGGTCATCAATGAAAAAATAGGGACAAACTTCCATGTTTTGATTCATGGCATAAATATACTATCAAACATAACTGAAAACAAATAAGGAGACAAAATAGATAATTGGGGCCTCCTAAAATTAGACACTTATGTACGTCAAAGCATTTAACAAAAACAGTAAAAAGAGAACCCATACACTGGGGGAAATTTTTAGGCAATGACATTTTGGACAAAAGCTTACTCAAAAATTATAGAACACTTCATCAATTCAACTATACGAAGACATAAAGAATTCAGTTAAAAAATGGGAAGAGAACATGAAGGTATTCTTCACCAAAGAAGACATTTAGGTGCCCAACCAAGAATCCTTTATCCAGCAAGATATCAATCAAATATGATGGTGTAATCAAAACATTCCAGGATAAACAGAAGTTTAAGGGATTTTGCCAAAGCCAACCCTGCTCTACAAAACATCCAAAAGGGAGTTCTGTGGACTGACAACCAACAAGAATAGACAACAACTAGAGATTGACATATGTGGCAGCACCTCCCAGAATTAAGTCAACAGAAGGAAGAGTCAAGAACAGAACAAAACTATTAGAACAAACTCAGAGAATCTGGGCGGTCAGTCTATGATCAAAACAATTATAATATAAAAGAAGGTAAACACGTAGGAACAGAGATCCAGATGGTGAGAATATCAGGTAGATTACAGGATAAAATAGACTGCACTAAATGGAGGCAAAAGTTAATGGACTATAAGGCAACTTCAAAGAAAATTAACACTTTACAACATACAAAGAGAATGAAAATCCAAGAACATGGAAACATTAAAACTATGAGGAAACTCACAAGAAAGAACAAAAAAGCATGAACTCAACAAAGGAAGACACACAGAATAAAGAAAGCAGCAACACCACACACACAAAAAACCAAACATAATGGCAGCAATTAAATACCTTTCGATCATTACACTGAATGTAAATGGGTTAAATGCACCTGTTAAGAGATGGAGAGTGGCAGAATGGTTAAGAAAACAAGATCCTTCAGTATGCTGCCTGCAAGGGACACATCTCACACACGGAGACTAAAACAGATTAAAAGTCAAAAGATGGGAAAAAATACACCCAGCTAATTGCAATAAAAAAAAGGTAGGAAAGAAAGAAAAGACCAAAATTGATGTGAGAAGAAACTCTGAAACTTGCTTTGGAGCATACTGAAGCTAAAGTGAATGGAAGAAATAACAAAGTAAAGAACTGAATAGAAAATTTCAGAGACCAGCTAGAGAAGACAAAGTCAAGTATTTTAATGAAATGTGCAAAGACCTGGAGTAATAACACCAAAGGGAAGAATATGCTCAGCATTTCTCAAGCTGAAAGAACTGAAGAAAATTTAAGCCTCGACTTGAAATCTTGAAGGATTCTATGGGTGCTATAGGATAAGCGCTGGACTGGTAACCACAAGGTCGGCAGTTCATATCCACCAGCCCCTCTGGAAATCCTATGCAGCATCGCTATGGGTGGGAACCAACTTGAAAGCACATAACACAACAACATGGTCAAAATATTTAATGATAAAAAAAGCATCAAAAGAAGATGGAAAGAAAACAAAGCATCACTGCACAAAATAGAAATCGTCTACGTTCAACCATTTCCAGAGGTAGTGTATGATCGAGAACTAGAGATACTGAAGGAAGAAGTCCAAGATATACTGAAAGTATTGGCACAACACGAAGGTCCAGGCATTGATGGAATACAAATTGAAATCTTTCAACAAAACCATGCAGTACTGGAGGCAATCACTCTTCCATGCCAAGAAATTTGAAAGACCTTGAATATATCCCACCTGGCCAAATTATTGGAAGAGATTCGTATTTGTACCCATTCCTAGGAGAGGAGACCCAATGGAATGCAGAACTCATCTAAAAATATCATCAATATCACATGTAAGTAAAATTGTGCTGAAGATAAATTAAAAAATGGTTGTAACAGTACATTGACAGTTAACTGCCAAGAATTCAAGCTGGATTTAGAAGAGAATGTGGGACTAGGGATATCACTGATGATTTCAGATGGATCTTGGCTGAAAGCAGAAAATACAAGAAAGATGTTTACTTGTGCTTTATTGACTACACAAAGGCATTTGATTCTGTGGATCATAACAAACTATGGATAATATGAAGAATGGGTATTCCAGAACACTTAATTGTACCCATGAGAAATATGTACATACACTGAAAGAACAGAACAAGGGTATACTAAATGGTTTAAAACCAGGAAAAGTGTGTACCAGGATTGTATCCTTTCACCATACTTATATAATCTGTCTGCTGAGCAAATAATCCAAGAAGCTGGATAATATGAAGAATAGCATCAGGATGGGAGGAAGTCTCTTTGACAACCTACGATATGCAGACAATAAAACCTTATTTGCTGAAAGTGAGGAGTACTTAACATTCCTACTGATGAAGATCAAAGACCACAGCCTTCAGTATGGATGGCACTTCAATGTAAAGAAAATGAGAATCCTCACAACTGGGCTGATAAACCACATCATGATAAGTGGAGAAAAAATTCAAGTTGTCAAAGACTTCATTTTGCTTGTATCCACAATAACCACTCATGGAAGCATTAGTTAAGAAAGCAAATGACATATTGTGTTAGGCAAGTTTGCTCCAATAGGTCTCTTTAAAGTGTTAAAAGGCAAAGATATCAGTTAGAAGGTAACGGTACACCTGCAAGCCATGGTATGTATTTTCAATAGCCTCCTATGTACAGGAAAGTTGGACATTGTATAAGGAAGACTGTAGAATAATGGATGCCTTTGAATTATGGCATTGGAGAAGAATATTAAAAATACCACAGACTGCCAGAAGAATATGCAAATCTGTGTTGGAAGAAATGCAGCCAGAATGCTTGTTAGAATCTAAGTTGGCAAAACTTTATCTCTCATACTTTGGACATGGCATCAGGAGGGAACAGTACCTGGACAAGTATATCATGCTTGGTAAAGTGGAGGGTCAGTAGAGATAATGGGAATATAACACATCTTGTCACTGGCCACCTTTGTGTATACTGGTGCAGTCCTAGGTGAGTGGAAATGTTTATCTTGTTTCTGCCTTGACTAGGCTACTACTTGCAATAATTCAGAATGGTCATGCTTGTCAGGTCATTTGACAATTTACAGTAGTCTCCTTGTTCACCGATTTCATTTAGTTTCTAATTGGTATTTGATCTGTGTCTTGATCCTTCTTTTGAAGTGCAGGGTTCTAGGATCATCTGTGACTATGTCATTTAGTTTCTCAGGTCTTTGTTGTAGAGAGTCTGTATAGCATGTCTACCTAGTCTACTATCTTGCCCACCTCTCTCACTATTTTGTTAGTCAACCCATTACTCTGTTATGTAGCTCTAATGATAGAAAGCTTTTTTAGGTTGTATTTGGTTAAAGCCTACTTTCAGAACTTCTATTTTCCCATGGAAAACATTTTTTTTTTCCTTTCTCATGTATTTATTCTAAATATTAAGAAAGATTCAGGCCTGATGAAGATAGCAATTTTGTGTTCAATAGGAAGTACTGTGCTTATTCCTTTGCTTGTTCAATCATCTTCATTCCAGTGGCATTCCAGTGGCAACTGCTGGCATGCCAAGTACACAGGTCATTTAAGGTGAAATCCAGATTCCATTTAGACACATTTTGAACTCCTCCAAATATTGTACTTTCTCAGCCTTCCAGGGAGTTAGTTTTTATCACTCAATGAATATAATTACAGAGAGATCAAGCACTTAGTTTATTCTGGGTCACATCCACTATAATGGTCTAGTCTAGGCCAAGGAGTCCTCTTGTTCCCAATCAGTTTTCTAGATCTTAGATTTAGATTTTTTGCCACGTTGGCCTCCTTCCTGGTATAAACCTGTGTTCCAGGATGTAACTGGTCTCAATTTGAGATCATCATGGCTGCTTTGCATACTTCTTATTCTGTTTTGTAATCATCACCAGACAATCCTGTATTTGGAACCCAGCTTCTGACACTCACAATTGGCCCAGAGCTGATTCATGAATCACATGTCAGAGCAGAGCTTTGAATCTCATGTCCAAAACAAAGAGAGATGACGCCAGTGCTTTGAAATGTCTTTTAACACAACATATGTCAACTCAGTGACAACCGCAACCCGGATCCCTTCTCTCTTCCTTACATTTTTTTTGGAAATGTTTAGTTGTGTCATCTTTGTTTGTAAAATATGATTTTAGGATAAAGGTATGTCGATATCTTGAATGTACACTAAAAATGCTGCAAGAAATAGGAGACTATGGTTATACCTCCTTTGATCACACTGATTCCACTAATTAAAATTTTTGCTGAGGAGAGTGCTCTGGAATCATGAAAATCCTGTGAATTACCTAATATTGATAGAAAAATTTAAAGCATTAGTGATTAATGAACAGATGAGAAGAGGCAATGCAAACTTATGGGAACCATTTCTAATGGTGATGTCAGCAAGGAACAATTTGTAGACATAATTACTAAAAAATTATCAGAGACTTCCTTGTCAAGTATTTTGTATGTTTATAAAGCTGTTGGTGACTCATGTTAGGAGTCTGGGAGACTTATTTGATTTGGAATCAGGATTTTATTATAGCTCAACTGTTATGTAATAGTTTACTCAGACTGATGGGGCGATATTCTTCCATGTCAACAAAAGTTGTATGTGTGCAGTGAAATTTTCTTGTAATTATTTCAGCAATTCATATCTCAATGCTTTCCCATAGTTTCATGATGGGAGTATATTCTCAGTTTGTAAAATGGAGTGCAAGGATCACTTTGAGATTAATTATTCAACAAATTACCACCCACTCTAGTGGCTTAGGGCATTGAAACAAAGTTACTTTAGACACTGAAGTTGTTAAATTATGTGGAATGCCTGCCTATGACGTGCCATAAACTCATATGTGAGTGTTTGCCTTACATGTGTAATGCTGCTCACCACAGTAAGTTAAGGTCCTCCATGACTTTGCAATGATAAATCTCATAATTAGCCTCACTTTATCACATTGTGCCTAAATTCTAACACTTGAGTGCAAAGTCATCTGAGTACATCCAGTTTATACGTTGGCTAGGGAACTATTGTCTGATCAACACCTCTAGTTGCTAACAAAAAGTGCTTCATCTGGAGTTTCCAAAACACTAATAGCAACCAGATAGACACTATGTCCAAATCTTGCCTCAAATTTTAATGATGTTGTTGTCTCTAGAACAACTCCAAAAGAAATATAGCCTGAAAAAAGAAAATGTGGTGCTTTCCAAGAAAGTTTGGGTGTCATCTTTACTCTGAGGGAGATGGTGTGGAGAAATAATTAAATAGGATAAAAAGGGAGGATTCCTGTATTCTGTTCCTGGCTCTTCAACTGCTTAGCTGGTACTAGGTCACTGACTCTACTGGTTTGTCTGCATGTAAGTTTCTTTATCTGTTGAATCAGGAAAGCAGAATTTAATCATGAAAATACCCGTTAAGTTTGGATATTTGCATACATGAATTTATATATGCAGATAGAGATCTTATTTAAATATATTTAAATGGTTTTATTATCACATGATATCACTTGGTATCTTACTTGATCATCCTTTCTTTCTCTGTAATGTATAATTACATGGAGAAGAGCAAGGGAGGAAAAATAAGATAATAGAAAAGTAGACCTTTAGACAGCATTTGACAAATAATGGACCTGTCCTTTTGCTAAATGAAGGTCAATGGTAAATTTTGAATTATAGCTATAAGAGCTGAAAAGAAAATTTCACATGGCAGCTCAAGAAGAAAAAGTCAAGTATTATGATGGCATGTACAAAGATATGGAGTTTGAAAATCAAAAAGGAAGAACATGCTCATCATTTACCAAGCTGAAAGAATAGGGGGTGGGGGGGGAAAGGAAAAGGAAATTCAAGTCTCAACTTGAAATGTTGAAGGAATCTATGGGCAAATTGTTGAATGATGTAGAAAGCATCAAAATAAAATGGAAAGAAAACACAGAGTCACTGTACCAAAAAGACACTGTTGATGTTCAATCATTTCAAGAGATAGCATGTGAACAAAAGTTTATGGTACTTAAGGAAGAAGTTAAAGCTGGATTGAAGGCATCGGCAAAGAACAAGGCTCTAGAATTTGATGGAATACAAATTGAAATCTTGCAACAAATTTATACAGCACTGGGGACACTCACTCATCTATGCCAAGAAATTTGGAAGGCAGCTACCTGACCAACCGATTGGAAGAGGTCCATATTTGTGTCCATTCCAAAGAGAGGTGACCCAACCTAATGTGGAAATCACTGGATAATATCAATAATATCACATACAAGTAAAATTTCTCTACAGATAATTAAAAAACAGGTAAAACAGTTCAAGCCAAATTTAGCCAAGGGCATGGAAATAGGGATATCATTTCTGGCATCAGATAGATCTTGATCGAAAGCAGAGAATATCAGAAACATGTTCACCTGTGCTTTATTGACTATGCAAAGGTGATCCACTGTGTGGATCATGAAAAGTTATGGATAGTGCTGCAAAGAATGGGTATTCCAAAACACTTAATTTTGCTCATGAGGAACTTGTACATACACCAAGAGTCAGTCGTTTGAATAGAACAAGTGATTTTCAACAATGGTTTAAAATCAGGAAAGGTGTGTGCCAAGGTTATGTTTTTTCACCATACTTAGTCAATCTGTATGTTGAGCAAATAATCTGAGAATCTGGATTAAATGACGAAGAACGTAGCATCAGGAATGGAGGAAGACTCATTAAAAACCTGCGATATGCAGATGATACAACTTTGATTGCTGGAAGCAAAGAGGACTTAAAAGGCTTGCTGATGAAGATCAAAGACCACAGTCTTCAGTATGGGTTGCACCTCAATGTAAAGAAAACAAAACTCCTCACAACTGGACCATTAAATAATATCATAATAAATGGAGAATATATTGAAGTTGTCAAATACTTCATTTTGTTTGGCTCTACTATCACCACTTACGGAAGCAGTAATCAAGAAATCTACTGACATGCTGCATTAGGCAAATGTGCTACACAAGACCTCTTTTAATGTTGAAAATCAAAGATGTTAGTTTGTGAACTAAGGTGTGCCTGACTCAAGTCATGGTATTTTCTTTTTTTTAATTTAACTGGGGACATTTATCCAATCAGAGAGGAATGGAGAGAGCTGGAATGTAGTCAGATGAGATAAAAACCCTGAGGAAACTCAAAGATGCCCAGATATATCCAGATCCTTTTCATATTTAATGTAGCACTAACAGGACAAATTGTTCATTGAAAGTGTAGCTGATTGGTCCCCCAAAAGAAAGTACAACAAAGTAAGTGAAAAGCAACTTTGTTATTAAACTTACAAATGATTTTTCAAACTAAATAATTGATTCATTTCAAGGTGTAATGGTGAAAAATAAGAGTTTTTTTTTTTTTTTTCAAACAGGTTACCTTAGTGAAATAGTGGGGGCATTGGAGGTTCAGTTGCTGTATTTCTTTTTAAAAGCTTTTATTGTGAATTGAGTGATAGTTTACGTGAGAGAAAGGAGGCTAGTTATAACAGTGTTGGAGACAAGCAAGCAGATTCAGCTGCTGTGTATACAAATGCAACTGTGGCTGTTAATGATTTGTATTTGTCTGTTCACATGAGTGTTTCCTTTCTATTTTTGATGATCTAGAAGATGGGTGGGAAACATTCCTCTATGGGCCACATAAGGCTTGTGAACTCATTTGGTCTGGCCCTGCTAAAGCAGCCACAGTTCCAGCCATCACATTGCTGTTGTTAAGTGCCATCTTGTCTATTCCAACTGATAGTGACCCTGTACAGGGTTTTCAAGAACAGTGGTGGGTTTGAACCACCGACCTCATGGTTTGCAGTCCAGTGCGATCATCCAGACCACACAAGTAATCCAGCCATCACATTGTTGTTGTTAAGTGCCGTTGAGTTGGTTCCGACTCATAGTAACCCTGTATAGGGTTTTCAAGGAGTGGCTGGTAAGCTTGAACTGCCGACCTTGAGGTTCAAACTGACCTTGCATCCCAACCCATTAACCCACAGCACCACACCAGGCCTCCAGCCATCATGTTGTTCTTGTTAAGTGCCATCAAGTCAGTTCCGACTCATAGCGACCCTGTGTAGGGTTTCCAAGGAGTGGCTGGTGAGCTTGAACTACTGACCTTGTGGTTGAAATGACGTTGCAGTCCAGCACATTAGCCCACAGCACCACACCAGTAGTCCAGCCATCATATTGTTTTTGTTAGGGGCCATCAAGTAGGTACTGACTCATAGCACAACAGAACGAAACACTGCCATCCTATTAGGGGTGAGTTGATTAAATGTTTGACCAAATATAGCAGGCTAATTTTAAAGTTAATAATATTGTATGGTCTGTGAATGATGTTATAAATTTGGCAGAAAAATGTTCCCCACCCCTGATCTAGAAGCTGAGGAGCCTTATTTATTAGCTCCCTTTTTCTCTTTCTTTTTT
>NW_006408651.1:3017762-3019729 GCF_000296735.1 Chrysochloris asiatica
ATTACTCTTTTTTTCCTTCTTCTTTCTTCCTCTAGTCAAGTTCTGATCATCCAGCCATTGAAGCCAAATCAAGTGGGTACTCTCTGCAAGTGTGGGTGTTCTTGTTCATCTCCCCTCACTTCATATAAGCTGGTCGCTTCACTCTCCACTCTAGTCCTCTGTGGCCATGTCCCTGTTTCTGAGCTCAGGAGTCCCCAGGTCTTGCTATACTCCTGGCTAACCAGGTCTCAACCCAGTTTGACAGGAGTCTATTGAACTAGTTGGACTTAGCTCACAACTTCATTGCTGTTTTCCCCCACTTCCACTTATCCATAGACCAATGTGGTCACCAGCAAGACCACAGGCCTGCTTGTGTATTCCACTTGAGTCTCAGTCTTGGAAGGTGGCTTGCCCTGAGGGGACCTGACCACTTGCCTTGATGTCTCCTTACTTGTTCTTGAAGTAGTCTATCAGACTGCCATTATTGTTTTTGATTTTTCCTGCTGGTCTTTCTTTCAAGAAGTATCTTCTATTCTTCTAGCTGCTCCAGGCTAGTCTGCTTATCCTTTCAAGTGGAAACTTCACACCTCAGAAGATTCTGGATGGGGTTCAGGATTCCACCTATGGTCTTATGCAATGCAAAGGCTAGGCAGCAAGCCTCCTTCACTGGGAAAGTTGTAGCCCCATTTTAGATATTCCAATCAGTTATAAGCTGAAGACAGACTTACAAGCTTTCTATGGCTATTCCTTTCTTCCCTTTTTCTCTTGATATTTGTCTTGGAGATGCATTATACTGCAGTGCCACACCAAGGCTCTATACTTTTAGTGTTTACATAGTATTCTAATCTATCTCTTTTCTTAGTCCTATTAGTGAGTTCTTATTTTCTACATAAACAATTCAGTAATAAAAATCTTTGTGTCTAAATGTTTCTCTAGCAAAGAGCTCTTATTTCCTATTTTCTATCTTTTCCACCTCACAATCACAGCAGCTGCCATATCGTTTTCCTAAAATTCATGTATTGCCATGATCCAAATTCATAATAGTTTTGTCAAAACAGATATAAATTTAATATATTTCACTCTCTGATTCCTATCTACCTTTCAAGTCATACATTTATCCTCTCTGTATGTATTCACAATTCTCGTCAGGCAAGACCATTTATGGTTCTGGAAGGGTCATGCCATCTTTTCTACCGGGGGGCTTGCCTATCTACCTCTATTTAACTCCTGCTAACCCTCATTTTATATTTGATATTATTGAGGCCTTTCCCAATCATAGTAACATGCTGCATCCCCCACTTCTTCCAAATCTCGACTATACTTTCACTGCTGTGTTTCTGGAGCCACAAACAGAAAGTGCCTGACACAGTTGGTTTCAAGAGTTGCTAAATGACCGAATGAATGCACCTCTCACATTTTCTGAGAACATAGGTCTGTGATATATTTATCTATGTTCCCCAAATTTCATTTGTACTTGAATATAGAAAAATTGATCCGTGACTCCTTGCGTTCTGTAAGCACAGGAAATTACGTTTTCTGTAATATAGACTATGAGTTGTGAGTGAATGGATATCTAAGCTATATTGATGAAATACTGCTGTTGTTAAGTGTTTTGGTGTCAATCCTGACTCAGAGCAGCCCTGTATAGAGTTTTCAAGAAGTGACTGGTGAGTTTGTATCACCAACCTTGTAGTTAGCAGTCCATTGCTTATCCTACAGCACCACACCACACTAGGACTTTTGATGGAGTATTTTGTTGTTGTTAAGTGCAGTCAAGTTGGTTCTGAACCATAAAGGGTTTCCCAGAAGTGGCTGGTAAGCTTGAACCACCAACCTTGTGATTTAAACTGACTTTGCAGTCCAGCACATTAACCCATAGAGCCATATCAGGACTCCACTAATGGAGTCCTTTGGAAATACTGGGATATTTTCTGAAGTATATAGCAATGCTAATGTCATACATTTTCCCAAACCATGTTATCATAGAA
>NW_006408651.1:3021519-3022524 GCF_000296735.1 Chrysochloris asiatica
ATTCCAATCAGTTATAGGCTGAAGACAGACTTACAAGCTTTCTGTAGTGATGATTCTGGCTATTCCTTTCTCCCCCACTCAAGTGCCTATTTTACAATGGTAGGTAAGGGAAACCAAGATTCAAAAGACAGCCAAGCATTTTAACATTATTTCCCTCTTTTACCCCTTCAAACCATGCCTCAATCCCTGTATTCCAGAGCCCTGTTGTTCCAAGGTTATGCATACATCATCATTTACATCTGTCCCACTTAGCCCATGTGAACCTGCCTAACTGTTCTCCTATCCACCTTGTTCTTCCATTCCCCTCCCTCTTCTTGTGTATTGCACCCTCCCACCGCCACCCCACCCACCTGTACCCAAGCTATCCTGTGTCTAGTCCCTACCCCTGTGCTCTGTCTTCCCTTCTTTCCCTACCCTCACCTCATTCCATACATCCTGGTGATCAGTGTATATATATATATATATATAAAACATTTCCCCCCCCTTTTAAGGTGGGTTCTTTTTTCTTACTCTTTTATAATAATGGTTCTATGCAGTATTTCTCCTTTTGTGACTGACTAATTTCACTCAATGATTGACAAGATGGCAGATGAGGTAGACGTGCAGTGTAGATCTCCATCAGCAACAACACAGAATACTGGGCCAAGCAGGCTCAGTGGATGGTGCTAGAACTCTGAACAACATATAAAGGAATATTTAGAAGCTTGGAAAGCTTACAGCTAAGGGAATTTGCAGCAGAATCAAAAAATCCATTGCTTTCTAATTAAATATGCTCAGCTGCTCCCAGAGCCACCATCTTGGGAGAGACCAAGTGGAGGAGTGATCAGAACAGCCATGAATGCCTGACAGAATTGCAGAGATACAGATGTGGACGTTCTTTTTTTCTGTTTTTGATTTCTGTTCATTGGTGTCTCTTTGTCTGCGCACCTCAATTCTGGTGATGAGAAAGGATGCCTGAGTGAATGGACACCCCAACCCCACCCCTGGAGGGCTCTAATACACATG
>NW_006408651.1:3038502-3042135 GCF_000296735.1 Chrysochloris asiatica
GAGATAGTTGCATCCTTTTATGTTGGGGTTTTTACAGATTGTTCATGTGGTTTGTCTGTTAGTCCAGACCAGTTTTTTTTTTTTTTTTTCTTTTTCTTGCGGTATAGGCCCCAATAAATGGTCCCACACAAGTTAACTTTAGGGCTTGGGCCCACAGGCTGACATCATAAACAGCTGCCAAGCTCTTTCTCTCTGTGCCATGGGAAAACTATGGCCTCTGTATTGGGCTTTTTTTTTGGGGGGCGGGGGGGTGGTGCATACCCACCTGCCTGAAGGTGTTCAGGCTGGCCAAAGAAGGCTTGATAGGGAAGAACAGGAAAAAATGTGTAGAATCCCCTGCACCTCCTCCTCCTTTTGCAAATGTCACTGTGTTGCTTTTAGCACCTGTTACTTGTGCCAGTCTGGCTGTAGCCCTGTCCTCTGAATTTCACCCGTGCGGGGTGGCCACAGAGGGAGTCCCGTCTTAGTCTCAAATGTTTCCTAACTCACAGTATTTTCCTTTATATCGTAATTTTTTCACTTGTGCTTGTGAGAAACTGATGCCCTGTATCTTATGCTAGATCCAGAGCTCTGGTGGTGGTCTGTGAGCGGAACTTCTGTGGGTTTTCAATCCCTCTCCCACGGAGCCTTTCCTACCTGGCTGTCCCTGCTGCCCGCCCAAACCGGAAGTCCTTCATAGGATTTTGATAGCTGTTATTTAAAAAATCAATCTCAAGAACTTTCTTCTGAATCACCTCTGGGTGGACTCAAACCACCCACCTATGAGTTAGCAGCTGAGCATGTTAACTGTTTGCATTGCCCGGGAACTCCAAGTGCCAGTTGGTGAGCTCAGGAATATATTACAACTATTTAGCTGCTTCCCCAGTACCCTCACTCTTCTATGGCTACATTTGAACGTTCTGTTGTTTTGTACCCACCAATGACTCTGAGGGAGAAATAAATTTGGCAACCTGCTTCCATATAGATTACAGACAAGGAAAGCCTATGGGGCAGTTGTGCTCTGTCACAGAGGATCTCTATGAGTCAGAACCACCTCAACAGTACACAACAACCGTCTATACTAAAATGAGAAAAGGCTTCTATTAATGGAAAACATCTTAAAAGGAGTTTGTATGTATCCTTACTTGGAGTTTGAAGTTATTGTCCACTTTAATTTTTTATTTCATCTCCACACCTGGGAATTTGAAAATAATTCTGGAATTTCCTCCCAACAAGTTACCTTTCCTCCAAAGGCATTTATGTGTCTCAGGAATGTAGTGAGTGGTGGCTGCCCCTCCAGCAGGTCTAATGTCATAAACCCTGCAGGAATCCACCCTGTGGTTGGGCAAGTTCAGGGCTGGCAGGCAGTCCTTACATGGACAAAAGCTGGTTTGCTCAGGGCCCGCATCACCCACAGATCAGTTAAGCAAACATACAAACACAATGGTTTGAGTACGAGATACCATTCGACTTGGAATGGCCTAAGATTTCTAAAAATGCAAGCAACTCTGACTGACTCCCACAAATGTATATAGAGTAAGAGAGAGATGTGTTAACTCTTTCTGACAATTATTAGAAAATTGATACCGATGTACACCTGGTATTCTAAATCCAATGGTTTATTCCATTGTTTGTGATCTCTTTAGAAAAGAAAAAGATTCTTAGGAAATTTTAACTATTTTAGACAATAACTGTCTGAAAAATTAAAAATGTATTGAATAATTCTGAGCAATAGTGGTAATCAAAATCTTTAACAACTGGATTTGCATCAAACAATCAGAACAGATCCTGATCATAGGAAATGGATATATTTGTAGTTTGGAGTATGGGTTGGTTATTGGAATTCATGAGTTGTATTTCATAGAAACAACACAAAAATGTATCTTTCTAACTTGTACAAGTGGATATCAACATTATATATAATACTTAATTATACTTAATGCCATTGTGCATGTGGATATCAACTTCAAACATAAAAAAAAAAAAATGTATTCTTTGTCTCACTTCATCAATTTCCCTTCCTTAGTAGATTATTTCTATTAGTCTAACAACAACTTAAAAACAAAAAATAAGAATGACTTCCTTTAGGCTATATTATCCTATATTGTTAAGTGCCATCAAGTTGGTTTTGACCCACAGCGACCCTGTATAAGGTTTCCGAGGAGCAGCTAGGGTGCTTGAACTTTCACCTCCCTGATTCAAACAGACTTTGCAGTTCAACTCATTAACCAACACCACCACACCAGGATTCCATATTACCCTTTAGCTACCCTGTTTACACAGTCTTCCTTTCTTCTTATTTCACTTGCTCTTGAGTCGCTTCTAATCAGGCTTTCTGCAATCATATAAAAAGTTCTTGCCAAAGTCACCTAGGACATGCACATTGGCAAATCCAGTGGACACCTTTCAGAATGTGCACCATGTGAACATTAGCAGTGTTTGGTGAGCTTGGTTTCATTTCAATTATTGTAATGAGTTCTTCACTTGGCTTCTGGATACAATATGGTCTTGTGTTCCTCCTAGCTTTCCTGCCTTTCCTTCTTGATCTTTGCTGGGTCCTTCTCTTCTTAACTTCTAAGAGTTGGAACACCTCAGGACTCAATCTTTGAATCTCTTCTCTTTCAAACTGTACGTACGCTCTAGGTGATCTCATCTAGCCTCAAACTACAGTGAATATTTCTACACACTTTAGGTAAGTACCTCCCTTACCATTCTCTCTTCAAGAACTGCCCATTGTTCTATCACCCCATCCTGCTTTGTTTCTCTTTCTATGCCTTATCACCGCCTGATATACTACAAATCCATCACATATTCATGTTTTATTTATTTTCTGTCTCTCCTACTAGAATGTAGTGCTAGAAGGATAGAAGTTATCTGCTTTACTGATAGCTCTTTGGTGCCTAAGACGGTGTGTGAGCTCTATACCTATGTTTTGAATAAATGAATGAAAGCACACAAATGGAGACAGAAAAGGATAATAAGCTGTACTTTCCTTATAAGATAATGGAAAATGATTTTCCTTTTGTTTTCAAGGAGAGCTTTATGTCGGGGTAAGTCAGGCCTGCCATAGGCTGATTCCAGCTCATTTGTTTACGTATCGTCTATAGCTGCTTTTATTCTGCAATGTCAGTGTTGAATAGTTGAGACAGAGAAACTGCATATGACTAAAAAGCTATCCATATATGTTGTCGTTGTTAAGTGCCATCGAGTAGGTTCCACCGCATACGGCCAGGAGTCAATATATGCATTGAGTCCTGGTGTGATGCTTTAAGATTAGCACTAGACTACTAATTGCAAGGCTTGTGGTTCAAACCCAGCAGTTGCTCCTCGGAAATTGTTGTTGTTATGTTGTTGTTGTTGTTGTTATGTGCCCTGGAGGCAGTTCCAACTTATAGCCACCCTGTATAGGGTTTTCGAGGAGCGGCTGGTGGGTTTGAACTGCCGAACCTTTGTTTCAACTCTACCTTGTGGTCCAGTGCTTTATCTTACAGGGCCACACCACGACTCTTTCTCTCTCGCTTTCTATACATGATTGCTATCTAGCACTTTACACAAAGTTTGCTGACCCCTGGTTTGTACATTGTAATGTAGAAAGAGTTCCTGCCTGGGTATTGCAAAGGTGTAACACTTTTGAAAGACTGTTAATTGAAAATG
>NW_006408651.1:3043474-3046235 GCF_000296735.1 Chrysochloris asiatica
CCATCCCTGTCTACTCTGCATGCAAAGGTGGGAATGATCCTTGCTGTAGAGATTTGTTCCCTCTTTGGAGCTACTGCATCCATAGGTGTAGGTGAAATTTGTCAAATATCAGATTACTCTTTTTTTCCTCTTCTTTCTTCTTCTAGTTGAACTCTGATCATCCAGTCATTGAAGCCAGGTCCAGTGGGTATTATCTGCAAGTATGGGTGTTCTTGTGCATATGCCCTCTCTTCTTATCAGCTGGACACTTCACTCTCCACTCTAGTTCTTCCTAAGGTTGTTTTAAAGAAAGTTTTGGCAAGCTACTTTAAAAAAATCAACCATTGAAAATTCTATAGAGCACAATTCAATTTGGACACACATGAGTTGGAAATGACTTGATGGTGACTATTTTGTTTGGTGTATTTTACAAGGTAGAGAGTAAAAGAGTGACTCTCGTGCCAGACACCCTGGGCTCAAGTCCCATTTCCTCCCTTAATTAGCTGTAGCTTGGGTTGTAGTGTGTCCTCTCTGTGCCTCAGTTTTCTCAATTGTTCATGAGGATGACACTGTTGTTGTTATTGTTAGGTGCTGTTAAGTCATAGTGACTTTATGCATGGCAGAATGAAATACTGTCCAGAGTTGCACCATCCTCACAATTGAGCCCATTGCTATTGCCAATCCATCTCACCGGAGGTCTGTCTTCCTCTATTTTACTAACCCTCCACTTTATCAAGCATGATGTCCTTGTCCAGGCATTGGTCCCTCCTGAAAACATGTCCGAAGTATAAGAGACAAAGTCTTGCCATCCTGGTGTCTAAGGAGCATTCTGGCTGTAGTTCGTCCAACACAAATTTGTTTGTTCTTCTAGCAGTCAATGGTACTTTTAGTATTTTTCTCCAACACTATGACTCATATGCATCAATTCATACAAAGTAATTGTGAAGATAAAATGAGTTAATATGTGTGAAGTACTTAAAATTGTCCGTAAACACACTTGTTAAACATTATTGTTTTGTAAGAAAGTAAATGAAACTGGTTTGAAAAAAACTGAAGACAGCCACATCAAATCATAAGGATATGAGTTTAATTTATCCTGAGGGACATATTATACATAACTAAGTGTATTTCCCTCCTTTCCTGGTTCATTCTCTTGCATCGTGGGGAAGTTGGTATGACCAGATACATTTTCCTTCTGCTGCAGATGGAAAAAATTATATGCAGATTGTGTTTTTGCTTAAGTAATCTTTGCAAGATACATGGACAAAGCAAATAAATTGGTGTGTGTCATCTACCCTCTGTTTAGACTGAATTCAGGAAAAAGACTCAGTTGAAATCAGTCATGCAGACATTTTGTGTGGGTGTCTTCATGATGATCTGTCTGATTGCTTTTCTTTTGATTTGGTTTTATAATATCAGGTGTATAGCATCAAAAACATCAGAGGAGACTTCCCAAGCATTCTTGCACATTTCCTTCCTTAGTCTTCCCACTTGACATCTTTATGTAATTTGTCCTATGTGCTCTTTAATGTCCAGGTCAAATTCTTTCTCTTCTCAGATGGCTTCCAGACCTCTATAGCTTCTTCATCTTCTAAAATTCCACAAGATCTCCATTCTGTGAATGCCAGTGACCCATTTACTTGTTCCTTAGCAAAAGACCCTTTTTAACTTTTATTTAAAAATTCATGTTAAAACAAAACAAAACAAAAACCCACCTATGTTCACAACTCAATTTCTATTCCTTTGAAACAAGAAGTGGAGCCTTGTCTTTTTGGTATGCTCAATACATAGAAAAGTGCCCTGTGTAGATTATTTGCTCAGAAAATGGCTATTATTGATGGTATTTCAATTTAACATGATTTATAAGGACTTGCAAGATGCAGGTGCTGCTAACCTCTCTAGCCATCTCTTACAACTCCTTCTCACACACTCTTCTCTGGCTATCCAGATCGTCTTTTTTGTTTTTTTTTACAAAACAAAAAATATATATTCAATACCATTTACAATAGCCACCCAAAGGATGAAATATCTTGGAATAAATGTAACCAGGGAAACAAAGGACTTATACAAAGATAACTACAAAACACTACTGCAAGAAACCAAAAGAGACTTACAAAAATGGAAGAACGCACCATGTTCCTGGATAGGAAGACTTAACATTGTGAAAATGTCAATACTGCCCAAAGCAATTTACACATAAATGCAATCCCAATCCGGATTCCAATGGCATTCTTCAAAGAGATGGAAAAAACAATTACAAACTTTATATGGAAAGAAAGAGACCCAGGAAAGCCAAGCACTGCTTAAGAAGAAGCATAAAGTTGGAAACCTCTCACTCCCCGACTTCACAATTTACTACACGGCTACAGTGGTCAAAACAGTTTGGTAGTTGTACAATGAAAGATACATAGATCAATGGAACAGTATCGAGAATCCAGATATTAACCCATATACATACAGCCAACTGATTTTTGACAAAACACCAAAATACATTGCATGGGGAGGTGATAGTCTCTTCAACAGATGGTGCTGGCAGAACTGGAAAATGATGTGCAAAAGACTGAAACAAGACCTTCACCTCACACCTTATATAAAAACCAATTCAACATGGATAAAGGACCTAAATGTGAATCCCAGAATTATGAAGGCCATCAATGAAAAACTCGGCACTAATTCTGGGAATACAGGCACTACAAAACATTTTGAAAACCACACAAACAAAAATAGATAAAATAGATGAGTGGGACATACTAAAAATTAAAAACTTATGTACATCAAAAGA
>NW_006408651.1:3048748-3058703 GCF_000296735.1 Chrysochloris asiatica
TCATATAAATGTCCAAAGGACACATTCTGCAAGCCAGCCTCCTGCCCATAGGCACACAGTGCCACCCAGTCCATGGGTCTAGAACTCACAGCCGCCTCTGCCACTGTATCTGCCATCACCATTACTCTAGGTTTGGATCCCATGCTTCACCCATGCTCCTCCCTCTGGATGGTTCTGGGAATGGCCAACCACTCCCCCCTTTTAACCACACATCCTCCACAATTACAGTTGTGACAACCACAATTAATTCTGCTAACGATTACAATTGAATCATAAAATCCTATCACCATCATCCCCGATCTCCTCTCATCAAATTCATCTGGAATAGAGGAAATCCATTCAGTGGGAACTTTACCCCACCATCCTCATTCTGAAACTGAGCACATTCATGAAAGCTTATTAGCCAGCCTCCTCATGCCTTCACAGCCCACCCCTCAATCCTTGACAGCTAATGTACAAATTGCCTATCCCTATCAACCCAGCACAGTGAGGAAACAAGCTTGCTCCTTGACATGAATGAAGAGTCCTTACATTCTGGTTGGAACAGTGACATGATCCATAAACAAAAGTCTAGTTCATCAAATTGTAGCAGTTTGTACTTGCTCACAGTATCGAACATCTTTATCTTCATGTGGTCAAGTTCTGGTCAGCTAGTCATCAAATGTGTAGCAGCTGCAAGTTCAGGAGTTCACACATACCTCTCTGCACTTCAGACCAGCTGGCTGCTTCACTCTCAGCCCTAGCCCTCAGGGGCTCAGTCAGTGCCAATGGGCTCAGGAGTTCATACATCTTCCTAAACTTAAGACCAGTCAGTTCTCTTCTCTTTCTCTCATCGCAAGGACAATGGGTGCCAATGGAACACGGGGAAACTCAGATCATGTCTTCATTACTGCATTTCACTTGCTTCCATTCACAAGTTGACACAGGTGGTCACCAGTGAGCATACTAGACTGCTTGTTGGTTCCCTTTAATTTTCAATCCTAGAAGGAGGTTTTCTCTGATGTGCTGATTTTCCTTGATGCCCCCATAGCAAACATGTTAATTGAAATTCAAACAACCAAATGGTCTTCCTTTTTTTTCTGGAGGTCTTTCTTTCAAAAAGAACCTTCTACTCTCCCAGCAGTTTTGGTTGGTCTGCATGTCTTTTCAAATGGAAATATCCCAACTCAGAAGTTTCTGGGTGGGGCTCAGGATTTCACCAAAGGTCCCATACCCTACAAAGACTTGACAAGAAACCTATTTCCCTGGGGAAATTCTAACTCCTTTTTTTAGCAAATTCAATCTGTTATAGGCTGAAGATAGGCTTACAAGCTTTCTGTCATCATAATTCCCAATATTCATTGCTATCACACGTAACTATCTATTTTATAGTAGTAGGCAGAGGAAACCAATATCCACAAAACAGTCAAATACATAAATATCTCCCCCCTCCTTTATCCATTTAGCCTGTTCCCTGATACATGTATTTACTCAAAGAACACTGTTTTTTCACCGTTGTGTATACATTACTATTTACCTCTATTGTATTTAGCCCATGCATACCTAAGTTTTCCCTATCTTCATTGTTCATCTGCCACCCTTCCCCTCCTTGTATATTGCCCTCCCCATCACCTGAGCTTACATGTGTCCACCCTCTAACAAATGAATTACTCTCCCCTCTCTGCCACCCCTGATAACCATCAAAGAACATTTCTTTTAGTATGGAAACCTTTTCTTAAGCTTTGACAACAATGATCTCACACAATATTTGTCCTTTTGTGATTGACTAATTTCACTCAGCATAATCTCCTCTAAATTCATCCATGATATGAAGTGTTTTGCAGATTAATCATTATTCTTCAAGGTTGCATAGCATTCCACTGTGTACATATCAAAGACTATTTATCCATTATTCCACTAATGGGCACTTAGGTTGTCTCCATCTTTTTGCTATTTTGAATTGTGATGTGATTAACATCGGTGTGCATATATCTACTCTTGTCCTGGCTTGTATTTCTTGAGGCTATATACCAGGTAGAGGGATTACTGGGTCATAAGTTATTTCAATTTCAGTGTTCTGAGGAAGTACCACACTGTTTTCCACAGTGATGGAACAGTTGTAGAGTCCCTCTAGAAATGTTGGAGGGTCCCAGTATCTCTAAACCCTCGGCAACATTTGTTGTTTTCTGTTTTGTAACTTTGCTTTTAATGTTGATGTGATATCTTATAGTTGTTTTGATTTGCATCTCTCTAATGGATGGAATTGGGCTGCGAACCACAAGGTCAGCAGTTTGAAACTACCAGCTGTTCTGTGGGATCAAGATGAGGCTTTCTGCTCCCGTAAAGATTTACAGCCTCAGAAACCCTGTACAGGGTCTCTATGAGTTGGAACCAACTCCACGGCACATAACAACAACAACAATGGATGGAAAAGTTCCATATCATCAGCCAAAACAAGGCCGGGGCAGTTTGTGCAACAGCCCATCAATTGCTCATATGCAAATTCAAACTGAAGCTGAAGAACATGAAAACAAGTTCATGAAAGCCAAAATATGACCTTGAATATATCCCACCTGAATTTAGAGATCATCTGAAGAACAGTTTTGATACACTAAACACTAAAGACCAAAGTCCAGAAGAGTTGTGGGATGATGTTAAGAACATCATATAAAAAGGAAGCAAAAAGTCATTAAGAAGACAAGAAAGAAGGAAAAGGTCAAAATGGATGTCAAAAGAGGCACCGAAACTTCCTCTTCAGTGTAGAGTTGCTGACGCAAATGGAAAACATGAGGAAGTACAAGAGCTGAACAGAAAATTTGAGAAGACAAAGTCAAATATTACAATGAAATGTGCAAAGAGCTGGAGTCTGAAACCCCAAAGGAAAGAATGCTTAGCATTTCTCAAGCTGGGGGAACTGAAGAAAAAATTCAAGCCTCGATTTTTGTTATTGAAGGATCTCTGGGCAAATTATTGAATGATGCAGAAAGCATCAGAAGAAGATGGGAGGCACACACACAGTCACTGTCCAAAAGAAAATGGTTAATGTTCAACCATTTCAAGAAGTGGTATATGATCAAGAGCCAATGATACTGAAGGAGGAAGTCCAAGGTGCATTGAAGAAATTGGCAAAGAACAATTGGGATAAAAGAACTGATGGGATAAAAATTGAAAACTTTCAAGAAAGTGAGGCGGCACAGGAGGCACTCACTCATCTCTGCCAAGAAATTTGGAAGACAACGATCTGGCCGACTGATTGGAAGAGATACGTATTTGTGCCCAATCAAAAAGAGGTGATCCAACGGAATGCGGAAATCATCAGACAATCTCTTTGATACCCCATGTGAGTAGAGTTATACCAAAGGTAATACAGAAATAGCTGCAAGCGTACGTTGACAGAGAACTTCCAGAAATTCAAGGCAGATTCAGAAGAGGACGTGAAATGAGGGGTATCATTGCTGATGTCCAACGGGTCTTGGCTGAAAGCAGAGAATATCAGGAGATGTTTACCTGTGCTTTATTGATTATGCAAAGGCTTTTGATTGTGTGGATCTTGACAAACTATGGACAGCATTGCAAAGTATGAGTATTCCTGAACACGTAATTGTGCTCATGAGGAATCTGTACATGGACCAAGAGGCAGTTGTTTGAACAGAACATGGGAACACTGAATGGTTTAAAATTCAGAAAGGTGTATTCTCTCATCATACTCATTCAACCGGTATACTGAGCAAATAATCCAAGAAGCTGGGTTATATGAAGAAAAACATGGCATTAAGATTGGAGGAAGACTCATTAACAACCTGTGATATGCAGATGATAAAACCTTGCTTGCTGAAAGTGAAGAGGACTTAAAATATTTACTAGCTTTCAGTATGGATTCCATCTCAGTGTAAAGAAAACAAAAATCCTCACCACTGGACCAATAAACAACATTCTTATCAGCAGAGAAAACATTGAAGTAGTCAAGGACTTCATTCTTCTTGGATCAACTATCAACACTCAGGGAATCAGCAGTCAACAAATCAGATGACGTATTGCATTAGGCAAATCTGCTGCACAAGACCTTTTTAAAGTGTTGAAGAGCAGAGATGTCACCTTGAGGACTAAGGTGCATCTGACCCAAGCCATGGTATTTTCAATAACCTCATATTTGTGTGAAAGCTGGACAGTGAATAAGAAAGACTGTAGAAGAGTTGATGCTTTTGAGTTATGGTATTGGAGTAGAATATTGAAAGTGCCATGGACTGCCAAAAGAACCAATAGATCTGTTTTGGAAGAAGTGCAGTCAGAGTGCTCCTTGGAGGCCAGGATAGCCAGATTTTGTCTTTCATACTTCAGACATGTTGTTAGGAGGGATCAGTCACTGGAAAAGGATATCATGTTTGATAACAGAAGAAGACCCCCAGCAAGATGGATTGACAAAGTGGCAGCATCAATGGGCTCAAGCATGGCAACAATTGTGAGGTTGGCCCAGGACTGGACAGTGTTTCATTCTGTTGTGCGTAGGGTTGCTATGAGTCTGTAGCGATCAATGGCACCTAACTGCAACAACAACAACAATGGCAAATGATGGGTAGTATTGACATTTTCACAATGTTAAGTCTTCCTACCCATGAACATGGTATATTCTTCCATTTTTGTAAATCTCTTTTGGTTTCTTCCAGCACTGTTTTGTAGTTTTCTTTGTATAGGTCTTTTGTTTCTCTGGTTATATTTATTCCTAAACATTTCTTCCTTTGGGTGGCTAATTGTAAATTATATTTTTTTCTTTCTAATTTCCTTTTTCAGAACTATATTTAATAGTAGAGAGGAATCCAACTGAGTTTTGTTTATTGATCTTGTACCCTACCAATTTTCTGAGCATTCCAATGAGTTTCTATAATTTTCTTTCTAAATATTTTGGATTTTCTCTATATATGATCATATCATCTGTAAATAGAAAGAACTAGAACTTTGTTTTGGATGCGTTTAATTTCCCTTTCTTGCCTTATTGCTCTGGTTAAGATTTCCAAGACAATATTGAATTGTTATTGTTCAATGCAGTCGAGCCAGTTCCAACTCATATCAACTCTGTGTAAGGTTTCTGTGGAATGGCAGGAAAGCTTGAATCACTAACCTTGTATTTCAACCTGACTTTGAAGTCCAGCGCATTAACCTGCAACACCACACCAGGACTTCCAATATTGAATAAGAGTGGTAATAAAGGGCATCATTGTCTGGTTCCTGTTCACAAAGGGAATGCTTTAATTTTATCTCCATTGAGAGTGATATTGGCTCTTGGCAGGTTCTCCCAGTAAGCACTCGATCCACTTTTGTATTCTTCCCTTTGGAGCTCAGAGATCCATGACTATCCTCTGTATCTGCCTTTCCTTCTATATCCTTGCTGCAGAAAGCCTTCACAGCCTTTCTTTCTAGTCTACCATCTTGCTCTGACTCTCATGATTATTTTTAAAAATCCTCTTCCATCTTCCAATTTCCTTATATCTTAAGTACACTTTCTACATCTTTGTCTGATTGATTGCTACTTACCCATTAGACGTTAGCTCAAATGCCACTGCTTCAAGGAAGCTTCTGGAACATACTCACTTGCCCTAAACCAGGACTGGGTCAGGGCATCCTATCAGTACTTTACCTTCACAGAAATGTAGTTGGGAAAATAAGAGGTATCATCATTTGTAATTATATCCTACATTTTTGTATGGTTACCTGGTTAATCTTTACCTTTCCTACTAGAACAACTTTCAGTAAAATAGGACCAATATCTATTTACTTCATATTTTATCTTTGGCATATAGTATAACAATCACCTCATATTTTGAATAAATGTGTAGTGAATGACTGACAGTGATGAGACAGATAAAGAAATGGTTGCATTCCTATAAAATGTAAAAATGTATTCAGTAAATTTTTGCTGCATGTTCTATATATAGTAGCACTGTGTTAGGTACTGGGCATACAACAGAGAACAAGGTAGGTGTGGAAAGAGATGAGATTTGAATGGAGAACTTTCCATCCCCTGTTAGTACTTAGAAGGATACTCTCTCAGTCTAACTTCCCAGGAGGGAAAGTGACTATATTTGTCTCAAACCTCTAGCAATGTATCCCAATATAGGTATTAATGAGAAAGTACTGAGTTCAGAAAACTGAGGTTTTATACCAGCTACTTCTTGATGTTACTATTCTATAGTACAAACAATTAGTAGTTTTTAAGGTAAGATTTTCTGAAAGTTTTCGAATTTCTTTAAATCTTTCTTCTCCCTACATTGGCAGTAATTCTAATAGCAAATACCAGCAACCTTGCTAACATTTCCCCACTACTCAAATTCAACTAGTCCTTTATACTTTGTTAATGCTGAGTCTTATTTGGATAGTAATTTCTGCTTAATTTTAAGTATATTGTGCTAGTTATATGCTGTGGAGCAGATTCTTACTCACATAGGGTTTCTGAGTCTGTAAATCTTAATGGGAGCAGAAAGCCTTTTCTTTCTACCAAGGAGTGGCTGGTAGATTAGAACTGTTGACCTTGTGGTTAACAGTCCAACTCGTAACCTACTATGCTACCAGAGCTCCTTAATTTTAGGCATATAGTATTCTTAATTTTATAAGATTATTGTTCTTTCTCAGACTCTACCTTATTAAAACCAGAACAATTCAAACTAATACTTATCTTACTGTAGTTAATTTGATCTACTTTTCTGATATATTTTTGTTTTATGACACTGACTAATGCTATACATTAAGGATGGAAACATTGAAAGGTCTCGACCCACATCTGGTTTTCCAAGTGTGATGTCCAGCACAGTCACATTACAGATGTATTCAGTAATATCTGACACTGAAACCTCATAAGTCACAGAATCCTATGACAACAAGAGACTTGAGGACAATCCCCTTATTTTTCAGACAAGAAAACAGACCTATTTGAGGTTACATGACTTTTCTTATGAGATTGGGACAAGAAGCCAGGCCTCCTGATTCCCATTTTGTGTGCTCTTTCAACTTTAGTCCATACCATCAGCATATCCTTTATAGTCTTTATGAGGTGACAAATGTCTCCCTTCCTAGCAAAAATAAACCTAGGAAAAAACATACTGTGAAAACTTCCCTCTGTGCTTTCATGCGATGAGGCTCTTTTCACATCATTTAGGGAAGGGAGATTGCATTGCATGTTGCTCCTTTGTGGCATGTAGGAGGCAATTCTCTGTGAGAAAGAGACCCTCAGTGGAGCTGTTGATTGCCTGGTATATTATGATTGATGGATATCAATTTCCTTTTACATATCTCTGCTCTATGACATCATCCATTTGGAGACATGCCTCCAAGTACATGAGATTGGCCAAGGGAGAGACATATCTTAACCCAGCTCCCTGACTAAATAGCTGTCATATTCTCCAGACCAAGATGATTTTGTTTCTCTGAGTGCTTGCTCAGGTTGAAAGCCCTATCCTGGTCTGCAGGCAGTGTAGGCTCATTTGCTTTGTGACTCATTCATTTCTTCCCAGTAGCAGCTGTAGAGTTTCATTACTGGCATACTGAAGTTCTGGCACAAAGCGAATGAAAGTCTTCCTGAATGGTGAGTAGGGAAGGATCAGCACCTGCTCTGCCAGGCTATTCTCCTCTCCCGCACCCTGGGGGTGACTGCTCTGCAAAACAGGAGCTGGTCTGTGCTTGCTGCCAAAGGGGGAACACTGATTAGAATAGTGCCCAGCAGGTTTCTGCTTCCTCTTCCCCTTTCTTTGGCTTTCCCACCATTTTGCAGCTAGGGGCTTGTTGTTGCTAAGGGCCCATACAACAATACCTGAGAGCCTTTAGCAATGTTTTAATTGTTTTTTTGAAGATTGTAAGCCTTTATCCTTGGGAAGAAAAACTCAACATACTGGGAAGTCTGTTCTAATCTATGGATTTTAAAGAACAAGAACAATTTTATTCAATCAATGAACAAATTTGTACTTGAAATGAAGCATTCCGTATTTTAACAAATATTGGCTAGATCAAGAGGTAGGTGCGGTAGCTCACAAGAGGAAACAATCTTTGCAGTGAGGATCATTCCCACCCCCTCCATACACAGAGTAGACAGGGATGGGCAACTTGGACATTGACTACCCAAAATGGGGGTTGGGGGGAGGGCCTACAAAGGCAAGAAGTGACTGTCTTACAAACTTTCAAATGGGGACCTAGATCCAGAGGTCATGGAGGAAGGTAGAATCTCCACTGAGTAGTATCCAATCTGTCTGGGTGGGGCTGCTGAAAGGAGATGGGGATAGGTCTCTTGTGGTATAGTAGCAAATAATTGTTATCAGGACTGACTGTGAGGGTTGGAAATGGTAGAGATTTTGTAGCAAAAAGAAGGGAGTGATTAACTTTGCAGTCCAGGAGCAGAGGTCCATGGGACCATCAAGGGAGAAGAACAGACTGTGGGACCCTACCCAGAGAAGCAGTGATGCCAGAGATGGAGGCAGAAATGATGACATGGAGAGATGGAGTGACTGGGCACTTGAGATCCAGAGAGGGAGAGGGGCTGTGTGCTGACTACTGGGGGTGAGGCGGGGGACAGGCTTGATGATGCATGGAGGGAATTGTAACCATGCAATGAAGCGATATATGATAGGTTGAATGTAAAGCTAATGTTCTCCCATGTAAACTATCACATAATTCACAATAAAACATAAAAAAAAAAAAAAATAGGTAGGTGTGATCAGCAAACCAGAGTGGATAAACTTTTGGGTTGGTGGGAACCGTTTCAGAAAGATTTTGAAGTTGATTCTAGGACAGCGCTATATTTCTTTCAGTGTGTATAATTCTGCTCATTATGTAGGTGACGTCTCCAATCTTCCTCTTCTTTCTCTTCACTTCCTCCTGCATTCTTTTGTTTTTCTCCTGTAGTGACAGTGGACCTGGAGTTGGGGGAAGGAGAGCTTCTGCATTTCTCACTGCCTCTTCACTTCCTGTCCAGAACAAACAAAATCATGCCAGTACCTTAACACAATACTTACTCACTGTTGTTGTTGTTGTTAAGTATAGTGGTGGAGTCGGTTCTGATTCATAGTGACCCTGCACAGGGTTTCTGAGGCTGCGAATCTTTATGGGAGCAGAAAGCCTCATCTTTCTCCCAAGGAACAGCTGGTAGTTTCAAACTGCAGACCTTGAAGTTAGCAGCCCAATTTGTAACCACTATGCTACCAGGGCTCCTGTTACTCACTAGTGGGTTTGAAATGCAAGGTCAGCAGTTCAAATCCACCAGCTGCTCCTCAGAAACCCTATACAGGGTCACTATGAGTTGGAACCGACTTGACAGCACTAAACAACAACAATAAGTGGAAGTTATAATCTCTAGTGGTGCAAATATTAATGAACTCAGCTACTAAGTGAAATGTTGGATGTTCAAGTACACCCAGAGGCACTTCAGAAGAAAGGTCTGGTAATCTATTTATGAAAAATCAGCCATTGAATAGCCTATAGAGCACAATTCTCCTCTAGCATCCATGGAGTCCACGTCAACTCAATGATAGTTTGTTAGTTTTGTTCTTTAAATAGGACTTGCTCTATTGCATTTGGATAGGAAGCATGTATAAACTGAAACTGGTTCTCAGCTGAAAGTCCCAAGAATAAGGTCTTTAAGAATACTTACAAATATATATTTTATCTTGAGCATTCTTCCTTGAGAAAACACTTTGACAAGAAAACGTGAACTACAAGGTAAAAGTTAAACACAACATATGAGAATTACTAGACATCAAGGAAGACACAACATGGTGTTCATATTTTTGCAAGTCTTAAACAAACAAACAAACAAACACAAAAGTGACACAAAAATCAAACAAAAGAGCCTCTATAATACTCAAAGTGGGTGTCTTTAACTCTACTCACAGAGTTAAAGGTATATTACATGGCATATTATGTTGCACTATCTATAATTTCAGTTTCCTATATATGTTGTTGTTGTTGTTAAGTGTCGTTGAGTGAGTTCTGACTCACA
>NW_006408651.1:3059278-3074226 GCF_000296735.1 Chrysochloris asiatica
CTATCTATCTATCTATCTATCTATCTATCAAATAAGGAAATGAGGTCTGGGTAGAATAGAGTGGGTGGGAAAGATAGATGGCATTAGGATGTTTAGAGACATTCTAGAAGCCAAGAGTTTAAAAAGTATTTGAGATTTTCTCTATCCTTATTAAAAAGATAAGAGATAAAGAGAGAGAGGAAAAGAGAGAAAGTGATTTCATTAGATCATTTGAAGGACTGCTGCTTAGTTAGGAAGAAATCCTGGTCTATGTGAATCAGTTCAAGTCAACTGATGACTTATGCTAAGAACATGACAGGGAAGTTGAAATTCCGCATAGTCCAGTTGATAACCTTGGGAAGCTTGAGCTCAAATTGACCATTTCTGGTAGGGTAACTGTTGGCTGAAAGTATGGATGGAAGAATGTTGCCGATCAATGTAAGTCACTAAACTTACATGGAAACTGAAATGAGCTTGGAGTGTTGCAGAATAGAAATAATTATCACAAATCATTATTAAATAATTGTTCTTCCTTGGAATCTTTAGAAAAGAAAACATTGGTGTATATCCTCAGTAGATGTATCAATTTGATATTTGATTCATCAAAAGAAAGAAAACATAGATTTATACATATGTTGTTGTTAGGTGCCATTGAGTCACTTCTGACATGTAGCAACCCTGTGTACAACAGAAAGATACACCATCTGGTCCTTTGTCATCCTAACATTGGCTGCTATGTTGAGCCATGGCTGCTGCCACTGTGCTAGTCCATCTTGGTGGAAATCTCCCTATTTTCTGCTGACCCTCACTTAACCAAGCATGATGTTCTTCTCTAGAGATTAGTCCCTCCTGACAACATGTACGAAATATGAGAGACAAAGTCTGGCCATCTTAGCTTCTACAGAGCACATCTTTGTACTTCCTTCAACCCAGATTTGTTTGTTCTTCTGGCAGTTCATGATAACTTTAAAATTCTTCTCCAACACCATAACTCAAATGCATCTATTGTTCTATGGTCTTCCTCACTTGTTGTCCAACTTTCACGTGCATATGAGACTATTGAAAATACCATGGTTTGAGTCAGGCATACTTTAATCCTCAAACTGATATCTTTGCTCTTGAACATTTAAAACAGGTCTTATGTAGCATATTTGCTTAAGACAATACATCATTTGATTTCCTGACTGCTACTTCCATGAGTGTAGATGGTGGAGCTAAGCAAAATAAAGTTTTTGACAACTTCAATCTTTTCTTCATTTATCTATTGATCCAATGGTGAGGATTGTTTTTCTTTACACTGAAGTCAATCTATACTGAAGGTTGTGGTCTTTGATATTCACCAGTATGTATTTTATACATATGTTGTTGTTGTTGTTAAGTGATGCTGAGTTGGTTCCTTTCCATAGTGACCTTGAATAGGTTTTCTGAAGAGCACCTGGTGAACTTGAACTATCAACTTTGTGGTTCAAACTGACTTTGCAGTTCAGCGTATTAATCCACAGCACCACACCAGTATTCCATACCTATATTTTGTTGTTGTTGTTTTTAAGTACTTTTGAGTTGATTCTGACCCAAAGCGACCTTGTATAGGGTTTCTGAGATTGTAAATCTTTACTGGAGCAGAAAGTCTCATCTTTCTCCTGCGGAGCAGCTGGTAGTTTCGAACTGCTGACCCTGAGGATAGCAGCCCGATGCGTAACCACTACACTACCAGAGCTCCTTCCATACCTATATAGGTAGTATGAATTTACATATGTTGTTGTTGTTAAGTGCTGCTGCGTTGGTTCCAAACCTATATAAGGTTTCTGAGGAGCACCTCGTGGGTTTGAACTGCCAACCTTGGAGCTTCCAGTCCAGTGCATATCCTACAACACCACAGCAAGAATCTGAATTTATAACAACAACATATAGGTATAGTGGTGGTGATTGTGTGCCACTGAGTTGATTTTGACTCATAGTGACCATATATAGGATTTTCGAGGCTATAAATCTTTATGGAAGCAGAAAGCCTCATCTTTCTCCCAAGGAATTTCTTGTAGATTCGAACTACTGACCTTGTGGTTAGTAGTCCAGCTCATAATCTATGCTACCAGAGATCCTTATATAGGTATATGTATGTATGCTTGTGTGTAATTATCTTTGGTAAAACACTAAGAAATTGATATTATGTTTAAATAAAAGTAAATTAACCTGTGCTGTGTAGTCAATATCACCTTGCTTATTGACAGTAAAGAGGACTTGAAGCACTTACTGATGAAGATCAAACAATACAGCCTTCAGTATGGATCCTACCTCAATATTAAAAAAACAAACAAACAAACAAAAAAAAAAACTTTATAATTGAACCTATAAGAAGCATCATGATAAATGTAGAAAATGTTGACGTTGTCAAGGATTTCATTTTACTTGCATTCACAATCATCACTTTCAGATGTAACAGTCAAGAAATCAAATGAAGGATTGGGCAAATCTGCTGAAAAAGGTCTCTTTAAAGTGTTCGAAAAGCAAAAATATCACTTTGAGGAGGAAGGTGCACTGAGTAAAACCATATTTTCAATTGCCTCATATGCATGTGAAAGCTATACAATAAACAAGGATGACCAACAAAGAACTAAAGCTTTTGAATCTTGGCGTTAACAAAGAATAGTGCTAGAAGAATGAACAAATCTATCTTGGAAGAAGTGCAGCCAGAATGCTCCTTGGAAGCAAGAATGGTAACACTTTATCTCACATACATTGGGCACAATATTAAGAGGAACCAGTCCTTGGAGAAGGACTCATACTTGGTAATGCAGAGGGTCAACAAAAAAAGAGTAAGAATCTCAATGAGATAGAATGACACTGTGGCTGCAACAATGGACTCAAGCATAGCAATGATTTTGAGGCTGGTGCAGGACCAGGGAGTGCTTTGCTCTGTTGTTCATAGGATCCCCATGAATTGGAACTGACTCAACTATACCGAACAACAGCAACAAAATCCGTAATGTGCCACAATTAATTTGGGCATACATTTTTTACTTTTCTAAAACATCTGTCACAGAATGATTGCTCACAAGTGAACAAATTAGTAATGAATGAATTAGTAAACCTCCATGGTGGCGGTGGTGGTAGTGGGTGTGTGCTATCGAGTCGATTCTGACTTAATAGATACCCTGTCTTTTATAGGGCTTCTGAGGCTGTAAATCTTTATGGGAGCAGAAAGTCTCATCTTGCTCTCATGGAGTGACTGGTAGATTCGAACTCCTGACTTTGCATTTAACAGCCCAACTTGTAATCCACTATGCTACCAGCACTTCTTAGTAAACCTCCAGTTGTTGTTGCTGTTAAGTGTTGTCGAATTGGTTCTGACTCATTGTAACCCTGAATAGAGTTACTGAGGAGCTGCTAGTGGGTTTGAACTGACAATCTTGTGGTTTGCAGTCCAGTGCTAATCCTGAAGCGCCATACCAGAGGACCCTTAAAATAGGATTTGACAAAGTAATCGCAACATCAGTGAGACAAAGTAATGGCAATAATAATAGTTGGCATTTGTAAACCTTTCTTATTGTTCCACAAGCCGAGTTAAGGACCTTATATGAAAGTTAAGGACCTTATATGTGTCACTTAAGTCACGTAACAGACTTAGAAGGTTGGTACTAGCATTATTCCATGCTTTTCACAAATTGAGATTTGGAAAGTTTAGCAATTTGTCCACAATTACACTTTTAATAAGAGGTGGATCTGGGATTTCAACCCTAATAGTCTAACCCTGTGTCCTTACCCATTTATTTCTTAAAGTGTTTCTGCATTTTGGAGTACAATGGTTCTTACGTAGAACAATAGATCCACACAAATAGCTTGAATAAACCAATGTATATAATTAATTAGGAATCTAAATAAAAATACTGATCCTTGGTTTGAATACAGATATTTGCCATTTTGATCAATGCTTCCCATCATTATGATTTCATTGTTTTTTTTTTTTTTTAAATATATATATGTTTGGGAAAATCAGAAATGAAATAAATTCTTGCTCTGTAATCATATAGCAAGTGGTAGTCCTAGGTGTGCAAAGCCAAGCACAGTGTTACAAGCAGAGGAGACTGACAACCCAGATTTTTCTCTATGACAGAAAGTATAATTCCCTCAATACAGAAGGGACTATGCAGAGAATGAAAGCATTTAACATTGGACAATCTTATATTGAATTGTTGACTCTGATGTCTCTTCAAAATTCTCATTGGGATAAAAACAATGATAACATTTCAAGGTGTTGTCCAAAGATACTTATCTCAGTATGTGATATATGGGGAATTCTCCCGACGTATAAAGGGGCTTCAAAAAGTTTGTGGAAAAATGAAATGAAAAGATAATGGAATTTCTCCATGAGCTTTTTGAAGTCCCCTTGTATATAAAGGTAAGAAATCATAGAAATCTTTATTTAACAAAACTATTAAAATGTGAAGCTATTGTTCTCAACATATCCTTCACCTATATATACACTTTTGAAGGCAGTGTTCTGACCTAATAGCAGTGACTTTGGTTTTAACCCTCCCCAGAAGAATCTGCGCTCTGTGATTTACATCTCCTCCAAATGGCAGTTTTGACATCTATAAGGTACCCAAATAATTTCTCTCTAATTTTTCTTTAAGTGTTGGAATATAAAGAAGTCTGACGGGGCAATATCATGACAATAGGGTGGATGAGGTCAGTTTTCTCTATGAAATTTTGATAGGATAGCCCTAACTACCCTCAAAGAATGAGCAGGTGCATTGTCACGATGGAAAACAAAAATCTTGGAGTAATTTTTATGGTCTTTTTCTCATCAATGCAGTTTCCAGTTTTCTTAAAACTTCTTCATAATAAGCCCTCATGATGATCCTGTGTCCCTCAAAAAAATCTATCAAGTTTATCCCTTTGAAGTCCCCAGAAAACAATTATGATAACCTTCTGAGCCTTGAACTTAACTGGCTCAGCAGTTCCCCTTAAAAGCCACAGTTTTGATTGGATCTTTTCATTGAAGGCTCCCTAATGAGACTAAGACAAGTGTATTACTGAGAGAACTTGTCTACAGCTACTCACTGAAAGCAGAGGTATGTTTAAGCATATTTTGTTTGTAATAAACCTATGTATATATGAATTGGATTCCTAGCAATACTTTCAAACTTACCCTTATTTACCCCTCATGGGAAAACAAGTATGAATCCATGACAGAGTTGGAGAAATGACCAACATTTGGCCAGTTAATAAAATACAGAATTGTTTTCCTAGAAACACCAGTGAGACAAGGAAGACACAGAGAGAGGAATCCTGGTCCTACCACAGAGATGAATGGTGTGAGAAAATGTGAGAGAGACTTCTTGTGTAAACATGACTGAGGTTAAAGATACTTGCAGCCCCAGCCAGGCTAAAACACTGGAAGATGAATGTGCCAGGCTGGGAGAGCAGGGTTCTAGCTATCAGGGGAGGTGAGGAGTGGGTAAGAGAAGGGGTCCACGACCTATGCTTATCTATGAACTGAAGTTTTGATCTCAAGGCTGGGAAAGACATGACCAAAAATAAATGTTTAGGGCATGACATTCTTTCCATGTTAGGACACCACATTCTTGCTATTTGGTGACAAATGACTGAACAGTGAACTTGGTCCCATTTATGATCTCATTCCCTAAAAATGAGTCTCGGGGCATCTGGTTCAGAGCATTCTAGGAAAGAGTTAAAACTGAGTATTGCTGCCTCATTCTTTTCTTCATGTCTAGTGAGTGACGGGCTGAGATGTTGAACTTGCTACCTTCTGGAGGTGTTTTCTCTTTTTTTTAGGTTGGTTTTGTTTTCTGCCATCTAGGAGGAACTATGCTTTCTCCATATGTGTTAGAGTAGAACTGTGCCCCATAGGGTTTCAATGGCTAGTGTTTCAGAAGCAGATTTCCAGGCCTTACTTCTGAGGTACATGTGGGTGGACTCAAGCTCCTGATCTTTCACTTGGAACTGAAATTTGACTCTACAACAACTGGTTGTTGTTGTTGTTAAGTGCCGTCGGGTCCGACCCATAGCGACCCTGTACAGGGTTTCCGAGGGTGTAAATCCTTACGGGAGTAGAAAGCCTCATCTTTCTCCCGCGGAGCAGCTGGTAGTTTCGAACCGCTGACCTTAAGGTTCGCAGCCCGATTCGTAACCACTACGCTACCAGACAACAACTGGTAGGGGGAGAGAATAGCCCCCTTAACTTTCTTCTTCATTTGTACATGAAAACACTCATCATGTTTTCTATCTGAAATGCTACAGATGTAATGTAAGAGAAATGGAAAGCTGAGAGTGTGAGTGCGTGGGTGTGTCTGAGGGTGTGTTCTGTGTAGGAAGTGTCTGAAGAGGAGCCCAGCTATGAAAACTTGCGGCAATAATTCCCTAGCAGGCTGAACAAAGCTTCCAATAATAGATGGTGGCATTTACACAAATATTTGTGGTTGTGCTTTCCATTTCTTCTTATAGGAAACAAGGAAGATTTTTAAATGCTTTAGTGATGTGATCAGTGGGCAGTAGTGGGAAAGAATTTCCCTGAAACTTGACTTGCAATCAAAATAAGGAAGGAAGATCTGAAAGAACTGAGAATTTTTCAGCTAATCAGGATGTGGCACTTTCCGACATCTGGATGTCCAAACAAGTGTTTTGAACACAATACTATTAACATGTGTCACTTTAATGAATATTTTCCTTTGGAGTCGATTGGGTGGTTGCATTTTTGGCAATAATTGTGTGGTCTGTTGCTTACATTACCTGACCCATAGTCTATTTTCCTTGTATTGGCTGTGGGAAAGAAAAAAAAATGGAAAATCTCTCAGAACCTGGAAAATAGCACTAAGAATAGGACTTATCTCTTGACTGAACCACTTAACCAGAGGCTCTCTAAGGTTTGTCTCTTCACTATCTGTTCTATCATGCATAACAAAGACTGGGGTAAGCTCTGTTTGTATAGTGTAGAGGACACACACACACACACACACACACACACAAAATGCAATGAGGTCATTTTTTTGGAAGGCCTGAAATAGAAGTCCCAACCTTTGTATTCAATCTCCTTGCTTTTTAAGAACACCAGAGGCAAGCAACTTCCTTGAACCAAAAAGTGTTTTCAGGAGGTTCAATAATGATATGTCCCAAATGATCTTGAAAACAAAGCACCAATGAGGCACATTATCACATGTCCTGGTCAGTTTAAAGTATTAAAGTGCAAAGATTTCTCTTTGTCTAACCAGAGCCATAATAGTTTGAGTCACCTCAGATGCATATGAAAGCTGAACAATGAATAAGGAAGGCTGGACAACAATTGATGCATCTGAATTATGGTGTTTACGAAGAATCTTGAATATATCACTGACTATCAGAGTAATAGGAGTCCTGGTGTGGCACTGTGGGCTAATGCTTCAGACTGCAAAGTCATTTGAAGTGCAAAGTCAGTGGTTCAAGCTCACCTGCTGCTCCTTGGAAATCCTATACAGGGTCACTATGGGTTGGAATCAATTAGACAGCATTTCACAACAACATCAGAATAATGAACAAAATCAGTTTTGGAAGAAGTATGGCTAGATTGCTCCTTGAAAACGACGATGACGAGACTTTGTTTTTCAAACTTTGGATGTGTTGTCAGGAAGGACAAGGCTCTTGAAAAGGGAAATCATGTTTGGTAAAATGGAGGGTCAGGGAAAAAAAGAAAGACCCTTCACAAGCTGGAGTGCCACAGTAGCAGCAAAAATGGTCTCAAACATAACAATTGTGAAGATGGTACAAGGCAGGGTAGTGTTTTTTTTTTTTTTCTTTTTTCTACTGTACATAGAATTACTATGAATTTGAACTGGATATTGTTTGTTGTTGTTAGGTGCCATTGAGTTGGTACTGACTCATAGCAACCTTATGCACAGCAGATGAAACACTGCCCAATCCTGGGCCAACCTCACTACTATTGCCACACTTGAGTCCATCGATGCTGTCACTTGGCCAATCCATCTCGTTGGGTGGGTTTTCCTCTCCTTCTCTGACCCTCCACCTTACCAAACATGATATCCTTCTCCAGTGACTGGTTCCTCCTGACAATTTGTCTGAAGTCTGAGAGACGAAGTTTGGCCATCTTGGCCTCCAGGGAGCACTCTGGGTGTACTTCTTCCAAAACGGGTCTACTGGTTCTTTTGGCAGCCCATGGCACTTTCAATATTATCCTCCAACACTGTAACTGAAAGGCATCAATTCTTCTATGGTATTCCTTATTCACTGTCCAGGTTTTGCATGCATAACAACTAACCACAGATAGGAAAGTGTCACTGATAAGACTACATTTGGATATAGACTTGTGGGAACTTAGGGAGTAAAATGTGTCCCTTCATGGGAGTGGGAGGGGGAAATTTCCATAAAGGAAGGCAAAAGAGATAAGAGCTGCTTGTCATGTGTGAGGAGTGTATGCAGGAGATACTGCAGAAAGACCAGGTGAACCAGTGTTGCTTAGAGAGCTGCTGCCATAGCCCAGATGAGGGGTAATGGTGGCAAAAGTGGGAGTGCAGACACGTCATTGTAGGGTTTTAGCAGTAGTTGTGTCTGAGTATTAATATTATGGATTATTTTCTGTTTCTGATACATAGTTAAAATATAATTGTTCTACAAATAATACATTGCTTATATAATCAGAGAAAACATATACTGCCCCTTTCTTTCTGTTCAGTTGGACATATTTGAGAAAAGAGCTCATTCGGGAGATCCTGGCATTGATAGGATCTGACCTCAAATTTAACAAGCTCTGTTGATGATTCCTCCTGGTATGGTGCTGTAGGATCAACACTGGACAGTGAAGCACAAGGTCAACGGTATGAACCCACCAGCTATTCCTCAGAAACCCTGTAAAGTATAGCTATCGGTCAGAATCGACTTGACGGCACTTAACAAAAACTCTTGAGGATTCCCATCATGTATATATCAATTTGCTGTACTGTGGTGACTTGTGTGTTGCTGTGATGCTGGAAATGATGATACTAGTATTTCAAATACTAATGTGGTCACCCAAGGTGGATAGGTTTCAGTGGAACTTCCGGACTTAGACAGACTAGAAAGAAAGGCCTAGTGATATAATTATGAAAATTAGCCAGTGAAAAACTTAATGATCACATTAGAATATTGTCTGCTATAGTGCTGGGACATGAGCCCCTTAGGTTAGAATGGCCACAACAATGGTTTCAAACATGCCAATGTTATGAAGATGGCATAGGATCGAGCACTCAGTAAATGGCTGTTTGCCAACTCTCTGCTGACCAGGTAGACACTTCAGCCCTTTCTGCCTAAGCTGTGTCCAACATACAGCTCTCTCATCTCCTAAATTGACTAGTCTGCATAGCCATCTGCCCAGCCCTGGTGATTGGAACCTTTTAATGTGAAGATTGCTATCTGTGAGCCCAAGTATGGCTTGATGCATGACTAAAAACACTTCCCACACTAAGCACGCAGGCCTTTGGTTTATGGCCAAAGGCAGTTATGTGTAGAATCTGGAGCTGGTTGTGATTCTAGGGTTCATGTTTTCCTTAATGTTTTTCTCCAAGAGCTCCCCTCCAATTCCCAGTTCTAAGGGATTAGCATCAGACCAGCTGTTGGCTGCCAAAGTTGCTTAGTAATCCACAGATCTCTTATATTGTTTGAAGTGGTGTTTGAGTATGTATCTTCTCTGCTTACCTGAATTATAATCGGCTAATCTCTGCTAACCATATGTAATAGCCACATAGTGCAACATATTTTTGTGTACTATCTCAAATAGTTCTTTACTTGCTTCATGCCTTTATGTCACTCTGAGGGAGGAGAAGATTCTTTTATAGTCCTAATGAGTCTAGTGCAGGTCAGAGATCCTCAAACTTCAACCTGCATTGGAATTTCCTGGTGTATTGGTTGAAACACAGATTGCTTAACTAAACCCAGGGACTTTCGGTCTCAGTAGGTCTGGAGTTAGCTCAAGAATTTACATTTCCAACAAGTTTCCAGGTAACACTAATGCTATGGTTCAAGGATCACACTTTTATGAATTGCTGCTTACAAATAAGCCAGGAATCTAGCACTTACTTTGGGAGATTGGCAGGCAGAGTGAGATCTTAGTGTAGTTTCAAGCTTATAGGGTTCTCATGCCAAGAGGGTAATGGTCCAATCTTTCTTTTATCTGCCTGTGTTCACCAAGCTATTTGATGTGTTTGATGATTACTTAAATTGATTTACTTCTGAGTCAAACTTAATATAACTGATTATCTTTTTAGAGCAGAAATAGCTAGATTGAAACTCGAAACATGCCATTAACCCAGACAACAAGCGTAGGATTGCCACTGACCCAGTAGCTTGGACATTAACCAGTGAGTCTTGAACATTTTTGCTGAATAAGAAGGAATAGGGAATCATGAATTTTACAAAGGCCGAAGACAATTGGAACCAGCAGCTGTGTGATCAAGCTATTTAAATGCTCAAAATCTTGGTTACCTCTTCTTATTAATATTTTCTTACTATGGAGAAGATGTAAGGATTAAAAGTATAAAATCTTTGCTAGGGATCTGAGATGACAGAGATGGCTGAAAACTTCAGGCTTTCTCAAACCCACTTAACAGTAGCTATAGGAGGCTAATGATTTGAACCATCAGTGTAAAATTTTTCCATAGGACAAAGACTGTGGTACCATGGATGTTGTGATGATGTTGTTGTTAAGTGCTTTCTAGTCAGTTCTGACTCATAGCAACCTTGTATAAGGTATCTGAGTTGCAGCTGGTGAGCTTGAACCACTGACCTTGCAGTCCAGCACATTAACCTGCAGTGCCAAATAGTTAAGGTTTTGTGTCAACTTGACTAAACCAGGATTCTCACTGGTCCAGATTTAAACAAAACAAATGGGTTTCTGCTTAAACTATTGCCAAGCCAGTCTTGTACTGGCAAGATTAGAAAGATCTTCAAATGTTTCTTCAATTCTCCTGACCTTCCCATTCTATGGTCCTTTCTTTCAGTGTCTATCCCCATCAAATCCTACTAGTTGAAAGAAATTGGTGTTGGTGACTTCTTAAAGTCTTTGGTTTCCCTAACCTCAATCTAATCCACCATAGTTTTGATGTGTGTCAAATCCTTCAAGTGGCAGATAACCAATTGCTGTTGAGTGATTTTCAACTCATGACAACCTTATGTATATCACAGTATAACTGTGCTCCATAGGGCTTTCAATGGCTTATTTTTCTGGAGTATACAGACAAGACTTTCTTCTGAGGTATGTCTGGGTAGACTAGAACCTCCAACCTTCTGGTCAGCAGCAAGTTAACTGTTTGCATTACCCAGCGACTACTTAGGTAGAACTAGACCAGAAGGAGAATCAGTCTTAGTTAAGGTATCATTTTATTTACTCAGTTGTATTTTCATGTTAATTCTTATCCCTAATTGGAGAGTGAAAGTCTCTCTCATGTACTGAAGTGATTTTAGGCAAACAACAAGCAGGTAAGAGCATCTAAAGTATTCATACACATCAAGCCAGTCTAAAAGTGGGTAAGACTGGTTCTGGGTTCAAATTAACACAAAAAGTATTAGCACTGGAGTCCTGGTGTGGTGATGTAGGATAAGCACTTGACCACATGGTGGGTTTGAACTGCAAGGTTGGTGGTTCAAACTCACTAGCTGCTCCTCGGAAACCCTATGCAGGGTCGCAACCAACTCAACAGCACTTAACAACAACAACAATATTGACATTGAGGAGCTCTGGGGGCACAATGGTTGAAATGTTGGGCTGCTAACCAAAGGTCAATGGTTTGAAGCTACCAGTTACTCTTTAGGAGACAGATGTGGCAGTCTGTTCAGTACAGGTTAAAGCCTGGGGAACACTATGGGGCAATTCTATTCTCTAGGGCCACTATAAATAGGAATTGACTTCACAGCAATGGGATGGATTTATGTTTACATGTAGAATCAGAAAAATCTAGACACACCACACACATACACCCTTCCATGACACCTGCACCCTGGCACACCTCCACATACACCCTACACAACTTGTATATGAAACCAATTTTTCTCATTCTCGACATCTGAAGGGCAACCAGAATCCAGCCTTCTTTAGTAGAATGTAGTATTTTGTCAGGATAAAATGCTCTTAGACCTTCTATTAGAAGAAAAAAACTTCTTTATTTTCAGGATTTGAACGTTGGGGAAGAAACTGAAAGCACCTCAGAAAAATAAAAAGACCCCTTCAGCTGTATTGGGATTCAACACTGTGGCTCCAAAATGTCTAGGGATTTCAAACCTGATGCTAAGACCATTGAACAAGGAAGGAACAAATAGCCCCATGATAAGGCGGAAGCTTAAAATAGTAGGAACAAAGGGCAGCTTATACAGTCCATAGAATATGAAGTGACGACAAGTAGAGCAAAATGAAGTTGAGAATGAATAGGAAATTGCACAAGAGGGCAGGATAAAGAAATCCTAAATACCCTAGTTTCAGTTTCTAGGAGAAGAAAAAATTCAAAGACTACCTCTACCTTTCAAAAGTGTTTGTTCAAACACAATACCCCCCACTTAGCCAATGTTAGCTCTTTATCTCGGCTTCCTAACCCTCTTGGATTTGTTCATGTGAGCTGAAAATCTCAGAGGCTTTTCTGGTGAGGTTTTCTATAAACCCTACTTGAGAGGAAGATCATCATTTTCAGTCCAACCATCACTGGAATGGGTAACCAGGTGCTGTCTCTTTTAACTTTAATTGTAAAAGGTAGCTTCTTATAAACACCCTTTCCCCCACAAGTTGCAGAGAGGCACTGCCCAGAAAGAAAGAGAAGGGATAGCTGAACCACGTTTGGTGAATCAGAATCACCTCACGTGTTTATCTTAGATAACATACCCTTTTCTTAAAGGAAAAAAAAATTACATGCTTTCTGCAGATAACATCCTCATTTCTCTACTTAGCTTTATCTTTATGGATACTTTGGGAAAATGTCTTCAAGTTAGTAAGTGACAGAGTTCAGATTTAAACCAAGACCTGTGCCAAAACTAAGAATATGTCAGATAGTATGCTAGAAACTGTTTATAATTAACTCATCTTGTGCTCATAAAAACAGAATGAGGCAGCTGATTTGGGTTCTGGTTTGAAGTAAGAAAAACTGTAGCAAAGCGGCTTAGTTTAAGGTCATAAATCTTGTAAGCAGCAGGATTCTTAATGTGCTATCTAAGACTACAAAACACACTTTTTCTGGTGGCAGTAAGATGGCGAAAATATAATCAGCAAAGAGTCTTGAGAGAAAGCATAAAAATTAAATGCTTGTTGGGATTTGATAATCAATCATACTCTTATTCTTTCTCTACACTCTAAGCCAGATAAAACATTGGGATAAGATAAATGTGTGTATATATATATATTTGTTGTTGTTGTTATGTGCCGTGGAGTCGATTCCGACTGATAGCAACCCTGTACAGGGTTTCCGAGGCTGTAAATCTTTACGGGAGCAGAAAGCCTCATCTTTCTTCCACAGAACAGCTGGTAGTTTCAAACTACTGACCTTGTGGTTCACAGCCCGATTTGCAACCACTATGCTACCAGAGCTCATATATGTATATGTATATGTATATGTATATGTATATGTATATGTATATGTATATGTATATGTATATGTATATGTATATGTATATGTATATATATATATATACTGGGTTGGATATATCAAACTGGAAAACATTGCATACATGGAAAGTTGTAGGTAGTCAGATTTCCTAACTGTTTCCCCATGAGTTGAATCAATTTACTCACCAAAATGCAGATAGAACTACTCCAGGATTGATAATTGTTGTTGGTAAGTGCCATTGAGTCTGTTCTGAATCATAGTGACGCTGTGTAGGATTTCTGAGAAGCAGCTGAGTTTGAACTGTGGTTTTCAGTCCAGTGCTGATCCCACAGCACCATACCAGGAGTCCAAGACTTGGTCTAGAGGACAAATTGTATTCAACTTTGCTGGCTACATGGAAAAACAAGTATGGGGAGAAGACTTGAATCTGTCACAAAGGGCGGGATTACAGGTATTCAGTCTGTTTCCTATTCTTGCTGAACTGATCATTTTTCTTCCTTGGGGAAGAATGAATAAAACAGAAAGCAAGGACAAGCACATTTCTCCTATTTTTCTCTTCTTGGAAGTGAAATGGAATTTTTCTCCCGTCTAAGGAAAGTTGAAGAACTAATGCTAAAATGTACTTCCCATCACCACATCCCTGGCCAAAAAAAAAAAAGTAATGAAACAATCTTTTAAAAATTTCCTGTTTAGAATTTGAAGGAAAGATTCAAGATTATTAGTAGTTAAGGTGAACTGGTTCTCAAACTTAAAATTAAATATTGTGACCATAGGCAATGTATTAGCTTCTGAATTACAAAATAAATGTTAATTTATCTGCTCAAAGTGAGATAATCCCACACTTTGGGCAATCTAGTGGAACAATTATCATTTCATTGGTGGGGGGCAGTGATCAAAAGAGAAATAAGAGAGATATATTCCAGATGCAACTCATATACTTCTGTCACAAGGCATGAAAAAGAAATCAGGAATATGCTTAGGAATGAGGGGTTGAATGCTAATTATGGTGAAAACAAGGAGGTAGTAATGTGAAAGATGTAAATATCAAAAAAGATGACATACTTTTGAATATTGTTTTCCCTTATATATCATTATAAAATAAACACATGATGGGGAGAGAAAGGAAGAGCCAGAAATATCACCATAGAAAGCTTGTAACTCCGTCTTCTGCCTATAACTGATTGGAATACCTAAAATGGGACTACAACATGCCCAGTGAAGGAGGCTTCTTGCAGAGCCTCTGCATTGCATAAGACCATAGGTGGAATCCTTAACCCCATCCAGAATCTTCTGAGGTGGGAAATTTCCACTGGAAAGGAAAAGAAGACCAGCCTGAAGTGGCTAGAAGAACAGAAGATACTTCTTGAAAGAAAGACCAACAGGAAAAATACAAAACAATAA
>NW_006408651.1:3098928-3120767 GCF_000296735.1 Chrysochloris asiatica
GAGGGTCAGAGAAAAAGAGGAAAACCCCCAATGAGATGAATTGGCCAAGTGGCAGCATCGATGGATTCAAGCATGGTAACCATAGTGATGTTGGCCCAGGTTTGGGTAGTGTTTTGTTCTGCTGTGCATAAAGTTGCTATGGGTCGGTACTCACTCGATAGCACCTAACAACAACAACAACAACAAAAACATTGAAGATCAGAGTCCTGGTTTGGTGCTATGGGTTAATGTACTGGACTGCAAAGTCTGTTTGAACCATAAGGTTGAAGGTTCAAGTTCACCAGCTGCTCCTTCATGAATGGCACAGAGAAATAATGTTCTGAGTTTCCTAGGTTCTCTTGTTTACCATTGTCAAAAAGTTCAACTTCTGGGGAGTTAATTTCACTATAGTTCTGGGTTGAGATATGCTTCTTGAAGATAGTTAGGAAGCTAGAGTGCTTGTTCAACGATATGACATTTCAACCCCATTTGACAGGGAGTGAGAGTTTGGTATGTGTGGGACACCAACTAAGAAAGAAATAAGGAGGCATTGGTGGGTCTCTGAGATGATATATAAGATTTGTATTCAGTACATCAAACTAGCATTAAATTATATATATATATGTATGTATATATATATATATGTACTTTTCCCCTTCTGTCTAGATCTTCATGATCTTCTCACAGTCAGGAAAAGGTTTGATTCATTTCTCCATTTCAGCAGTCAGCAGAGTTCCTGACATGCAGCATCCTTTAAATGATCAGAATGAAGAAAAAAGAAGAAGCAGGTGGAAATAAAGGAAGAAGAAATAAGCTACTTTGACTTAATAATGTACCTATTCACTATTTCATCTATCTTTTAATTGAATATGTAAAAAAAAAAAAATCCATCCAGTTAATTGTTGCTAAATGTCATTGAGCCACTTACAACTCATAGTGACCCTGTATAGAGTTTCCAAGGAGAAACTGGTGAGTTGGGACCACTGATCTTGTAGTTCAAACCAATCTTGCTGTCTGGCTTATTAACCCACAGTGCCACACCAGGACTCTAATTCAGTTGATAGCTGGTAATTTACAAACCAGGTTTTCCCCAGTAGGTGTGTGTATTTGGAAATTTCCCCTTATGGGCTTCTCTTTTCTTCACATAGGCAAGAGCAAGTGTAACACCTCAATCCACATCCAAAAGGTTTTGACTGGCATTCCTGGCAAAAAGAACAGCATTTTCATAGGCATGAAAGTGTGAAACACACAGCATTTTTGGAAAATTTCAAGAAGAGTGGTTTGATTTGCTTTTTGCCATTTTTTTGACTCCTATGCTTTTAGTTAATCAGATTGTCTGTCCCAGCACAAAGCAGAACAGGTCTTCTACTTTTTTTTTCCCTATTACTTGGACTTTTTGATAGTGGTTGTATGCATTTGATTTTAAGATAGATTATGAAGGTCATATATACAGTCTCTTTCTCCTCCACTGCCACATAATTTTACAAAGAAAGAACTTCTGAAAGAAGCTATTAGTTCCTTAAATTGGAAATAAGAGTAGGAAGACCATAAATGACTTGTCAAAAATAAACATTGCACTGATACCAAAAGTGGACTTACTACATTAAAGACAAGCTCTGGGCTTTTCTTTTGGACAAGGCCAGTGTTTTCAGTTTTCTTGGGGTTAAACATAGCGCAGAAACACGTTGCTACAAAACAAAATGGAAAACACTGGGCCCAGTTTTAACTCGATTGCTCTGGATCAGGGTGGGTCACTGTCATCCTGAAATAGCATGTGAGTAGTACAATTTTCTCAAACTCCTTCTACCATATTAAATTACCAAAGTAAATAGCAGCTATATTTTATCTGCAGTATCAGCAAGATCATGTAACACAATGTAGGCTGGTATCACTTAACAAGCTGGGCTTAAAAAAAAGGCGTAGTGGGATATTGGAAAGAGTCAGGCGCTAATGTACACAACAGCATGTGTAGCTCATTACTGTATTATGATGAATTAAAGCCTTAGAGCTAACTAATTGATTCAGAATCCCTTGGATTCTGCAATGTGATGTACTCTTTTGCAAACTAAACTGATTTCTACAGCTTCATTTAGCAAAGTGGGATGGCCCTGTGTTATGATTATATTCCTCTGGGTTGGTGTGAGATGTGCTCAATATACGATAGAGTCCTCTTTGTGTTCAATTAGAAGCAGAGTAAAAGAGATACAGGTGTCACTTTATTGTATGAAATGAGAAGAAAGAAGAGGCAGTTTAACTGTTTAAAATGAAAGATGAAAATGTTTCTTAATTTTTCTTTAGATTTCATATAGTTCCAGCCCTCTTTATTTGAAAGTATCAAATTCCTTGCTGAAGGACACATCTAGTTTAGTAAAAGCCTGCAGATAATTCTAATGCAAAATAGTTTTGTTATTTTTAAGAGCACATGTTATTGAAATTAAAGGCAATGATACGTTCCAAAATTCTATAGCTATACTAACTAGACAATCCTTTTAAATGTCTTAAAATGTTCATGTTTTAAAAAATTATTTACTATAAAGTATAACAGCCTAAGCAATGATATTTGATATAATATAATTTTGTTCTAAGATGTGCAGATGAAAATCTAAATAAATGAGCTTAAGTTTTTGAGCTTAGATAACAAAAACATTAACTGCAACAACTATAACAACAACAATTCCAAACACTGAACATGCCACTTTCTTGATTAAATGACATTAAAATGGTACTGCTAAAGTGTATTTCAATTCTGATTTACACAGTAAACCAAAGGAAACCCTTTATCTTTAACTCCGTTCCAACTCATGAGGACCCTATGTCTGTTGAGGAGAACTGCTCCATAGGACTTCAAGGGTGTGGGCTTTCCGTAGTAGATTATTAGGCAGTTCTTCCAATGTACATTTGGGTGTGTGCAAACACCAACTCTTGTTTGTTGTCAAGGGCTTAATTGTTTGAACCAAGCAGGAATTCTATTTACATGGAATGCACTGCCATTGATTCGAGTCTAACTCATAGTGATCCTTTTAGGATTTCCAAGATCGTAAATCTTTATGGGAACAGCAGCCTCCTCTTTCTCCTTGTGCATAGCCCAGTGTTTATGCTATAGCACCACCAGAGTTCCCTGTTTACATGGTTGTTGTGTGCCGTTGAGTTATAGCTACCCTGTAAAGGGTTTCTGAGGCTATAAATCTTTACAGGAGCAGAAAGGCTCATCTTTCTTCCTTGGAGCTGCTGGTGGTTTCAAAATGCTGACCTTGGGGTTATCAGCCTAATGTATAACCCACTGTTGTTGTTGTTGTTAGGTGCCATCGAGTCGGTACCAACTCATAGCAACCTTATGCACAGCAGAATGAAACACTGCCCAAACCTGGGCCAACCTCACTACTGTTGCCATGCTTGAGTCCATCGATGCTGCCACTTGGCCAATCCATTCATTGAGGGTCTTCCTCTTTTTCTCTGACCCTCCACCTTACCAAACATGATATCATTCTCCAGCGCCTGGTCCCTCCTGACAATATGTTCTAAGTATGAGAGACGAAGTTTGGCTATCTTGGCCTCCAAAGAACACTCTGGCTACACTTCTTCCAAAACGGATCTATTGATTCTTTTGGCAGCCCATGGCATTTTCAATATTCTCCTCCAACACCATAATTCAAAAGCATCAATTCTTCTAATGGTCTTCCTTATTCACTGTCCAACTTTCACATGCATATGAGGTTATTGAAAATACCATGGTTAGGGTCAGGTGCACCTTAGTCCTCAAGCTGACATCAAGCTTAACCCATTAGAACTAGAGCTCCTTCATTTACATGGTTATTGTTGTTATTAGTTGGCAGCAAATAAGTGAATATGATTATGTTTATTAAAGATGTTACTGTGTGTCCCTATCCATAGAAGGAAAGATTCATGAGTTTTGAAGAGGTATTTGAAGTCATCCAGATGACCAACAGTCAATTGCTTATACTCTTGAACCTTCTTAGTAATGGTGCTCTTGCCTGGCAAGACAACTTATTTGTCTTTGGATAACTGAGACAATTAATAAATTCTTTCTTAAGAAGAGCTGAAGTCTGCCAACCTGTAACTTTCCAACTACTTGCCCTGCTTTTCCTTTTGGAAAAATATACACTAAACATGATTCATTTCTATATGCTAACTGTTCCAATATTTAGACTTAGCAATGACATCCCCTTTCTATTGTGTTGTTGTTGTTGTTTTTTTTTTTTTTTGTCATTTTCCTTTATCATAACATTTGCTGTCAAGCCAAGTTTCCCCATTTTATAATGATATCATTGAACTTTTAGAAAACAAATAGAGAACTATATATTTGTCTTTGTTAAAAGAATTTGTCTCTTGCACTTTGGGTATGTGGTTAGAAAAGACCAGTCCCTGGAGAAGGACATCATGCTTGGTAAAGTGGCAGGTCAACAAAAAAGATGAAGATCCTCAACAAGATGAATTGACACAGTAGCAGCACCACTGGGCTCAGACATAGCAGCAATTGTGAGGATGGCAAATGACCAGGCAGTGTTCTGTTCTGTTGTGCATAGAGTCACTATTAGTCAGAAACTACTCAATGGCACCTAACAACAACAATACAGAACAATATTTAATGATGTGATGTCCACTGGAAAATAATGGGTAACAATTTTTATTCAACAGTTTGTGTTTAATAATCTTCATTCTCTGAAAAGTTAAAATATGTACTATACATATTTATTTGTCTCCATACATATATAGAGAGAGGGATTCCCTGGGTGTTGCAAACAGTTAACAAACTCAGTTGCCAGACAAAAGGTTGGAGATTTGAGACCACCTAGAGAAAAGCCTAAAGGAGCTCTGGTAGCATAGTAGTTATGAATCGGGTTGTGAACCACAAGGTCAGCAGTTCAAAACTACCAGCTGTTCCATGGGAGAAAGATGAGATGTTCTGATCCCATAAAGATTTCCAGCCTTGGAAACCCTGTACAGGGTCGCTATGAGTCAGAACCAACTTCATGGCACACAGCCAGCCAGAGAAAATCCTAGTGTGGCACTGTGGGTTAATGCACTAGACTGCAAAGTCGATTTAAACTGCAAGGTTGGTGGTACAAGCTCACCAATTGCTCCTTGGAAACCCTCTGCAGGGTTGCTGTGGGTCAGAACCAACTCAATGGCACTTAACAACAACAAAGAGAAAACTCTAGCAATCTGCTTTTGAAAAATCAGTCTTCAAAAACCATAAGGAGCGCAGTTCCTCTGACACACATGGGTCCACCATTAAGTTGGAATAAGCTCCATTATGGTATAATCATGGTAATAAATTGGTAATAAACATACATGAAAGTAGAAAGATAGAAGAACAGAAGTGGCTTACATGTGGAAGTGGCATTATCATTTCTGTTTCAGATATGTTGCTGTTTCTGATAGGATGGGGATTTAGTGACTTGTTCTCAGGCTCACAACTAGAGGAGCCAGGCAGATGCAAAGTACATCTGTGTTACAGTAAAGCACCCTCCAGCCACACTGAGCTGTCCTGCACAATTGCATGCAAAGGTGCAACTATGAAAGGCACACAGGATATGCACGAGAGCCTATGAGATGGAACAGAGGGACGATTCATTCACCTTATTGGAATTTAGGGAGGAATTTCCTGAGGAAGCTGAAACACTTGGGCCAAGCAGGATAACATCAAAGAAGAGCGAAGAGCATTTCACACAGAGGGATCAGCATAGGCACCCTATGTTAAAATGGAGAGGAACAGAATAAGGGACAGAGAGAAAGCCAGAACCACTTGAGTAGAGAGAAAGTTCATGGAGCTAAGATGGAACTGGATCACACAACTCAAAGAATGGAATCAGTGTTATTAGAGGGTTTCTGTAGAAGCAGTTGAACTGGTGTATGTTTTGCTTTGCATATTCTCAACAACAACAACAAAAGGCATAAAATTATATAAAAGAAAAGTACAGAGAGAATGTTGGGAGTGGGAAATGACACTGGAGAAGCAGAATGAGGGGTATCCTGGTAGGTCATGGTAAGGTGTTTGTCTAAAATTTCAGAGTGATTAGAATTTCAAGGGACTTGAAGGCAAAAAATAGAGTCGTTGAGTGGGAGGTGATTGGGACTGAAGAGTGTAAATATGTGCCCATTAGTTATTTGAATCACAGAAGGGATACTATCTGGTCGTTATAAGAAGAATGTATTAAAGAAAGACAAAAGTTGATGTTTAGCGATTCATTAGGCAGCTATTGAAGTAGTTTAGACAATAGTGTAGGACAGTTGCAATGGAGAGATTGATTTGAGGGATTGTTGTTGCTATTGTTAAGTGCCATTGAGTCAGTTCCTACTTACAGAGACCCTGTGTAAGGTTTCAGAAGAGCGGCTGGTGAGATTGAACTGCCAACCTTATGGTTCAAACTGACCTTGCAGTCCAGTGTATTAACCTACAGTGGAGCCCTTTGTTGGGTATCTTACTTTGTAGGGCTTCATTCTGTACCATCTATCCTTGCACCACTCCCATGGGTATAGGAACGCTCAGAGGCAAGGGGATATACCCACTCAGAGTCTACCCTTACTACACTGTAGAACATATTCCAGGTACTTATGTATTAAGGATATTAAGTATGCATTTGCCCGTAGAGCTAGACTTTCTATGAACTAGGCTCAAGCAAAGTGTGTGTATTCCACTAAATATTTGTCTGATGATAATTAAATGTTTCAATGTGATTAAAAGATTGAAGTCAAAGATGGGCAGTGTTTCGTTCTATTGTACATAGAGTTGTTATGAGTCAGAACCAACTAATGGCACCTAACAGCAAAACAATTTGTTATTAAAGCTGAAATAGTTTATAAGAACATGATTTGAGAATTGACATAATTTTTGGCTTCCAATGGTTTCAACCCTAAAATATAATAATAAACCCAAGCCTGTCTTTAATAATTTGAAAAGAGTAACAATTGAAGTAATAAATTATGGTTGTAATATAATTTAAAAGTTAGCCAACTTCACTGTTCTGTGAATCATAATTAGAAATTTGAATGCATTGTAGTCAGCTGAACATACGTTTCAAGTTGTATATGCATTTTAACCATTTAAGTTTCACCAAGAAGTTCTGGTGGCACGCTGGTTAGAGTCTGGCAGCTAACTGAAAGACCAGAGGTTTGAATCCATCAGATGTCACATGGGAGAAAGATGTGGCAATCTGCTTCCACAAAGATTTCAGTCTTGGAAGGCAATATGGGGTGGTTCTACTCTGTCCAATACGGTCTCTATGAGTTGGAATCAACTTGACAACAGTGGGTTATGTTTTTGGTAAGCTTCATCGTGCTAAACACAAAGTTTGATAGATTAGTTTCTATGAGCCTGTCTCTCAGGTGACAGACAGTAAGGGAGCACAATGAGGTAATATTATTTTCATAAATAAGATATCTGGCAAATGTAATAGTTAGGAAAAGGAAGAGAATGGGTTAAATTCAGGGACAATACTATAGTAGAAATTAAGCATTTTCTAGCTTGGTAAAAACCTAAATGTTACCTCCCCCAAACCTAAATAGTCTGTTGCTTTTAGTTTTTCTCACCTAATCCCAAAGAGAGGTATAATTTAGAGAATGGTACTAACTTCGAAATTGGAATTTTAATGTTCAAGGAAGTACTTCAAATGGTCCACAGGGGCATCTGTTGGACCCTAGCACTCTTTCAACATTTTTGGTGGCCACTAGTCATCCAAGATCTGCCCATACCTCCAAAATGTCCTCATTAAAGTTAGACCTGAGTGGATTCACAAACAGGAAAGCAAGACTGATGTGAACCTTTGCTGAAAATGCAAATCCAATCTAAATTGCCACCCTGTTTTTTAGGTTAAAATTTTTTGGCTGGTTATGTTTTTTTCCAAATTAATTTTGGATCATAAGATTATATTAGCTGGTTTTTGCTGGCACCACACTGCCGAGAGTATGACAAGAAATAGGGAGCCTTGGAAATTCTACATGTCTGCCCTAAGTATTCCAGCCCCATTTTTATAGCTCAACGAATCTTAGATCATTTGGATCTGGTTTAGATAAGCAGACCAAAATGAAACCAAATCAGTGAATCTTCTAAGCTTCCCCCAGCCATTCTTCATTAAGGGAAGAGTCATTTTTTGCCTTTTCTGAAAACACAGAGCCAAGAGACCAATATTCACTGGCTTCCATTCCATTCAAAACTTTTCCCACAACTCTGCTGCCAACTCAAGAGCAGAAGTTTTAGTTTTTGCAATTCTGCCTTACAAATACAGGAAAGTTATATGGGGACATTCCTATAGCTTTATCAGGTCATATGCTTCTCTTTGGTCTCATGAGTCCATGCAAAGCTGTGTAGCTGGGCATTTGTGAGTTCTCAGGCTCCAAAAAGTCTGCCAGTATAGATGTGCCATGTCATGTCATTGCTACTAAAGTGTCATGGAAAACATCTAAAAGGGATGCTCCAAATGTTGTAAGATCATTTTAGTCTTCTTCAAAACTTTGGGACAACTGCAAGAGGATGTAGATAGAAGATGCATATGTTCATATTACCTCTAGATGCTCAAAAGTTGATCTGCAAACTTGGTTCCACCAGTTGCCACTGATTCCTTTTCAATTTATGGCAACCACGTGTGTTTCAGAGTGGAACTGCTCCATAGAGTTTTCATTGGTTGGCTTTTCAAAAATAGATCATCAAGCTTTTCTTCCAAGGTGGCTTTGGGTGAACTTGAACCTCTAACCTATCAGTTAGCAGTTAAGCTCATTGATTATTTACACTACCCAGGGCAAATTTGGTTGTTGTTGTTATGTACCTGGGAGTCAGTTCTGACTCATAGTGACCCTGCACAGGGTTGCCGAGGCTGCAAATCTTTACGGGAACAAAAAGCCTCATCTTTCTCCCGCGGAACAGCTGGTAGTTTCGAACTGCAGTAGACTGAAGCATATTGTAGAGAAGAAGACACATTCTTCTGCCCTCAGTGGACACCTTCTGCCCTGATTTTCCAGGTGAACTTCAAGCACAATCTTTTGGCTACTCACTGACTGCCAAGAAGTAGGATCTAAGGTAGAGCAGCCTTGTGGTATATTTCAGCTCCTAACAATTATAGAGTCAAAGAACACCAGAACTAGAAGTTGTCTTTGATATAGTCTAGACCAGTACCCCCACTTCATATATAGAGAAATGTTGTGTAGAGAAATTGGGTTACTTTCCCATGGTCTCATGGACAGTTTGGGTATCATTATGATTACAATTTAGGCTTTTCCAAACTTGGCAGTTTCAGATTTGTATTTGGCGGCTGGTGGTTTCTTCCAGTTCTCATAAATTAAAGAAGTGCTGAACAGCAATCAAGTTGTTACTTTTTGTTCTTTATGTTGTTATATTACAAACGTTAAAGTCTAAGATCTCAAGAATTTTATAATATGGACTTAAAAATCTCTAAATTTCTCATTGATAACTGCATCTCTAAACACATAGCTCAATTAAACACAAAAAGAGTCATAGATTGCTAGTTTCATGAGAGCAACAATTAGATTGTCCTGTTCAGAATTATATCTCTAGGGCCTAACACAGTGCCTGCACAGAGCAAATACTCAACACATATTTACTCAATAAATTCTTCTCCTGTATATCCAACATTTCCGTTGCTTCAGCCAAGTAATATTAATGTCTTAGAAGTGACACATATTTAAAAATCTTTTGTAGTTACCTTGTCCCCCTCACAGTCACCTTCATTGAAATGTTTCCTATTCTGTGTTCTATGCCTTCATGTGTCTTCCATTGTCTTGATTTAAAAACCAATACTTCCATTATTGAATATTAATTGTATACATTTTCCTGTTTTATTAAATCTTTTATTGAATTACAGGGTTTGAAGAATGGTTATTCATTTGAAACAGAAAAGAAAAGAGATTTCTGTTTGAGATACCAGGGATTAGGTGTCACTATGTTCATTGTAAAGACAGCTGATGAACATAAATTAATCATTGAAATTCTGTTTGGAAAAGGTTTATGTTTATGCTTTATGTTGTTGTTGTTAAGTGTTGTCGAGTCAGTTCTGACTCATAATGGCCCTGTGTAGGGTTCTCTAAAGAGTGAGTGGTAAGTTTGAAGTGTTGACCTTGTGACTCCAATGACTTTGCAGTTCAGTGTTTATCATACAGTGCCACACCAGGGCTCAGATACACTTTATAGACATATAGTATTCTGGCCACGTAGTGGTTACGAGTCAGGCTGCTAACTCCAAGGTCAGCTGTTCAGAACTACCATTCTGTGGGAGAAAGGTGAGGCTTTCTGCTCTTGTAAAGATTTACAGCATTGGAAACCCTATGCAGGGTTGCAATGAATCGGGACAGCTGAGAAAGCTTGAAACCTTGATCGATCATTCAATCCAATCCCCCTGTAACATGAATGCAACGAATGGTGAGGACACCACCAACACCATGCTTTATATTTATAAGGGTGAGTCCTTTTTTGACGAATTTTCGGCTGAGAAAAGAAGGAAATGTTGATTGGGAAGTGTGAGCTACAGTGTAGTCTATGAGAAGCATATGTTTTTGAGATGTTCAGAGTCCCTGGGTGCCATGAATAGTTATGTGTTCAGCTGTAACTGACAGGCTGGAGGTTATAGTTTACCTGGAGTCACCTCAGAAGAAAGACCTGGGGATCTGCTTTTCAAAAGAGCAGCCATTAAAAACCCTATAAAGCATAGTGCCACTCTGGTAAACATAGAGTTATCAGGGGTTAAGTTGCCTTGGTGACAACTGAATGGAGATGTTCAAACCTTCCTGCTAGCCCTGATGACTTCTGACCTAGAGAGACAACAAGGGGCTCAAAAGGAAGAGCTGTGTGAAACACTGGAGAGTGATTGAACCGTTGTTGCACATAGCTTAATTGACAGTAAGATTGAGTTTAAATTGCAAAAAATAATCTGTGAGTTTCACTATGAGGTTGCCCAGAAGGTGATATATTTTTGGTCAAAGACTTTTTTTGGTGAGCCTTAAGAAACAACAACTGCATACTTCTTTCATTTGTAAGCCTGGCCCCATGTGGAGGTATGGACTAGGCAAATAAATAACAAGAATAAGAATGTCTTTATTCCTTGACTCTGTCCTTTGTATCGTGGCAAACTGGTCAGGGACACTGAAACATTAACATGGCTGTGTGAAACTCTCACAGTGGCCGAGGAGGAACAATTTTCAATTTGTTACACTGTTAGGCTGAGAAAGCTTGAAATCTTGATCGATCATTCAATCCAATCCCCCTGTAACATGAATTAGCAGTGTCAAGATGCTCAAAGCATTTTCACTAAATATAAATAAATAAGATATTTTTATAAACTTTTGATGAAGGTTTATTCAGTGTGTCTCTTGTGTAGTTAGAAGAAGACCCTGGCATATGGATTGTTGCTAAACAAATATTTAATGGATGAATGAATTAGTAAACTAGTGAAAATTAGTGTGATAGGAGTTTAATGATGTTGGAGTTCAGAGGAAGGAGACCAGAGAAGGTTACGACCAGTTGGGCTTTTGTTGTAATTCAGAACTTAGTGAAGTCTTAAGTGGGCATGCAATGAGAGAACAGATGAGTGATGCCGTATGGTAAACGCGGATAAGGTATTGTATCTCACTGACTACAGAGAAACTATTAAGATATAGGAGAGGAAAAGAGTTAACGGTAATTGAGTTTTCTAGTCTGAACAGGAATATTCAAGTTGTGTGGCATGAGCATGAATAGTGCTATTTTTAGGTAGCGTTGGTTGGTATGATCAAGAAATCGTTGCATGGAGACTCCCACGGAGAGTGGAGCTGAAGACAGACTGAGATTTCTATTCAATTTAAGAATGCTGGCATTTGGAGTGCAGAGAAAGAGATAAGTTCAGTGAGTGAAGAATGTAAATAGCAGAGGCCTAAAGACTTCTGCTAAAGAGTCCTGGTGTGGCGCTGTGGGTTAATGCACCAGACTGCAAAGCCGCTTGAACTGCAAGGTCGGTGGTTCAAGTTCACCAGCTGCTCCTTGGAAACCCTATACAGGGTTGCTATGGGTCCGAATCAACTTGAGGGCACTTAACAACAACAACAAAGACTTCACTAGGAGTCTCTGGGTAGTGGTCATAACTGACTGAACTATCTTTTAGCATTTCAAACACACCCAAAGGCACCTTAGAAGAAAGGCCCGGAGATCTATTTGGGAAAAGGAAGTCTCTGAAAACTCTTAGGAGCATAGTTGCCCTCTAATACACATAGGGCCACAGTGAATTGGGCTCACGTTGACGGCAACATGTTTCTTTTTGGTGAAGGACCACATAAGGAGTGGAAACAGATGGATTAGAGATGATACATTCAAAGGATTAAAATGATTAGATTTGTGAGTCACAAAATCAAGAGTGAAGAGAGTTTTAAGGAAAATATATTAAGAATTTTCAATTATTAAAAATAAAACTGAACCATCAAGGGAAAAGATCAGAGTGCAGGACTCTACCCAGAGAAGCAATAACGCCAGAGATGGAGGCAGAGATGATGACATGGAGAGATGGAGCGGCTCGGGACTCTGGACTCAGGGAGGGAGAGGGGCTGTGTGCTGATGGCTGGGGGGCAGGTTTGTGGGGTGTGCCCTTTGGTTGTTTGAATGGTTATGTATTCCTGAGTACTTCTGTGCACATCCAAAAAGAAAAAAAAAAAAAAGAGGGAATGGAAGCAAATGCTGTTGAAGGATGACACATGGAGGGGATTGTAATCATTGCAATGAAATGAAATACAATAGGATGAATGTAAAGCTGATGTTCTCCCATGTAAACTATCACTCAATTCACAATAAAAACTTAAAACAAAACAAAACAAAACCTGGAAGAGAAAGGTTAAGTCCATTGGATTAATAATTGATTTTCAAACTGAACTTGTAAAATTCATCTCTGTGACTATGTTAATGTGACATATTGGTATCTAGTTAGATCAGTTATAAAATTTAAATAGTAATAATAATCTGCCCCTAATTATTGGAAACTATGAATATATTTTGGATTTCTGGTGTGGCACTGCAGGATAAACACTGGGTTGCTAACCACAAGTTTGGCAGTTCAAACTCACCTTGGAAACCCTATACAGAGTCTCTATGAGTTGGAACCTAATCGATGGCACTTGACAAAATGCATATGTTTTTGAAATGAAGCCGTTTAGCTTGTGCCTTTTGCTGTGATTTGTTTACACTGAGTAGCTGTATCACAACAAGAATTAACATGTACAGTCTGTTTCTTAGTAGTGAAGGGTATTCATTGTTAGCATTAAGGAAAACATAGTCCATCTAAGGTCAGATACATGTTTTCAGCAGAACTGGCAGTCATTCACTTATTGGGTAGCTAACAAAGAATTTTCAGTGTAAGGACAAAGTGGGGGGTGGATGCTCCAAAGTTCAGGTAGCCAATGTGCTCAGTGCTGTGGCTGAACAGGATTAGAGAGATATCACTAACCACATAAGGAAGATTTTTAGGCCACTGCCATGTAGGATTTTGTTTACTGGTTAATTTTGCAAACAACCTTCCTCAGATCAGACCAAACATTCAAATTGCTTAAGCTTGGAGATAATTTGGTAGGTGGCTCCACATATACATCAAGACCTAGACTTAACAGACTCTGAGAAATCGTTGAGTCCAACGTTCTAGCCAATGTTCTGTTCTGCTTACAATATTTACTGTACATACTCAATCAGTTTTTGCTCGAATGCTTCTGGCAAACACAGCACTCACTCTACTACATCCTTTATGATGAAGTCCTTTCTGAAATTAGTAATCTGTATTTTAGAAATTTTAGTATTTCCTGAAGTTAACACCTGAATAGTACTTGTTGTTGTTGTTACGTGTCACCAAGTCAGTTTCAACCCATAGCGATACTAAAGTACAACAGAATGTAACACCATCCAGTCCTGCTCCATCCTCACTGTTGTTTTTATATTTAAACCTATTGTTGCTACCACAGCATCACATCTATCTCCTTGGGGTCTTCCTCTTTGTCATTGACCCTCCACTTTACAAAGCATGATGTCTTTCTCCAGAGGCTGGACACTCCGGACAACATGTCTCAAGAAGAAGAGGCGAAGTCTCACTATTCTAAGTAACATTCTGGATATATTTCTTTCATGAAAGATTTGTTAGTTCTTCTGGCAGGTCATGGTATGGTCAGTATTCTTTTTGATGGATTCTTCTATGGTCTTACTTATTCATTGTCCAACTTTCACATTTATATGAGCCAACTGAAAATACCGTAACTTGGGTCAGTTACACCGTATTCCTCAAACTGACATCTTTACTGTTGAATACTTTCAAGAGGTCTTTTGCAGCAGATTTGCTTAATGCAATAGGTCATTTGATTTCTTGACTGCTGCATCCATGAGTGTTTATTATGATCCAAGTAAAATGAAGTTGTTGACAACTTCAAATCTTTTCTCTGTTTATCAAGATTTTATTTACTGATCTAGTTGTGAGGGCTTTCATTTTCCTTACAATGAGGTGCAAGTCATATGGAAGGCTAGAGTCTTTGATCTTTATCAGTAAGTATTTCAAGTCCCCTTTGTTTCTAGCAAGCAAGGTTGTGTCATCTGCATATCTGTTGATTGTTAATGAATCTTCCTCCAATTCTGAAGTCACATTCTTCTCCATATAATCCAAACTGTTTGCTCAGCATACAGATTGAAAAAGTATGCTGAAAGGATACAGCCCTGACACACTCCTGATTCTGATTTTAAACCGTTCAGTTCAATATCCCCTTATTCCATTCTAATGACTACTTTTAAGTCTATGTGGGAGTCCTGGTGTGGCGTTGTTGGTTAATGTGCTGGACTGCAAAGTCTGCTTGAACCGCAAGGCTGGTGGTTCAAGCTTATCAGCTGCTCCTTGGAAACCCTATACAGGGTTGGTTGGAATCTGACTCTACCGCACTTAACAACAAGAAGTTTATGTACAGATTCCTCATGAGCAAATTAAGTGTTCTGGAATACCCATTCTTTGCAGTTTTCCATAGTTTGTCATGATCCACACAGTCACATGCCTTTGCATAGTTAATAAAGTACAAGTAAGCATATTTCTGGTATTCCATGCTGATAGCGTAGTGGTTACAAATCAGGCTGCTGTTGTTGTTGTTAAGTGCCGTCGAGTCGGTTCCGACCCATAGCGACCCTGAACAGGGTTTCTGAGGCTGTAAATCTTTACGGGAGTAGAAAGCCTCATCTTTCTCCCGCGGAGCGGCTGGTAGTTTCGAACCGCTGATCTTACTGCTAACCTCAAAGTCAGCAGTTTGAAACTATCAGCTGTTCCATGAGAGAAAGATGAGGCTTTCTGCTCCTGTAAAGATTTGCAGCTTCAGAAATGCTGTGCAGGGTCACTGTGAGTCGGAACTGACTCCACGGTACTTAATGACAACAAAAATGCTTTTAGCCAAGATTCATCTGACACCAACAATGATATCCCTAGTTCTATGTCCTCTTCTGAATCTGGCTTGAATTTCTAGTAGCTCACTGTTGATGTACTCCTTTAACCATTTTTTCATTATCTTCAGCAAAATTTTACTTGAATTTGATATTAATAATGCTGTTAGGTGATATCCACATTCTATTGGGCCATCTTTCTTTGGAATGGTCACAGATATGTATCTCTTCCAATCAGTTTTCCAGGTAGCTGTCTTTCAAATTTCTTGGCATAGATGACTGAGTTCCTCCAGTGCTGTTATCAGGTTGTTGTAACATTTAAAATTGTATTACATCAATTCATGCAGCCCCAATTTTTTGCCAATGCCTTCAGTGCAGCTTGGACTTCTTCCTTCAGTAACATTGGTTTTTGAGTATATGCAACTTCTTGAAATGGTTGAGCATCAGCCAATACTTTTTGGTACAGCAACTGTATTTTTTCCATCTTTTTTTGATGCTTCCTGCCTCATTCAATATTTTGTCCATAGAATCCTTCAATATGGCAACAAAAAGCTTGAATCTTTTCTTCAATCCTTTCAGCTTGAGAAATGCTGAAGGTGTTTTCTTTTGGTTTTCTAACTCTAGGTCTTTGCACATTTCATTATAATGTTTTAATTTGTCTTCTTGAGCTGCCCTAGAGATTTTCTATTCAGCTCTTTTATTTCCTCGTTTCTTCCAATTGCTTCACTTTAGTGCTCAAAAGCAAGTTTCAGAGTCTTTCTGACATCCATTTTGGTTTCTTCCTCCTTTCCTGTCTATTTAGTTAACTTTTGCTTTCTTCATGCATGGTGTTCTTAATGTCATCCCACAACTCTTCTGATCTTTGGTCATTAGTGTCTAATACATGAAATCTGTTCTTTAGATAGCCGCTAAATCCAAATGGAATATAGTCAAGGTCATGTTTTGGATTGCATGGACTTGTTTTAAAATTTCCTCAGTTAGCCTGAATATGATCAACTGATGGACTATTCTACAGTTGTCTCTTGCCTTGTTTTGACAGATGCTATTCTGGTAGTGAAGGAGTGCTGGTAGCATAGTGGTTACAAATCGGGCTGCGAACTTCAAGGTCAGCAGTTCAAAACTGCCAGCTGTTCTATGGGAGAAAGATGAAGTTTTCTGCTCCCGTAAAGATGTACAGCCTCAGAAACCCTGTACAGGGTCACTATGAGTCAGAACCAAATTCATGGCACATTACAACAACATTCTGGTAGTGAAGTGGTTGTGAATCAGGCTGCTACCTCAAGGTTAGCAGTTCAAAACTACCAGTCATTCCTCGGGAGACAGATGCAACTTTCTGCTTCCATAAAGACTTACAGCCCTGGAAACCCTGTACAGGGTTGCAATGAGTTGGAAACAACTCCATGGCACATAAACATACACACACACTGAGCATCTCCATAGTCTTTTCACATAGATGTAGTCAGTTTATTCCTGCGTGTGCCATCTGGTGAGGTTTACATCTTTGATATTTTTGAAAAAAAAGGTATTTTCGATGGAGAAATCATTGGTCCTGAAAAATTCTATTGTGTGATCTTCAACATCATTTTTATTACCAAAGCCATATTTTCCAATTACTGATCTTTCTTCCTTTTTCCAATGTCTACATTTCAATCATAAGTAATTATCAATGCATCTTGATTGCAGGCTTGATCAATTTCAGACAGAAGAGGTTGGTAGATTTCTTCAAGTTTATCATCACTGGCTTTAGTGGTTGGTGTGTAAATTTGGATAATTATGGTACTAATTGGTTTTCCTTGCAAGTATATGGATATTTACCTTATCACAGACAGACATATCTTGAAATATTCTTTTTGACAATGAATTCAAAGTCTTTTTTTTTTTTTTCAATTTCTTATACTTGGCATAGTAGACCACACGATTGTCTGATTCAAAATGGCCGATATCAGTCCATTTCAGCTCACTGATGCCTAGGATATTGATCTTTACTTATTCCATATCATTTTTTTACGACTTCCAATTTTCCTAGATTTATAATTCATACATTTCACATTCTGATTATTAATGGATGTTTGCAGCTACTTCTTCCCATTTTGAGTTGTGCCACGTTAGCAAATGAAAGTCCAGAAAGCTTTGCTCCATTTACCTCATTGAGGTCAGCTATACTTTGAGGAGGCAGTTCTTCCCCAGTAATATTTTGATGCCTTTCAAACTGAGGGGCTCATCTCCTGGCACTCTGTCAGACAGCATTCTGATATTATTCATAAGGTTTTCAGTGGTTAACCATTCAGAAGTGTTCCGCCTCTCTTTCTTCCCAAACTGTTCTAGTCTGGAAGCTCTGCTGAAACCTGCTCACCATGGGTGACTCAACTGGTATTAAAAATTCTGCTGACATAGCTACCAGCCTCACATCACCACAAAAGCCATCATAGTCTGACAAGCTAACAAAGGGAATAGTGCTTAATATCTGCCAAATTCTGTTGTCAGAACTTCATACATGTTAAGTAATTTCACCTTTACTATAACATGGATAAAATGGCCGTGTAATAAAGTAAATCCTCTTAAAATCCATCTAAAATTCTTTTAGATGAGGAAACTGAGATACGTGAATTGGCTAAGGAACCTATCTAAAGTTAAAGAATTTGAACCATGTGTTTTTGTTCCTGTGCCCAAGCTCATAATTGGTATGTTTTAATGTTTAATCCTTCTTGCTAGGTTTTAAAATATTTGAAGAAGTTACTAAAGCTACCCTATGCATCTTTTTTTTCCAAGCTAAATCTCCCCGAGTGAATATAACCATCTCTCTCACACATTGGTTGTATTCTTCTAGAAAAACATAATTTAGTTTGTCGATGTCCTTTTTAAATCTTGCTCAGAACAGAATACAGTCTAAAGTCATGGTCTGATCAATGCACAGAACTTAATGGAAAAAAAAAACTTAAGGTCTAAATTCAGCATGCAAAGTAAAAATGACCCTTCAAGAAACCCTTAACGGATTCATGAAGAATACCCACGTCAATGTTTATATGATCCGGGATAGAAATCCTTCTGTTCATTAAGATATGAGAATCATTGTGGTAGACTAAAGAAAGAAAGTTGAAATGCAGATACCTGGGCATTGAGAACAAGTTGCCTTTAAGACATACTGAAATCCTATGTGATGAATTAGGGATCAGTGGATACGTGATACTGAACTAGTTTGCCGGCATTGTTATTTAATTCTGATGAAATGTTAAGATCCATAATATATATTAATGTGTTTGTGTTGTATTGAGGATCATACAAATATGTGAATAAAGGAAGGTTCTAGAATCTGTTTGTCAGTTAATAGTATATAATGACAGGGCATGTGCATATTTTCATTAAGTGAGGTATCAGCATAATTAAGGCAAAAATAGCTTATTTTTTGGGGGGGAGTTTGAAAGGTCTTATTCTTTTTAGGAATAAAGCAAAAACACACATATAGCACATAAACAGATATATAAAATATCTTAACAAATTGGGTGTCAGGAACGAATATAAAAATATGTCCGTTGTGGCACCAGGTTGGTGGTTCAAACCCACCAGCTGTTCTTTAGAAACCCTGTGCAGGGTCACTATGAGTCAGAACTGACTTGACAGTACTTAAAAACAACAACAACAAAAAAAGCTCTTTTTAAGGGCTGATAATGAAAACAGAAGAGAAATGCTGCTATATACTATTGCTTCTTGATTTGGATACTATGTTATTACAGTTCAAAGTTGCCTTTCCTCGAGTAACATTAGGAAAATAAATGGCAGAGTAGACAGTTCTATACACCCATCCCTCTATATAAAACTCTGTAAGAACGCTGAAAAACAGTAACAATGTTCTAGTGTGTGACCCTGGTCCCTAGTTTGGAAGGAACAGGGAAGAACTTACTTGCAAATTGTTTTTTTTTTTTTTTTCTAATCTGTTTGGGAGCTCCTTAAAGGACTATTGAAGGCACTCTTTCTGTTGTACTCTTAAGTTGGAACCCACTCAGGGTGGCTGAGAGGTGGACGTTGCTTGACAATATTCTAAGATTATTGAAAACCCACACAAACCTGGAACAAGAAATTCAGTTAAGACATGCATTGGGCTGCCTAAGAGGAAGGAAAAGCCAGACAAAGAGTTTCTTTGCAAAATTAGGTTGCTTGTAAGCATTTGTATGCTAGGGAACTTAGAAACCTATACATATGCCCAAGATAATAGACATGCATGGAAAAGACCTAAGAAGATCCTATGTTTTACCACTGGATGAGCCATAGACTTAGTTCAAGTTAGTAGTAAAGACAAGGCAGATTTTAAGCATCATGGCTAAGAGATGAAGGTATGCCCCAGCCCAGAACTCATTCCTGAAGACTAGGCAAAGAAAACAATATAGAGGGAAATAGGCTTCAAAAAGTTTGTGGAAAAATTCCATTACCTCCAAGTTCATTTTTTCCATAGATTGTTGAATCCTAGATGGCATTAAACAACAACTATATATATATATATATATAGTTATAAATATATAATATATAAATATATATATATATATTTGTGTGTGTGTATGTATGTGTGTGTGTGTATTGCTTGCTTAGTACTGCCAAATCAGTTCCGACTCATAGCAATCCTGAATAGGGCTTCTAAGGAGTAGCTAGTGGATTTAAACTGTTGGCATATGGTTCAAGATGACCTTGTGTGGTCCAGCGCTTTATCCTGTAGCACCATATGAAGAATCAGTACACACACACACACACACACACATGCACACACCTGTGCAAGGTTGAATAAAAAATTATCTGCGTTCCAATTATATTAAAATGCCTGCCCATGTCCACAGATGATGACAACATTGATTGTGCAGGTGAAATGATTCTGTTGCATAGACAAGTAACAGCGCATTATGTGGTAAAACATTTGCAAACCAGCCATGGCTCTGCTAATAAAGTAATCCACAACAGACTTCGGTTTTGAGAAGTTTATTCAAGATGGGTACTGAAACAACTCATGGAAGAGCATAAAGAGAAACATTTGGACATCTGCAAACAAGAATTTGACCCATACTTGAAGGAAGGTAAAAGTTTCTTAAAATAATCATTATAGGTAACGAAGTATGAATTCCTCACTACTGAGCCTGAGAGTAAATGGCAGAGTATGGAATGGTAACATCTGCAATTGCTAACCAAGAAAATGTTCAAAAGTCAACAATCAGCTGGAAATTGATGCTTACAGTTTTCTGGGCTTCTCAAGCGCCAGTATTGGAAAACTATCAGGAAAAAGTTCATGAATCAACAGTGCTCATTACAATGATATGCTCCCTGAAGAGCTGAAGCCTAAACTTGTATTAAATTCAGAGGTCTGCTATTCAAGGACATTGTGATCTTGCGTGACAATGCGCGTCCTCACACCTCTGCCCACACTGTTGACACTCTGCAAAAATGTCATTTTGCGATCTTAAGCATCCTTCCTATAGTCCTGATCTTGCGCCATTGGACTTTCACCAGTATGGTCTCCTAAAAGCACTCCTCAAGGACCAAGATTCACTTTTGATGAAGAAATGAAGACTGTAGTGCACTTGTGGCTTGTAGCTCGGTATAAAAATCTTTTTAAACTAGGGAATACGAAAGTTAGTTGACAGATGGACACAGTGTATTCAAAAACAATGAGACTGTGTTTTAAAATGATGTATTTGTGTTTTCTAAAAGCTAATTAAAATAAATCTACAGCCAGAGTTCAGATAATTTTGGACTCACCCTGGTATGTGTGTGTGTGTGTGTGTGTGTGTATAGTGCACTGGCTGTGATAAGTACTGGACTGTGAATCACAAGGTCCATGGTTCCTCTGAGCCACCAGTTCCTTGGTGGGAGAAAAATGAGGATTTCTGCACCATTGGAGATTTAAAGCTCGGGAACCCTATAAGGGTTGCTATGAGTTGGAACCAACTCAAAGACAGTTAACAACAACAGTAGTTAGGACTAGGCTTAGTATTAGGGGTAAGGTTTGATCTAGGGCTAGGAATAAGGTTTGGTCAAGTTTGTGGGTTTACAGTTAGATTATTTTGTTTATTTTTTAATTGAAATCTATTTAATTTTCTCTTTATTTGTAAGTTCTGTAACTGGATTATTCCCTCTTTTAACCTTATGTTTTTGTTTTTGTTGTTACAACTGTATCTCTGGTTCTCCCTTTTTAGTCTCTTACTTCTGTTTTCGATCTTGTGGCTCATGACAAGCTATGGGCAACATTGTGAAGTATGAGTATTCAGGAACACTTAATTTTCCTCATGAGGAATCTGTACATGGACCAAGAGGCAGTTGTTCAAACAAAACATGGGAACACTGAATGGTTTAAAATGAAAAAAGGTGTGCGTCAGGGTTGTATTCTTTCACCATACATATTCAACCTGTATGCTGAGCAAATAAGCTGAGAAATTGGATTATATGAAGAAAAACATGGCATCGAGATTGCAGGAAGACTCATTAACAACCTGCAATATGC
>NW_006408651.1:3121387-3123943 GCF_000296735.1 Chrysochloris asiatica
CATATTTGGTAAGGTGGAGGGTCAGAGAAAAAGAGGAAGACCCCCAGTGAGATGGATTGGCAAAATGGCAGCATCAATGGGCTCAAGCGTGGCAACAATTGTGAGGTTGGCCCAGGACTGGGCAATGTTTTGTTCTGCTGTACATAGGGTCACTATGAATTGATAGCAACTCGATGGGACCTAATAACAACAACAATAACAACAACTTCTCTTTTTCTTTGTGTACATCTATCTTTGGGTTACGCAAGAGACACATATGAATACAGCAAATATAAGAAAGTTTTTACAAAGTTCATTATACAGTAGTAGAAAGATAACAACTATGAATGTTGTAATTTTGTAAGAAGTTCCCCACAAGTGTATATTTTATATCAGAGAAATGCAAATGGGAAAGGAACTATATACATGAAGTGAATGTTGGAATATTTTTATCGAGACATGTCTCATGCTTTTGAGAATTCACTCCAGAGTGAAATCATAGAACGGTCATAAAGGGAGAAAAAAATTTTTTTACACTAAGGGTTGATTACCATAAAATAACTGAAAATTTATTTTTTAATTGTGAAAAATATATTTAACAGATAATGCATATAAAAATGTATCAAATGTAGGGATGATTGTACCTTGTTTATAAGAGAACTGACATTTAGAAAATTAGGTCAATTAATTGGGGAGAACATTTTTTCTAGAAACAGTTTTATAAACTAAGTCCTGTTCTTTTTGTTTAATGCCATGTTGACAAATATTACAACATGCTTTTAAAATGAAGAGGAGACAGTTCCACTGTGGAATATAAAACTTTTAAAGTCTGAATAAATTAAATAATCAGAACAAATGATGAAGTTATCCAAACAATTTCAGCTGTATCTAGGGGTATTGCTTTTGAGCATGTTCTCATGCAGCAATTTTATGACTTTTTTTCAGCTTTGTATGTAAATATAACCTATTTATAGGTATGAAATAAACACATGTATTTGAAATAACTTCAAAACTACAGAAAATATGCAATATATTCTTAATCCAGATTCCTCATTGTTAACATTTTTCTCATTTGCTTTATTATATTCTTTCTCCACTTGTATATAAATATATTTTACTTTCCAGAGTAACTTGAGAGTAAGTTTCCAATGTAAACTACTACTTTATCTCTGAGATGCTACAGTGTATGTTTACTACTAAAAAAAAAAAAAAATCCTGTTATATAATCACTACATAACTGTTAAATTCAGGAATGTTGATTCACTACTATTATCTAATTTATAGAATTTATTCAAAGTGTGGTGCTGTAGGATAAAGCACTGGACCAGAAGGTCAGTTTGAACCTCAAGGTCAGCAGTTCAAACCTACCAGCCTCTCTTTGAAATCCCATACAGGGTTGTTATGAGCTATAACCTACTCAGTGACACTTCGTGTACCTTTAAAAAACAACCAAACCCTATCTAATCTAGGATCCAGAACCATGTATTGCATGTAATTCTTCATAATTCTTAATCTGTAACCATTCTTCAGTCTTTGCCTTTTGTGTGATCTTGCCATATTTGAAGAGTAAAAGCAAGCTACTTTGTAAAATACGTTTCCATTTGAATTGATTTAACATTTCCTCATGACTGAAAATATATTTGGGATAGGGATACTAGCTACATATGTAATATTGTGTTCTTAGTGCGTTGCATCTGGAGACACATGGTGTTGGTTTGTCCTGTGACTGGTAGTCTGACTCTGGCCAGTTGGTAGGGTGCTGTGCGTTTGGTTTCTGCATTATAAAATTACTGTTTTCCCCATAGAAATTAATAAGTAATTTGTGGAGAGCGAGCCTTTGGTTATGTAAATATCCTGTTCTTCATCTTGATTTCACTCACGTTTTCCTTTCATTAGTTTTAACAACCATTTATTCTTTCCTGAATCCATTTTTACCATGATGGCTGTACAATCATGATTTATTCTTTTTCTTTCTCTATTTAATATTTGATATTGTACTATAAGGAAGAGACTTTCCCTGGCACCCATTTATGTGCTTATTTTTTAAATACAAATATTGATTTATAATCTGTTATACTCATTGTTTATTATGAGCTCATTTATCCCCAGATTTTACCAGTACAAGTCTCTTCAAGTTGGCTTCTGTGTCTTTTTGACATGTTTTCTCCATTATTTAAGCAATTCTTTTTGACTCAAGAATATTGTCTAATATTGCCTTAAGTCTTTTTAATTTGAGAAATAATGGTTTCCTTTACAAACAAGGGAAGGTAATTATTTGATGGAGTCTTGTTGTGGCACTGTGGGATAAGCACTGCTGCTCAACAAGTCAGAGGTTCAAACCCACCAGTCATTCGTGTGAAACCCTATACAGGCTTGCTATGAATTGGAACAGACTCGGTGACACATAACAACAACAACAACAATATCTGGGTTGAGTCTAGGTGATATTGTCCTGTATATTAGTATCCGTTTGTTGTCTGTTGTTGGTTCTCTGACCAAAGAATTTCTTTAGTTTTCTTTTCTTTTTTTTCTTTTTTGTAGTTGGTCTGGTTCTTACAAATTCTTTTAATTTCTGTT
>NW_006408651.1:3124713-3127378 GCF_000296735.1 Chrysochloris asiatica
TGTCCAGTGCTTATTTGTTGTTGTTAAATGTCATCAAGTCAATTCAAACTCATAGCTACCTTGTATAGGGCTTCCAAGGAGTTGCTGGTGCATTTGAACTGCCAACCATACTGTTAGCAGTGCAATGTTTATTCTACAGTGCCACACCAGGACAGCTTTATCTTCAAGCTCAGTAAATCAGCTGTTCATTCATTCAGTTCTATTTCTTTGCCTGTTCAGCGTATTATGTATTTCTGAAGTCTTAGTGTTAATTTTCTGGCTAATTTTTTATGGTTTTATAAATTATATTGACAGTTTATTTCCTGATTTTTCCATAGCGTGGTCTGTGTTTTCCTTGATTTCATCTGTAGTTTTCTCGATTTCTCTCTCAGCCCATTGAAGTTAATTAGCATTCTCTTAATTTCCTTATCAAGTAGTTCTAATCCCATTTCTGGTGCTGTATTTTCTGACTCTGTTCTGGTGACTTCTTTGAGGCACTGTGTCTTGTTTCTTTGTGTAAATGGAAGTTATCTGTTTTCTCTGAGAGACTGTGGTGTCATACTTATATTTAGTTGATGACCGTATACTGATGCCTCCTCAGGCACTCATCACTTGTCTTATGTTGGATGTGGCAGTGACTGGAAGTGTGAATGCAGTTATTTCTCTGCTCACTGTTTGTGAAGTGTAGTTTAGGATGGGTTCACATACCTCCAGAAGCAGGGGCAATACATCAGGTGCCCAACCCTAAGCAGAACAAAAACGGTGAAGGAGAAGAGGGTTGTCCGTGGATGCTGAGTTGGCAATGACAGGGGACAAGAAAGAACTGTACCCACTTGCCACCAACCTCCATCCTCCACCTGTGTCCTCAGTAGCTTACAAAAGCTTAAGATGATCACACCACTCCAAGCCAGCAATTTGTTTTTCTTCTCTCTCACTGTTCCTGTTCTGCTTCCTCTTCTAGTCGACACTCAATCCACCTCTTCATCCTATCCTCTGATGCTCTGGGTTCCAGGATCACAATCTGTATTTGTTTCATTTGGTCTCCCATGTCTTTGTAGCAGCAGTGAGTCATCTCAATGTGTCTGCTTATTCTGACATCTTTCTCCAGACTCTAGCACATTATAGTATTTTGAATGCCTAGTTTTAAGCAATTGCAAAATGTATAAAGAAAACAGAAAGCATGACTTATTCAAAGGAAATAAAATACAGTTAAACCTGTGAGACTTGGAACTTGTATAAGGTAGAACCTTCTCAGAAAAGGAAAACTTAAATATTTTTCACTAAGAGGAACAACAGAAAAATGAGCAGACTGCACCTTGTCAAAGGAAGAAGATTTGCAGGGCCCAGAAAAAGAAGGTAGTCCTGTAAAAGTCTCAGTTCTCATGCTTTTGGTATTGCACACAGGGGAGAGCATTTATCCCTTGCTTACTCACTCCCTGCCATCAAGTAGAGTCTGACTCATAGAGGCTTTGTATCGGGTTTACAAGGCTAAATATTTATAGGACCAAAAAGTCTCATCCTTCTCCCATGGAGCAGCTGGTGGGTTTGAAATGCTGACCTCGAGTTAATAGTCCATGCTTATCTTACAGTGCCATGTCAGAATTCTTTTGTATTTACTAAACACAGATTTTAAATTAGCTGTCTTAAATATGCTCAAAGAGTTAAAGGGACCTGTGGACAAAAACTAAAGAATACAAAGAAAACCATGTATAAACAAAATTGTTGTTGCTGTTGTTAGGTGTCATCCAGCTGGTTCCCACTCATAGTGACCCTGTGTACAGCAGAACAAAACAGTGCGTGGCCCTGGACCATCCTCATAATTGTTTTTATATTTGAGCCCATTGTTGCTGCTACTGTGTTAATCCACCTTGTTGGTGATTTTTCTCTTTTTCTCTGACTCACTACATTTCCAAGCATTATGCTCTTCTCTAGGAAAAAAATCTCTCTTGAAAACATGTCCAAAATGTGAGTCACAAAGTCCCATCATCCTTGTTTCTAGGAAGCATTCTGACTGTACTTCTTTCAAGACAGATTTCTTTGCTCTGGCAGGTCATAGTACCTTCAAGTGTTTGCCAACACCAACATTGAAATGCCTCAATAACAGTTGCCTCTTGGTCTATGTACAGATTCCTCCTGGGTAAATATCTGCCCCTACCCACCCCTCCTGAGAGACACATGTATCACACCCACAAATTTATATTCAAATGTTTCCTGATAAATTCAACCTTCCTTAACTGTGGTTAGTTGTTTTAAGGTGCCATCGAGTCAGTTCCAATTCAAGCACAACAACAATAAAACAGTGCTTCCTCCTGCACCATCTTCACCTTGTTGTTATGTTTGAGCCCATTTTTTTTGCTGCTACTGCATCTGTCCATCTCATTTGAGAAACAAAGTCTTACCATTGTTGCTTCCAAGGAGCAATCTGGACATACTTCTTCCAAAGCTGATTTGTTCATTCTTTTAGCAGTCAATGGTATATTCACTATTCTTCACAAACCCCATAATTCAGATACATCAATTCTCTTCCAGGCTTTCTTATTCATTGTTCAGCTTTTGCAAGCCTATGAGGCGATTGAACTACTATGACTTGGGTCAGGCATAGAGATGTCTTTACTCTTTAATAACCTCATATGCATGTGAAAGCTGGAAAGTGAATAAGGAAGACTGTAGAAGAATTGATGCTTTT
>NW_006408651.1:3130203-3148944 GCF_000296735.1 Chrysochloris asiatica
TGTAAATCTTTACAGGAGCAGAAAGCCTCATCTTTCTCCCATGGAACAGCTGGTAGTTTCGAACTGATGACCTTAAGTTTTACAGCTTTGTAACCACATCACTGTAGAAATGTAAAAATATTACAATCACTAGGAAAATGGTGTGGTAGATTATCAAAAAGTTGGAAATAGAAATACTATATGACCAAATAGTCTCTATGCTTGGCATGTTGTTGTTGTTAAGTGCCTTCGAGTCTCCTAGATAAATAGGATCCACTAGGAGGAAAGAAGAATGATGAAAATTGAAAACACATGGAAACATTTCATCCAATGAATTAGTGGAATTCAGTGTCCTTGACACAGAATTACTAGATGGTGCCCAGCTACCACTACCAACTGCTTTTGAAAGTGTCACATTATAAGATCCTGGTAGAGTGGGAGAAAAAGTGGAACAAAACTAAATATCATGAAACAGATCAGGTTTACTAACTGGATCGAGACTAGTAGAACCCCCAAGACTATGGCCCTTAGTTGTCCTACTGAACTGGAACTGAACTCACGCTCATGGCTCAATATTTTGTCAAACAATATATAGGCCTAGGAAGAGAACAATAATGATACTGATGTGCACACACCTTAGAATAATCAACCAATTGTAATACAAAGGACAGCATTTAATCAAGAACAAAGTTCAGAAGGGTTAGGAAAGACGAAAGAATGGAACTAGGAAAAGCAGAGAGAAAATGAGATAAGTGATGTTATACTGAGGGGATTATAATCAAAGAGATCAAACAAAAACATATATGAAGGTTGAATATAAAACTGATGATCTGCTTTGTAAACCATTGCTCAATTCATAATAAAAGGTTTTTTTTGTTTTGTTTTGCATAAGTGGTAACACTGCTCACATATTTTATGCAACTTGCTTCTTTTACTCAACATTATGTGTTTGAGATTTATCCACATGGAAGCAGGGAATTCTGTTCCATGCATTTAACTCCACCGTGATGTTTCATTGTATGAATCAACTTAACTTTGAGGGAACAAACACTTTGAAGGAATGAGTAGCTGGGCTGGGAGCTCAGGACTATATTATCCGAAGACACCAAGGTCTACTTTCATAACATAACCCACAAAGACAGTGTACTACATCCTACTTTGGGGAACAAAGATGGGTTGTTTTTATTGAAGGAGGGTGAGAGTGCTTCCAACATCCACCAGTTGATATGAATTTGCTCGCTTTTGACATGCTCTCCACTAGGACTAATGGCATTATGTTCTTTGTCTCTGTTCATGTTAATCACCACAATATGACCAAGATTCTCTGGTCCCTTCCCTGTATCTTCCAACTCCTCTACCCCTTCAAACTGTGCCCTCTGGAACCCTCTACCCATAATCAACAAACTTCCTTTATCTTCAACTTAGAAAAAATTTTGTTTTGCAGATGTTCATTTTACCTTCTTGTTCTAAGTGAAACCTTGTTTTCCCTAGGGCACTACCTCCTCTGCCTCCTTTCAAATGATGACTGTTTCTTTTTCCCACTGAAACTAGAGATAAGATGGTTTTTATTCTTGCTTTTCATTGCAGGACTATTCTCCTCTTTTTCCTAAAACATCTAGCTCTGAATCTTATTCCATCAGAATTTATCTACCATTAATCCTCCTTGTCCATCACTCATCTGTCAGTTTTTTGTACTGTCAGTTTTATGGTGATTTACTGTGATGCTTGAAGCTATTCCACCTGTATTTTAAATACCAGCAGGGTCACCATGGTAGACAGATTTCAGTGGAGCTTCCAGATTAAGACAGACTAGGAAGAAAGTGGGGCATACTACTGAATGCTTAGCCACTCAAAATATTGTGAATAGCAACAGAATATTGTCAGATATAATGTCAGAAATGAGAACATTATAAAAAGCAGCAGAACTTAGTCATACATAGTACCTGAAGATCAGTCTCTCAGATTTGAAGGAACTCAAAACTGACCATAATGATGTGAATGGAACAAAGCTTCCAGGACCTTCATTTACTGATGGGCCACAACTAGAAATGAAGAGAAAAAGTTGTAAACATCCATTCATAATCAGAACATGGAATGTACAAAGTATGAAGCTAGGAAATTGGAAGTTGTCAAAATGATATGAAATGGATAAAAGTGAATATACCAATCATTTGTTATTGTTGTTAAGTGTCGCCGAGTCGGTTCCAACTCACAGCAACCCTGTACAGGGTTTCTGAGGAGCAGCTGGTAGGTTTGAACTGCTGACATTGTGGTCATTAGTGAGCTGAAATACACTGGTATTGGCCATTTTGAAACCAACAATCAAATGTTTTATTGATCCAACGGTATTGCATTCATTGTCAAAAAGAACATTTCAAGACCTATTTTGAGGGACAATATTATGTGTGATAGGATAATATCTACACGCCTACAAAGAAGACCAGTAAATACCACTATTATTCAAATTTGAACACCAACCAATAAAGCTAGTGATGATGAAACTGAAGAACTCTATCACATTCTTCAGTGTGAAAATGTTCAAACAGGTAATCAAGATATAATGTTAATTACTGGTGAGTAGAATGCTATGGTTGTAAACAAGGAGGCAGGTGGTGCTAGAAATAATGCTGGAGATTACATGATAGAATTTTGCAAGACCAACAATTTATTCATTGCAAATAACCCTTTTTTCAACAATATAAAAGCAACTAAAAACACAGACCATACCAGATGTAAATACACAGAAATCCAATTGACTACGTATGTGGGAAGAGATGGTAGAAAAGCTCAATATCACCAGTCAAAACAAGGCCAATATGCATGTTCAAGCTCAGGCACAGGAAGTGAAATCAAGTCCATGAGAACCAAAATATGAGGCTTAAGTATATCCCACTTGAATTTAGAGACCATATAAAGAACATATTTAATGCATTAGATATTAATGACCTAAGACCAGAACAGTTGTAGGATGACATCTAGAATATCATACAGGAAGAATGCAAAAGATTATTAAATAAGCATAAAGGAAAGAAAAGACAAAAATGGATGCTAGAAAAGACTCTCAAACTTGCTTTTGAGTATTGTTGTTGTTGCTAAGTACTGTTGAATTGATTCCAAGTTATAGCGACCCTATATAGGGTCACCAAAGAGTGGCTGGTGAGTTTGAACTGCCAATCATGTGGTTCAAACTGACCTTGAGGTTGAGTGCTATACACACCAGGATAGAGAAGTTAAAGTGAATGGAAGAAATGAGGAAATAAAAGAGCAAAACTGAAACTCTCTCAGGGCAGCTTGATACAACAGATAAATGATTCTATTGATAATAAATAATAAAAATAAGATGTGTAAAGACCTGGAGCTAGAAAACCAAAAGGGAAGAACACCCTCAGCATTTCTCAAGCTGAACAAACTGAAGAAAAAGTTCAAGTCTTGACTTGCAGTATTGAAAGCCTTTATGGGCAAAATATTGACTGATACAAGAAGCATCAAAAGAAGAATGGAACCAATTCACAGAGTTTCTGTACCAAAAAAAAAAAAAAAAAATTGCTGAAGTTCAACCATTTCAAGAGGTAGCACAGGATCAAGTGCTGATGGTACTGAAGGAAGAAGTCCAAGTGGTATAGAATGCAATGGCAAAAAGCAAGGCCTTTTTTTTTATTTTGTACTCTAGGAATGGATGAGATAAAAATTGAAATCTTTCAAGAAACTGATGAAGAACTGGACACACTCACTCATCTAAGCCACTAGAAATTTGGCTATTTTCAACTCTCTGTCTACTCCAAACCTACATCTGTGCTCTTAAATGAAGATGAGGATGATGGTGTAGCCCTACTGACAAGTGTCATTAAACCCATGAGCATAAACCTCATGTGAATCCTTAATGCTCTGTGGCAATCATATACTTCCCGATTCCATTTTCTCTCTTGCACTCTTCGAGATAAGAAGGTTGTGCCTCCTCATTCCTCAACTGTCCAATGTTTCTGCCCCACTCTTCACTCTTACTTTCTACTTCATGTAGAAAACATGGATAATCAGAAGAGGACTGCTACAAGTGCCCACAATCATACACACCGACCTAGAACTCTACCTCTTATACCTAAAGAAGGCCATTGTTCTAACCATGCTCCCCCTCCTTTCCCATGTTATTTCTCATTCTCATACTTCTTCTCTTCCACATAAAACCCTAGTTTCATTTATTTTAATAAAATAGAAACTTCTTCCCTATTAGTCCTGTATCGCTGATTTTTTTAATAGAAACTCCCCAAAATGTCTGTCTATATTATTGTCTTAGTTACCGAGTGCTACCTTAGCAAAACAATTTCACAAGTGGATGCCATGAAAGAACAGAACTTACCATCTTACAGCTCTATAGACTAGCAGTTCACATTAAAACACCAGCTTTTGGAGAAAATTCTTCTCTCTTTAAGCTTCTGGTAGCTGTTAGCAATCCCTGATGTTGCTCACTGTGTAAATTTGCCTGCCTCCATCTTCACATGATGTATTTCCCTGGTGTGTGTCTGTATCTAGTCTGCTCTTTTATAAAACACTTCTTAGTGGTTAGGACCCACCCTACTGTGATATGACCTTATAGCAAAAGAAAATCTCTATTTCTGTACAAGGTCAAATTTGCAAGTACAGAGTTTTAACACTTCCACTTTCTCTTTTAGGTAGGCCACAATTCAATCTGCAATAACTATGATGTCTGATTTCTCTTTTTCTAGTTTTTGTTAATTCTGCTACACTCAAGCTTTTTCCTGTATTACACTTCTGAAACGGCTATTTTTTAAAAAAAATATAATGAACATTAAATTTCTTATTTTCCTGCCAATGAAAACTAATGTTGTAAAATAGCTTAGTCCACAAAATGCATAAAGTACAAACTGAATATGAGCAGTCAAAGTGAACATAGAAACTAGTTAGTTCCAAGCACAGTCTACAAGTGTGAGTTTTATTTTCAAAGAAGCTGAATATGGTTCTCTAATCGGAGGTACCTGTGTGAGAGTCTCTTCGGTTGACCATCTAATTGATTGGCTTGATTCATTTATTATGTTTTTTTAAGTTATTAAATTAGTCTTTCACTTCATATTCTGCATTTTCTTTTCATTTCTTTTATTTTTCTCTTTGCCCTCTTCTGTTACCAGGTTGTGAATGTTTCATGGGACTTTCATATTCTCTTAGAGTACCTCAGTATTCATTATAACTATCTTTTAATAGAGTTTAGCTGCCCTCATGGCAAATCCTGATAAACAACATATTTCAATGTCCCATGATCTAGCTCTATGCATTTTAGCATATTTTCCTAGACAGTGAGTCATCTAACTTGTTTCTTCTTCTTGTTCATTCTTACATTACAGAAATTTTTGAAAAGTACTTCATCACAATACAAGTAAACTAAGTAATTAAATTGTTTGACATTTAACTACATTGTGGTTTTCTGTTTTTTTCCTTACTTTTTTATATTTTCCATGCTTTATTTTTGTTGTTTCCCCCTATCTTTGCATTCAATTTATGTGCTATTATTTCCCAGTGAACCACACTCCACCTCCTAATACAGTTTTTGAATCTTCACTAATGCAAATGACAGTTGTCAAGTGTTCATCTAAATAACTTCACAAAATGAGACCAAATATTTATTTTCCATCAGAGGATCCCATAGATTTAGAGGAAAAGAACTGGTGTTCTGACCTAGAACCATTAAAAGGCCACGAAAACATATGCCTGTGGAAGTATGACTCTCTGGGGCAGTTCTATTAGATGAAAAAGACCGCTTGTTTAAAGTTGTACATATATAAAATAGATGTATATGTTGTTGTTATTATGTGCTGTCAAGTCAGTACTCATAATGACCCTGTATAGGGTTTCCAAGTAGTGGCCGGTGAGTTTGAACCATTGACCTTGCAGTCCAGTGTTTATCGTCCGGTGGCACATCAGGATTCCATACATAAGCACTTTAAATACTTTGTGGAACAACTTTTAGTGTTTATGTTTTATATATATCAGACAATCATCATCAACAGCATTGATTTATTGAGTACTTTCATTTCTCAGTAGGAGTTCTGATGTGGCACTGTAGGATAAACACTGGACCACAATGTTGTTTGAGTTGAAAGGTTGGCAGTTCAAACACAGCAGCCACTCCTCAGAAACTCTATATAGGGTCACTATGAATCTGAACCAACTTGATGGCCCTTAGCATATATACATACTGCATTTACCAGTGGGTGGGTTGTGTAAATTTTCTAACATGTTTGTCTGCTAAATGAAAGGTGGGAAGTTTGAGCCCACCCAGAGATGCTTTGGAAAAAAGGTCTAATGATCTACTTCCAAAAAAAAGTAGTCCTTAAACACTCTATATCCTGACCAAAGTGGGGAAATGCAGAACAAAATTTCAGCAACTCCAGACTTTCTTGAGCCACAGAGGCTTGGTGAATCCCTAAAACTACTTTGCCAATATAATCTTAAAACATTTAGCCCAAAATACTCTCTGAAGTCTTCATAAAACAAAGCAATAGTTTAATTAGTAAAGAATGTGTGCTTTATTAGTAAAGAATATAAGCATTATGCTCTTTCCAAATCTATCTATAATGGAATAAAATTAACAGTAGCAACTCAAAAGATTTGATGGGACGTTTGTGGGCAGTGAGCTCATGTTAATGGGGGTGGAACAACTCAGAAAAGGAGGGTGAGAAGAGTTAGACAACTTAAAGAATAGAGTCAGTGTCACTGTCGTGTGCATGTAGGAACTGTGGAATTGGTTTATGTTTTGCTGTGTATATACTTAATAATAACAACATAAATAAAATTGTTAAAAAAGAAAAGACAACCCTATGGAGCATAGTTCTACTCTGACTCACATTGGTCACTATGAGCCACAATCAACTCAATGGCAATTGGTACTAGTTTGTTTATTAAGTCTTGGAAATCTAAATAATTTTGAGAAGTTTATACAAGGTATTTGAGTTTCAAAAAAAGTTAACACCTGCTTCATTAAATGCTATGGTTTATAATTGAAAGATGTATCACTTAACATGGACTTTTATAATTATGCTTCTATGACACAGATGTTTTGTTCTGTGTCTCATCCAAGTTTCTTTGGAGTTCTGTGATTTGGATAACTCTCGCCAAGGCAGGCTGTGGCATGCACTTCTAAAACAGTTGGGTTTCCGTCTTTGCATGCTATCGAGTCTCTGCAAACCTTCAGTTGTCTAGCATTTGGCACTTGTAGGACAAGAGGGAGGCAGCAGATAAAAAAAATATTTGCATGTGTTAATTCCACGAAATATAGTCTTAAAGGTTTTGTCAACCACTTCCCTGTTGTCTATGGGAATGGAACCTACTCTTTTGCTTGTGATTGTTCGCTATGTACACAGAGGTCTTTGTGGATGGTATTTTCAGATGGTGAAGTAAGAGTATCTCTTTGAAAGAGGAGACTGACACACAAAGAGGTTGGACCACAAAGGCTGACCAATGATTATTACAGGGCAAGATGGGGTCAAGGTGATTGGGCTGGTAGCAGAACCATGTGTACCTGACTCTGGATCCACTCTGTATGCTCACAAGCTTTAGTAACATTTTGGTTTACAGCCAATTGGCATCACTTTATATTATTTCCTCTGGGCCTGGGCCGATGAGAATAATAGAACTGGATTTTTTTGGCACTTTATTCATGAATGATCAGGGCAAATTCTGGCTTAAGACACACTGTGAAATGTCTTTTTGGTCTTATTTAAAAACACACAGACACACATTTATATCTTGAAATAAAATACAATTCATTAGAGCTTTTGATCACCATACTCAGTAATGGTAATCAGGCACTATCCAGTTTTTCTGGTATCTTGCAAAAGGAGGTAGTTGTTCATGTAGGCATACATTTTGTATCCTCCTCCTATTCCTGACTCTTTCTTACTCTGTTGCTCCAGGTGAATAGAGATACCTGGATGCCACGTGCATGCTTAAAAAGCCCCAGGTACTAACGTAACAAACTAGGAGATACAGCAGAAATCCTAAACACGTTATTATGCCAATTAACTAGGATAGCCCATGAAACGATGTCCGTAAGTCTCCAAACCAAAGAGCCAAATCCCTTGCGGTATCTGGTTGTACACAAGCAACTCCAGCTGCCTCTCTTTTTTTTGATTTGTCATCGTTGTTGAAAAAATATATATCACACAACTTTTGCCATTTCAGCTTTTTATACGTGGATAACTAGCGAAGAGCAATTACAATAATTGTCTATGCAACCCTATCTTTAATCACGATTATAATAATCGGCAGTGCAACCCTACCTTTGTTGTTTGTTGCTGTTAAGTGCCGTCGAGTCGGTTTCGACCCACAGCGACCCTGAACAGGGTTTCCGAGGCTGTAAATCTGTACGGGAGCAGATCGCCTCATCTTTCTCCTGCGGAGCAGCTGGTAGTTTCGAACTGCGGACCTTGCGGTTAGCAGACCGATTAGTAACCACTACGCTACCAGAGCTCCTGTTTCCATCACTATTAATTCCCCATTTTCCCTTCCCTCTCCACTCATCCCTGATAACCACTAAAAAACGTTTGTCTCTCTACCTTTGCCTTTTCTCATCCTTTTATATATACGAGGCCATACAATATTATCTGTTGTGATTGGCTTATGAAGGTAAGTCAAAAAGTATTGCTGTAAGATCATAGATTGAACAAAAATATAAAATGTGAAACTAAACTTTATTGATTTGCCCTCCTTCTAGGTCTGTACACTTCTATAAGTGCTATTTACATCTTTATAACCTTTCCCAGAAGAATATATGCTCTGTGATTTACAATACATCAAAATGGCAGTTTTGGCATCCCTGGGCCTCAAATGGTGTCCCTTGAGTTTTGGGAACAAAAGGAAGACTGGAGAGGCAAGATCATGGCTGTAGGGGTAAGATATTTCAAATATGTTGTTGTTGTTAAGTGCCATTAAGTCGGTTCCAACTCATAGCAACCCTGTATAGCAGGGGTGAGGAAACTTTTTTCTGCCAAGGGCCATTTGGATAGTTATAACATCATTTGTGGGCCTGCTATATTAGGTGAAACATTTAATTAACTCACCCTTAATGTAATGGTTAGGAGCTCTGATAGTGTAGTGGTTATGAATCGGGCTGCTAACCTCAAGGTCGGAAGTTTGAAACTACCAGCCATTCCACAGGAGAAAGATGAGGCTTTCTGCTCCCATAAAAATTTACAGCCTCAGAAGCCCTGTGCAGGGTCACTGTGAGTTGGAACTGACTCCACAGTACTTAACAACAACAACAATGTGATAGTTAAGAGCTCTGGTAGCATAGTGATTACTAGTTAGGCTGCTAACCTCAGGGTCAACAGTTCAAAACTACCAGCTGTTCCACAAGAGAAAGATGAAGTTTTCTGCTCCCATAATGATTTACAGCCTCAGAAACCCTATACAGGGTTACTATTAATTGGAACAAACTCCACAGCACATAACCACTACAACCACCTATGTAATGGCTGGAACTGTGGTTGCTTTGGCAGGGCCAGACCAAATGATTTAACTGGCTAGATATTCCCCACCCCTGCTATACAGCATCTCTATGAGTAGGAACTGACTCTATAGCACTTAACCACCACCCTTAATGTGTTGACTGGAACTGTTACTCTTTCTTGAGGCCTGTGATATGAACTGCTATTGATGATGTTGACTCTAACAACTGCTGTTCCAGGTTTGTGTCAGTCAGTCTGGAACACAGCGGAACTCTTTGCAGTAATAAGTTTTAAAAAGAACTGCTCACAACAGTAAGTTGTTCCAAACACAAATGCACATTTCAAAGCAAATCTCCTCAAAGTGGGAAATGCATCGTTACATATGTAACATTTATAGACCTCAAGCATTGGGAGATTATTGTACCTAGCTTTCAGCTCATCATCACTTTGCAACTGAATGATTTTGTGTTATAGGTTATGAGGCACATCTGTGGGTTCCACATTGGATGGTGTAGCAAAGGTGTTCAATTCCACTTATTTACTTTTCACATCCTTGAATCTTTCATTAAACGCCTCAATTAGTTTCATGCAGTCACCACCACATTCTAGTGTTGTAGAAGGCATTTGTCCTGCCAGAGCAGGGAAATGTACTGTTACTCCTTTCAAGTTGTACTTTCCACAGCCTTAATTTAACCTTAAATGATTCCACGTTTGAAAACTAGGGGCTGGGAAGCTGGTTGAGGCCCTGCAGCTTAATGTTCAGCTCTGAAAGGTACTTGATAATGTCCAGCATGAACACTAGATCACGGTGTCACTTGCTGTCATTTATTGAGTTCCCTGACAGGTTTTCCCTTCATCTCCTTGAAGTGCTTGACTTCATCTTGCAGTTCATAAAACCTCAGAAGTATGTTCCCATGTTGGCCATCCTGGCCTCCAAGGAGTCACTGCACTTCACAGTGATAAACCAGATCACTGTACTCAGAGTCAAGATCATTCAGTAACTCCGTAAACTGGTATATGTTAAAGTCTCTGCTTTTGACAAAATTTATGCATGACACTACTGTTGACATTACATTGTTGAGCTGCAATGACTGTGCACAGAGATTTTCTTGGTGTATGATGCAGTGGCATATATATAATTCAATCACTAGGATGAATTCAGGTCTCTTGTGACAACGAATGCAATGAATATTTTTTGCAAATCAACCATAGCTGGAGGCTCCTTCAGTAGCAAGGCAACTTAACCTTTCAAATTTTAGCTCAAGTTTTTTCATTGATAAAACAAGTTTCTTAAACAAGTCCTTGCCTCTTGTAGTACCATGCATGGCTTCCAATGACAACAGTTCCTCTCACATGTCAAACTCTTACAGTTATCTTATTAACGAAAATGGCCGGTTAGGCAGTATTTGTTTTGTCCATTGTCTCCTGACACGCCAGAGAGAAAAATTGGAAATCTCCTGCAGAATCCTTCAATATTTTTTTCAACATCTTGCACAAGTCAGTAATCTGACCTGAGATGGTTCTCTGAGACACACTGACATTCTGAAACAATTTTACTTTGTCTGGTGCTAACAACTCCACAGCAGCTACCAAGCACTCTTTCACAAACTCTCCCTCTATGTGAGGCCTCAGCTTCTTTGTGTTTAGTTCACTCACTACATAACTTGTCTGAATAACGTTGTTTCTGTCACAGTATTGTCGTTGTTGTTAGGTGTCAGCAAGTCAGTACTGACTCACAGTGACCCTATGTACAACAGAACAAAACACTGCCTGATGCTGGGCCAACCTCACCATTGTTGCCACGCTTGAGCCCATTGATGCTGCCATTTTGCCAATCCATCTCGCTGGGGGTCTTCCTCTTTTTCTCTGACCCTCCACCTTACCAAACATGATAACCTTCTCTAGTGACTGGTCCCACCTGACAATATGTCTGAAATATGAGAGATAAAGTTTGGTCATTTTGGCCTCCAAGGAGCACCCTGGCTGCACTTCTTCCAAAATGGATCTATTGGTTCTTTTGACAGTCCATGGCATTTCCAATATTCTCTTCCAACACCATACCTCAAAAGCATCAGTTCTATGGTCTTCCTTATTCACTGTCCATCTTTTGCATGCATATAAGATTATTGAAAATATCATGGCTTGGGTCAGGCGCACCTTAGTCCTCAAGCTGACATCTTTGGTCTTCAGCGCTTTAAAAAGGTCTTGTGCAGCAGATTTGCCTAATGCAATACATCATTTGATTTCTAGACTGCTTCTTCCATGAGTGTTGATAGTTGATCCAAGAAGAATGAAGTCCTTGACAACTTCAATCTTTTCTCCAATGATAAGAATGTTGTTTATTGGTCCAGTGGTGAGGATTTTTGTTTTCTTGACATTGAGATGTAATCCATACTGAAGGCTGTGCTCTTTGACCGTCATTAGTAAATGTTTTAAGTCCTCTTCACTTTCAGCAAGCAAGGTTGTATCATTTGCATATCGCAGGTTGTTAATGAGTCTTCCTCCAATCCTGATGCCATGTTTTTCTTCATAAAACCCAGCTTCTTGGATTATTTGCTCAGCATACACGTTGCATAAGTATGGTAATAGAATACAACCCTGTCGCACACCTTTCTTCATTTTAAACGGTTCAGTGTTCCCATGTTCTGTTGGAACAACTGCCTCTTGGTCCATGTACAGAATCCTCATGAGCACAATTAAGGGTTCCCGAATATTCATACTTTGCAATGATGTCCATAGCGTGTCGTGATCCACACAGTTGAAAGCCTTTGCATAATCAGTAAAGCACAGGTGAACATCTTTCTGGTCTTCTCTGCTTTCAGCCAAGACCCATCAGACATCAGCAATGATATCTCTCATTCCTTGGCCTCTCCTGAATCCAGCTTGAACCTCTGGAAGTTCTCTGTCAATGTATGCTTGCAGATGTTTCTGTTTTACCTTTAGTAAAACTTTACTCTCATGGGATATCAAAGATATTGTTCAATTATTTCCACATTCCATTGGGCCACCTCTTTTGGAATGGGCACAAATACAAATCTCTTCCAATCAGTCAGCCAGATAGTTGTCTTCCAAATTTCTTGGCATAGATGAGTGAGTGCCTCCAGTGCCACCTCACTTTCTTGAAAGATTTCAGTTTTTATACCATCAATTCCTAGTGCCTTGTTCTTTGCCAATTCCTTCAATGTACCTTGGACTTCTTCCTTCAGTATCATTGGCTTTTGATCATATGCTACCTCTTGAAACAGTTGAACATGAACCATTTTCTTTTGTTACAGTGACTGTGTATTCCTTCCATCTTCTTTTGATGCTCTCTGCATCGTTCAATACTTTGCCCAGAGAATCCTTCAATAATGAAAGTTGAGGCTTGAATTTTTGAGGCCTGGTGAAAGCTGCTTCTTTTGATTCCAAATCCCAAGAAAAACATTGACTTTATCCAGATGCATTTTGCCTCCCAATTCATTGAGTTTAGCATGTTTTGCACTGCAATGATGCTCTAAAATGGCTTTTTTTCATTATTGCTAGCACATCACCACAAGTTAGGTACACAGCCTTCAACATCTTAAACATAAAAATGATCATTTGTCCATTTGTCTTGGAAAGATTGACACTCTGCATCAACTTTTCTTTGCAGTCTCCATTTGTAGGATGTCACACCACTTAAGTTTCAGTAATTATCCAGTGTGTGTGTGTCTCCAGTGACATGATTATTTTGCTTTGATCACTGTTCTAATCCTGCATATTAGGCTTGGAATCTATCCAGTGTTTGTCTCATCGACTCTTGAGATCTTTTATGTGTACTATAAATTCCTTAATCTTCATTTGAGATCCAATTTTTGTGAAGATTGTTAATCATGGATGTGTGGATAAAGATTTTATTGGCGTATTGTCTGTGTCCACAAAGAAGTTGTCAACGTCCATCAGAGGCAAAGTCATCAATGTCATGAGAAATCATCTCATTACATTTTGTCTCATGATGACCAGATTGCCATCGTTTTACCACAGTGTGTTAACACTTTCTCAATGAGTACACTCCCAGCTTTCATGGCGCTGACTCTCCTCTGACACACCGCAATGCATGCAGACTGACTACGAGTACCCAGCAAGAAGCATACATGTCTGTACTGTCATGTACTCTTCATATGTGTCCTCTTTATCCTGTAATGGATGTTCCTTGAATGTTCTTTTCAATTTGTGCTATTATCATGATTCACATAATATAATTTTATGTTGCTATGAAAAAAGCTCCTAGATTATTGAATTTCAAGTCTCATCTGTAGTTGCCTTGGCAGGGATAGACCAAATGATTTTTCAGGTCTTGTGGGCTAGATTTTCCTCAACCCTGTTGTATAGGGTTTCTGAGGAACAGCTGGTGGGTTTGAACTGCCAACCTTGTGGTTCACAGTCTAGTGCTGATCCTACAGCACCCCACCAGGAGTTCTTTCCAATTGTTGGTGTTGTTATTGTTAAGTGCTACCAAGTCAGTTCTGAATCACAGTGATCCTATATAGGGTTTCTGATTGTAGCCAACAATTACATTAGAAGAGATTCAAACTTGTTCTTCAGCATAGAGATGGTAAAACAAATAGAAGAAATGAGGAAGTAAAAGAGCTGTATAGAAAATTTCAAAAGACAGCTTCAGAAGACAAAGACCTGGAATTAGAAAGCCAAAAGGGAAGAATAAACACTTAGCATGCTTCAAGCTGATGGAACTGAATGAAAAATCCAAGCCTTGACTTGAAATACTGAAGGATTCTGTGGGTAAAATATTGAATGATGCAGAAAGCATCAAAAGAAGATGGAAGGAATACATAAAGTCACTGTACCAAAAAGAAATGGTTGATGTTCAGCCATTTCAAGAGGTAGCATATGATCAAGAGCCATGAACTGAATGAAGCAGTCCAAGGAGCATTGAAAGACTTGGCAAAGAACAAGACTCTAGGAATTGATGGAATACAAATTGAAATCTTTCAACAGACTGAGGAAGCACTGGAAGCACTCACTCATCTATGCCAAGAAATTTGGAAAACAACTACCTGGCCAATTGACTAGAAGAGAGCCATCATTTTGACTATTGCAAAGAGAGAGACCAAACAGAATACGTAAATCATCAGACAATATCATTAATATTCCATGAAAGAAAAACTTCGCTAAAGATAATTAAAAAAAAAACAACAAAAAACCAACATACATTGCCAGATACCTTCCAGAGGTTCATGCTGAATTCAGAAGAGGACATGGAATGAGGGATGTCATTGTTGACATCAGGTGGATCTTGGCTAAAAGAAAAGAATATCAAAAAGAGGTTTTTCTGTGCTTTATTGGCTTTGCAAAGGCTTTTGATTGTGTGGATCATGAAAGACTATGGACAGCTTTGTGGAGAATAAGTATTCCAGATATTTAATTGTTCTCATGAGGAACTTGTTCATAGACCAAGAAGCAGTTGTTTGAACAGAACACGAGAACACTGAATGGTTTAAAATTAGGAAAGGTGTGCAACAGGGTTGTATTCTTTCACCATACTTATTCAATCTATATACTGAGCAGATAAACTGAGAAACTGAATTATATGAAGAAAAATGTGGAATCAGGACTGGAGGAAGACTCATTAACAACCTGCGATATGCAGATGATACAACCTTGCTTGCTGAAAGTGACGAGGATTTAAAATACTTATTGATGAAGATCAAAGACCACAGCCTTTGATATGAGTTGCACCTTAACATAAACAAAACAAAAATCTTCACCACTGACCAATAAATAAATCACGATAAATAGAGAAAAGATTGACCTTGTCAAAGTCTTCATTTTGCTCAGCTCAACCATCAACACTCTTGGAAGCAGCAGTTAAGAAATCAAATGGTATATTGCCTTAGGCAAATCTGCTGCACAAGATTTTAAATGTTCAAGAGCAAAGATGTCAGTTTGAGGACTAAGGTGCCTCTGACCCAAGCCATGGTATTTTCAGTAACCTCACGTGAATGCAAAAGTTGAACAGTGAATAAGGGAGACCATAGAAGAATTCATGCATTTGAGCTATGGTGTTAGAGGAGAATATTAAAAGTACCATGGACTGCCAAAAGGACAACCAGATCTCTGTTGGAAGAAGTACAGCCAGAATACTCCCTGGAAGCCAGGATGGCTAGACTTCATCTCTCCTATTTCGGACATATTGTCAAGAGGAGAAGGATATTGTTTGGTAAAATGGAGGGTCAGAGAAAAAGAGGCATAGCCCCAGTGAAATGTATTGGCTCAGTGGCAACAGCAATAGGCTCAAATGTAGTAGCAGTAATTGTGAGGCTGCCTCAGGATGAGGCAGTGTTTCCTTCTGTTGTGCATAGGGCCTCTATTAGTTGGTTCTGACTCTGTGGCACCTCACAATAACAACAACACATCATGGAGTCCAAGTGTGGCACTGTAGGATAAGCAGTGGGTCCCAAGGTCAGTTTGAACTACAAGGTTGGAGGCTCAAGCTCACCAGCTACTCCTTGGAAAGTTTATACAGAGTAGTTAGGACTTGAACCAACTCGATGGCACTTAACAACAACATGTTAAGTTTACTTACTAGGTTAATCATCTTACAAATATTCCATTTAATATACTATTCATAATGCCACAAGATTATTATTATCATTATTACACAAGACTTTTTTAAAGTGTTGAAGAGTAAAGATGTCAGCTTGAGGATTAAGTTGCGCCTGACCCAAGCCATGGTATTTTCAGTAACCTAATATGCATGTGAAAGCTGGCCAGTGAATTAGAAAGACCATAGAAGAATTGATGCTTTTGAGTTATGGTGTTGGAGGAGAATACTGAAAGTGCCATGGCTACCAAAAGAACCAATAGATCTGTTTGGGAAGAAGTGCAGCCAGAGTGCTCCTTGGAGGCCAAGATGGCCAAACTTCGTCTCTCATACTTTGGACATATTGTCAGGAGGGACCAGTCGCTGTAGAAGGATGTCATGTTTGGTAAAGAAAAAGAGGAAGACCCCCAGTGAGATGGATTGGCCAAGTGGCAGCATCGATGGACTCAAGCGTGGCAACAGTAGTGAGGTTGGCCCAGGATCAGGCAGTGTTTCATTCTCCTGTGCATAAGGTCACTGTGAGTTGGTACCGACTTGATGGCACCTAACAACAACAACAACAAGATATTATTATACTTTTGTTATAGATAAGGAAAACTGAAGTGAACAGAAGTTAGATATAATAACAAAACAAAGAGATATCTACCAATATCTGTGATTTTCTAATAGAATTTCTCATTTATAGCTGCCCATGTAAGACACAGACTAGCTAGCCTTCCTGACTTCCTTTGAATTAATAGGTTCCTTTATGGGATGAATGAATATTGTAAAAGTGTTGGGTTTTTATAAGTTAATTTGCAGGTTATGTATTTCTGATAAAAATTGTATTGAAATTTTATTAATGTTGTTGTTGTTAAGAGCCGCCAAGGTGGTTCTGACTCATAGTGATCCTGTGTAGGTTTTCTATGGAGTGGCTGGTGGGTTTGAACTACCTACCTGGTTATTAGCAGTCCAGAGCTTATTCCACAGGACCACAGAGCAAGCAAATGATTCCTTAGTTCACCTGGAAAAATAAATTAGTAAAGACAGATATGATGATTCTGAAAATTCCAAATAATGAAGACTTTAGATTTAAAATATTATCACAATAAAATAACCATACATGTAAAAACATATAGCAGAACTATCAATGCTTTTACATATATGCAACTCAGTAAATGATAAAGAGGCAATGAACAATTCAGTGAGTGATAAATTATCCAATAAATTATATTAGGCTATTTATTATTTGGAGAGAAATTAATTTAGATAGCAATCACACATCTTATAGCAAGATAAATTTTAGGTATTTTAAAAATTATGAAGTCATAAAAATATGTGGAAATATCTATATCAGGTCTCTGAATGGAATGGATTTCTAAACATAAAAGTAGTAAAGCAAGTATCAAAAGAAAAGATGAATCGATCTGACTGTGTAAAAATGTCGACTCTCTATGTCAAACATACAAAATTAAATTAAAAATAAAGGGTGGATGCAATGCTGGGATGGCAGTGTGAGGAGCTCCATGAACAACTGGTGAAAATAATATGTGCATTTTGTTATTGTGTGCCATTGAGTAGGTTCCATATCTTAGAGACCCTGTGTAGGTTTTCCACAGAGCGGCTTGTGGATTTGAGCTGCTGACCTTGTGGTTAGCAGTCTGGTGCTTATGTTACAGTGCCGCACCAGGACTTACATGTGTGGTGCTGTAGAATAAGCATTGGATCACAGGGTCAGCTTGAACTACACATTTGGTGGTTCAAATCCACCAGCTACTCCTTGGAAACCCACGGCACTAGACATCAACAATATATACATCAGCCGTTTGAACTGCAAGGTAGGCAGTTCAAGCTCACCAGCGTCTCCTTGGAAATCATATACAGGGTCACTATGGGTCAGAACCAACTCAACGGCACTTAACAACAAAACAACAAAAACAATACATATATATACATGTTGTTACTGTCTGTTCTAACTCATAGTATAGGGTTTTCAGGTCTATAAATCTGTGAGTTGAAGAGGCTAAGTTCTTAGTGTCCTTTTTTAACTTTATACCTCCTGAAATGCAGATATGATAGTTGATGTCCTAGGTGTCATCTTGAATCACAAAGAAGAGGATCATAACCTAGGAATGGCAAAGTACTCCCTAAGACCATTGTGAGACTATGCCTCCACATCAGTCCCTTAATAACTAAGTCTAGACTTTCATGTGACAGTAAAACAAGTTATCTTGTTGACACCACAGATATTTTGGTACCAAACCCAATCTTACCTGAGTCTATTTTCCAAGGTCTTACAGCTAGAGAGTAGCAGAATTTAGGTTCAAACCGTGATTTTCCTGACTAGTGATGGTGCAAGTATTATACCACACATGTTGCTGTTTAGTGCCATCAAGTAGATTCCGACCCGTAGTGACCCTGTATAATGTTTCTGAGGAGTGGCTGGTGAGCTTGAAACACCGACCTTGCGGTTCAAACTGACATTGAAGTCTAGTGCATTAACCCACAGCACCACCCATATATATATATATATATGTTAAGTGCCATTGAGTCGGTTCCGACCCATAGAGACCTTGTATAGGGTTTCCAAGGAGCAGCTGGTGAGCTTGAACTGCTGACCTTGATGTTCAAACCGACTTTGTAGTCCAGTGCATTAACTCACAGCACCACACCAGGACTCATATATATACTTATATATATATATATATTATAGGAGCTCTGGTAGCGTAGTGGTTACGAATCGGGCTG
>NW_006408651.1:3149051-3150803 GCF_000296735.1 Chrysochloris asiatica
ACGGCACTTAACAACAACAACATATATATATTATACTAAGGAGCTCTGGTAGCATAGTGGTTACGAATCAGGCTGCAAACCTCAAGGTCAGCAGTTCGAAACTACCAGCTGCTCCACGGGAGAAAGATGAGGCTTTCTGCTCCCATAAAGATTTACAGCCTCAGAAACCCTGTTCAGGATCGCTAAGGGTCGGAACTGACTCGATGGCACTTAACAACAACAACAACATATATTATACTACTCTTCAGATTACAAATCATGGTCTTTTCAATTGACTCATATGCATGCAAAAAGTGGACCATGAAAAAGTAAGACAAAAATTAATTGAACTGACCCATTTGAATTGTAGCATTTGTGAAAATCATGGAGTATACCAAAGGCTGCCAGGAGTATAAACAAATCAGTCTTAGTGGAAGTACAACCAGAATGTTCCTTAGGAGGATGGTGAGACGGACATCTAATTTGGTAAAGTGGAAGGTCAAGGAAAACACACTCTGCTGTGGATTCACATAGTGGCTGCAACAATGGGCTCAAACATTTCAGAAACTGGGAGGATGGTGCAGGACTGGACAGTGTTTCATTCTGTTGAACATAAAGCTCTTCTGTTACACATAATAAAGGCTCTTCATTCTATGATATAGAACATTTAAAATAGGGCATACTTGATCCTGCAAATACAGTTGATATTTTGTTCCCTGTTAGTCTGCCTTTCTAACTACATCTGGTCCTGGCGGATACTAAATTGAGTTTTCTACCCTAAACACATACACACAGTTTCTGGCAAGAGGAAGGATCGCATGGAGGCCCTTCTGACCTTAAATTTTTGCTGCAGATGCTTTACAATGTGGATAATGCACACCAAAGTGCTTGAAAAATTAGATTTGCATGATAATGATTTCCAGCTGCCTTCCACATTTGCATGAAGGGAAATATGCCTGGAGGACTTGGTGGAGGGCATACTGGGCCTATATCTGCACATGAAAGCTACACTGCTGGGGCTCCCTTACATTACCTGAAGAATTCAAATAACCAAGCCACAGAATATTTCTTTGGCTATATTAAAGAAATGGCTTTTAGATCTTAGCTACCTACAAAATACCTCACTTCTACACTTCAATAGCAAAATGATAATGAATCAGACTTTCTCCTTGAAGGTGATGATGGCCACAGGGAGGATAGAAAATGGCCATTATTTGTAGATAATTTGATTTCATACATGAAATCCCCAAGAGAACCAATTGAAAAGCTATGAAAGGTGTAAAAATTCAGCAGGGTGGATAGATAACATGGTATCACTCACAAGTATTGATAGCTTTCTGTAGAATAAACACAATTAAGTATTAGATTAGAAATGTATTTATGTTAACAATCCGAAACCAAAGCAAAACAATTTAAAAACCAAACAATTAAAAAAAAAAATAATAAACTGGATATTTAGGAAGAACATTTCAAAATTTCAGAGAACATTAAAGATGATTTAAATTGGTGGAAAGGCATATTATGTTCCTTTATGGGATGACTGGATATTGCAGAAGTATTGGCTTTTTCCAGTTAATTTTCAGGTTATGTGGTCCTGATCAAAACTGTATTTAAATTATATAAGAACAAGCAAAATGATTCTCAGTTCATCTGGCAAAACAAATGAATAAAAACAGCTAACAATATTTTGAAAATTGTTAAACACCAGTTGTTGTTGTTGTGAAGTGCCATCGAGTCGGTTCCGACCCATAGCGACCCTGTACAGGGTTTCCA
>NW_006408651.1:3151858-3153305 GCF_000296735.1 Chrysochloris asiatica
CAACACAGATCTGTTTGTTTTTTTGGCAGCCCATGTCACTTTCAATATTCTCCTCCAACACCATAACTCAAAAGCATCAATTCTTCTTTGGTCTTCCTTATTCACTGCTCAGCTTTCACATGCATATGAAATAATTGAAAATACCATGGCTTGGGTCTGGCACAACTTAACCTTGGACTGCCAACCACAAGGCTAGCAGTTCAAATTTAACAGCCACTCCATAGGAGAAAGATGAGACTTTCTGCTCTTGTAAAGATATACAGTCTCAGAAACCCTATACAGAGTCCCTGAGTAGGAACTTAACATGTCAAACAAAGGACTCCTGGTGTGGTGCTGTAGGTTAAGAACAGGACTGCAAACCACAAGGTTAGTGTTTCAAACCCCAGTTGCTCCTTGGAAACCCTAGCTCTGAGTCAGCGCCAACTTGACAGCACTTAACAATATCAACAATAAATATATATATAATGTTTTTTTCTTATACATACCTATGATAGTGTTCAATTTATAAATTAGGCATTGTTGTTTTGGTTAAGTGCCATTACGTTGGTTTTGACTCAGTACAGTGCTTATCCAACAGCATTACACCAGAGCTTCAAATTACTGTTTTTAATCTTTTCAAAATTAGACATGTTGTTGTTGTGGTTAAGTACTGTCATAGAAAGAGATTTAAGAAAGTAACTAATAACACAGTCACCACAGCCCCAAAAACTGACAGATGTGTGGGGATGGGCCCATAGTAATATTTTAAAAAGCATGAATAACCATATATAGTGAGGGGTCTACTAGACTGGGACCACAAGTTCAGCAGTTCAAGTCCACAAGTTGCTTCATGGTAGAAAGATGAGGTTTTCTAATCCCACAGAAATTTACACCCTTGGAAATACTATACAGGGTTGTTATGAGTCAGAACCAGCTCAATAACACTTAAAACAAAATATAGTGATAAATAATATTTATTTAGTGGTTCATTTATTTGTATTTACTGTAACATAACAATGTAGAAGGGATGACAAAATTAGAAAAAAATCAAGGTGTTACCACCATTATAATAATTGATTTAGACAGAATCATAAATGGGTTCTAAAACCATGAAGTAAAAGTTTGTTAGGTAATCAGATTTTTACACAACCTCAGAACTTCTCCTCATAGATTATTAGTTAGAAAATTAGAAACTTACAACCTTTAAGAAGGAGCTCTTGAAGCATAGTGGTTACAAATCGGGCTGTGAACTACAAGGTCAGCAGTTCGAAACTACCAGCTGTTCCATGGGAGAAAGAAGAGGCTTTCTGCTCCCCTAAAGATTTATAGCCTCGGAAACCCTGTACAGGGTCACTATGAGTCGGAACCGACTCCACAGCACATCACCACCAACCACACAATCTTTAAGATGAAGAACTCAGGCAAACAGGCCAAGTGATCAAGATTAACATCACTACAAACAGTACCA
>NW_006408651.1:3154136-3155165 GCF_000296735.1 Chrysochloris asiatica
ATGCAATCCATACCGATGGCTGTGCTCTTTGATCTTCATCAATAAATATTTTAAGTCCTCTCCACTTTCAGCAAGCAAGGTTGTATCATCTACATATTGTAGGTTGTTAATGAGTCATCCTCCAATCCTGATGCCATGGGAGAAAGGTGAGGCTTTCTGCTCCCATAAAGATTTACAGCCTAGGAAATCCTGTGCAGGGTCAATATGAGTAGGAACCGTCCTGGGTACTTATCAACAACAACAAGAATATTACTAGAAACTGTTTAGGTTTCTCTGTTTTCTCACTTACAGCATCTCACCTATTTACTAAAACAGTCATTGCTCAGGCCCCACTTGAAAGCATGCTTCACAGGTTTTCCTGAGTGATTTGTCTACAGTATAAATCTGATCATGCCACTCTCATGATTAAAAGTTTCTTTGACTTATAGTGACTCTTAGAATAAACTCAGACTCTTGAATCTGTCTAATATATTCAGTAATGATCTGGTTCCTACTTTGTCTTCCAGTTGTATTTCAGTCTACTCCTCCATGTTACTGAGCCTCACTGGCATCTCTAATATGGAGATAATAGTAATAATGCCCTAGATGTTATGCAGACCAAATGAGATGGTATATACAAAAGTATTTAGCAACCTTTATCAGTCTGTGCATTGATCTGGTGTGGTGCTGTAGGATACACTGGACTGCTAGCCACAAAGTCAAACCCACCAAATGCTCCTTGGCAAACCTATACAAGGTTACTATGAGTTAGAACTGACTTGACAACAACAACTAGGGCAGGATAAAGTAGAAAAGGTGTTGTTAATGGTGATAGAAATCTTGTGTCAATTAAACTAGGGCTTCATAGTGAATTATTGTAGTTGCTGTGTATATATTTTTACACTTTGTAAAAAGATGAATTGGCTAAAGTTGTGTGATAGATACGTCTGCAACAATGCCAAAGGAAAAAAAAAAAAGAAGAGTGACTACCGAGGCTGCTTAAGTACAAACAAAGGAATCATGGGATTTGGTTTCTTGGTTTGGAAGTTT
>NW_006408651.1:3155265-3156032 GCF_000296735.1 Chrysochloris asiatica
GTCTGCAACAATGCCAAAGGAAAAAAAAAAAAGAAGAGTGACTACCGAGGCTGCTTAAGTACAAACAAAGGAATCATGGGATTTGGTTTCTTGGTTTGGAAGTTTAGGGTCAAGGCTTTGTGGTACATCCTAGTTAATTAACCTGATAACATGTTTTAGCAAATCTGTTCTACCTCCGAGTTTGATACATAATGCCTGGGGTCTTTCTATTCACCAGTAGCAGCAGTGAAAGGAGGATAGTTAGGAATAGGAGGAAGAGGATATGGAAGGTGTGGCTAAAGGCCTCCACGAACAATTGTCTCCTTTGAACTGGATTGACCTGGCTACCATTACTGAGCATTTTGATCAAGGAGTCCACGGAAGAATCCTGATCCAAAGGAGGGAAATGCAGAGCAGAATTTCAAATTCTCGCAGACTCCAGACTTCCTGGAGCCATGGGAGCTGCAACTGGGTGAACCTTTGAAATTACTAGCCTGAGATAATCCTTAAAATTTAAATCAAAAATATCCCCTGAAATATTCTTGAAACCAAACAGTAATTCAGCTTAACTAGTAAAAAATGTCTGCTCTGAGCAGTATGCTCTTTGATGAACTGTGTAAATTGGATCAAATTGATAACAACTTGAAAGTTTAGATAGGAACCTTGGGGGTGGCAAAGTTTATGTTAATAGAGGAGGTTGTTGTTGTTAGGTGCCATCTAGTCGGTACCGACCCGTAGCGACCTTATGCACAGCAGAACGAAACACTGCCCGATCTTGAATGAACTGC
>NW_006408651.1:3159207-3162969 GCF_000296735.1 Chrysochloris asiatica
GTTTGGTTTTAAGTGGAAACTGTCACTTTAAATTTCAAGAAGATCTGTGTGCATGTGTAGTAGAACCCTCTAGGGGTGGAGTGGGGTATGCATTCACTCAGGTATTCCAGAATGGAGGTGTGCAGACAGCAAGAGACCAATGAACAGATACCAATAAAAGAATGTCTACACCTGTATCTCCATGGTTCTGTCAGGCGTTAGTGGCTGTTCTGATCCTTCCCACATTTGGTCTCTCCCAAGATGGTGGCTCCTGGAATAGGTGAGCATCTTGAATTACAAAGCAATGGATTTCTTGATTCTGCTACAAATTCCCCTGGCTGCGAGCCTTCCAAGCTTCTAAATATTCCTTTCTATGTGGTTCAGAGTTCTAGCACCGAGGAGCACCTCAGAAAATGCAGGTGAGAATTGTTTCACATCTCAAAGTATATAATCAGTGTCACTAAATGATACATGTAGAAACTGTTGAATTGGTGTATGCTTTGTTGTGTATATTCTCAGCAACAACAAAATAAAATAAGCAAAAAATTTTAAAGAAAAAGACGAAAATAAATTTTAAAAAGATTGTTGTTGTTGTTAAGTTCCACTGAGACTGTTCCAACCCATAGTGACCCTGTATAGTGCTTCTGAGGGGTGACTGGTGAGCTTGCACTGCTGTGGGTTAATGACCTTACAGTCCAGTGCATTAACCCACAACACCACACCTCCAGCCTATGAAATCCTATGGGACAGCTCCATTCTGTCTTATTGGTTGCTATGAATCAGAGTGGACTTGATGGCATAGCATCAGCATAGCATCAGCAATTGTATAAGGATCCCAGGTGGTGCACACAATGAAGCTCTTGGCTGCTAACTTAAAGGTTGACAGACTCTTTGGGAGAAAGACCTGGTGATTTGTTTTCATAAAGATTACAGCCATGAAAATTCTATGGGACAGTTCTACTCAGTCCATGGGGTCACATCTCCTTGAAGACAGCTAAGAACAACAACAAAGACAATGAACCATGAGTATCTCATGGGTATGAGAATAATCAAAAGATTATAATAAAACATAATGTGAACAGGAAGTGTTGAAGCCCTTACTTTTGATGCTATTTTCAGCAAGATATAAGGTTCTGTTCTGAGTAAGCATACAAATAAAAGAATCTGAAATAGGGATATTATTTATTCTTGATTGACTTTTACTTTCATGGGATTTTTTTTTTTTCCTTCTTTTATGTTTTTGGTGAAAGTTTACACAGTAAATTGTTTTTATTGTTGTTAAGTGTCATCGAGTCGATTCCAACCCATAGTGACCCTGTATAGGGTTTCTGAGGGGAAGCTGGTGAGCTTGAACCACAGACCTTGCAGTTCAAACAACTTTGCAGTCTGATGCATTAGCCCACAGCACCACAACAGGACTCCACACAGTAAATTAGGTTCCCATTTAACAATTTCTGTGGAATCTACAGCAGTGCTGTAGATTAAGCACTAGGCTGCTAACCACTAGGTCAACAGTTCAAACCCACCTACTGCTCCTTGGAAACTGTATACAGGGTCACTAGGAATCAGAACTGATTCGACAGCACTTAACAACAACAATGCATATTGCTCAGTGACAGTGTTACATTTTTCTCAATGCACCAATATTTTCATGATTTCCATTCTGTTGTTCTCTTTCCATTTAGTTTAGCTTCAGTGCTCCCCTGATCCCTTATTTTGACAAATTGGTTTCATATAGTTGATTTATAATTTTTGTTAAAAAAAAAGAGCACAGTACTAATGTGTGATGGCATTTATTTTATTGGAGTCCTGCTGTGGCATGTTGGATAAGCACTTGACCACAAGGTCTGTTTAAGCCACCAGGTCAGTGGTTCAAACTCACCTGTTGCTCCTTGGAAACCCTATACAGGGTCGATATGAATTGGAACTGACTCGACAGGACTTAACAACAAAAACAATAATCTGTTATTGAACTAGAAAGTGATCTCTAGGAGTTATTTCAGTTCCAGGTTTAAAGGGTGTCTCAGAGTGCTAGTCTTGAGGGTTTAACTTAGCTTGGTCTTTTAAAATAATTTGAGGGTTTGGGCCTAAGTTTTCCACCCATTCTGTTCAGGACCATTGATTGCATCCTTGGTCAGAAGGTCAGTAATGGTAGTCAGGTATCATTTGGTTCTTCTGGTCTCAGGGTCACTGGGGTCATGGTTCGTGTGGGCTGTTAGTTCTGTAGAGTAGTTGCTTTTTGAGTATTCCATTTCCTTATTTCTCGTTTGCTCCTGACAAGTAGAGACCAATACTTGTTATCTTAGATGGTTGCTCTCAAGCTTTGATGACCATGGATAATACTCACCAGAGGATATTTAAAACAACCATCATTTTAAAAAAATTCTAAATAAGTTGCTTCAGGCCTGAAATCTTGTACACCTACTTTGGTCTCAGGATAGATCCTTGACACCAAATCATGAATTCTTAGAAAATAAGGCTTATTTGAAAATGTCAAAACTCTGTTGAGTTAGCAAGAGAATGATGTCCATGAGATGCCCATCATTTTTCTTAATTGTTCTTGTAGTCATGGTTACAGTACCATGGGTATTTTACTCACAAATAGGCAACCTGTTTGTTGGCATTGTTCCTTTCCAGCAAGCAGCAAGCCCTGTAGCATCTCCACGATTGGTAGCTGCTCTGACAATTGTGATCCGTAAGGTTTTTGTGGCTGGCTTTTGGAAATAAATCATCAGGCCTTTCTTCCTAGTTTGTCTTAATCTGGAAGACGCACTGAAACCTGTTCGGCATCATAACAAACCTTCACTGACAACCAGGTCGTTATTGAATGTGAGGTGTATTGTACGGGGAATTGAACTTGAATCTCCATCATTGTTGTTGTTGTGTGCCATCGAGTCAGTTCCAACTCATAGCGATCTTGTATAGGGTTTCTCAGCTGGTGGGTTTGAATGGCTGATCTTGTGGATCCCAGTCCAGTGCTGATCCTACAGCGCCACACCAGGAGTCCAAATCTCCTTCATGGAAGGTGAGAATTTTGCTATAGAACCATCACTATGTGGAATTGTGGTTGGTGGTTATGTACCATGGAGTCAGTTGTGACTCATAGCTACCCTGTAGAATGTTTCTGAAGCTGTGAATCTTTAGAGGAGCAGAAAGCCACGTCTTTCTCCTATGGAACAGCTGGTAGTTTCAAACTGCTGAACTTGAGTTTAGCAGCCTGATTCATAATCACTATGCTACCAGAGCTCGTTACTATGTGGAATAGACATTTGAATCTGGGATCATTTATTACAAACACATCTTGTTACAGAAAATAGTCCACATTCAATGAAAATGTACTGCCTTTGCTTCCAATGATGCTCTGTTAGAAACAGAATGAAATACATACTGAAAGTACAAATTCAGTAATCAAGCCCTTCTTGGTGTCTCTGTGAGCCAGCATTGTACATGGTATGGGAGGTGGGTTATAAATGAAGGAGCCAGTTTGTGTTAGTTTATCTAGTATCAACTTAAATACCAGCTGGATCTTTTATGTATATACTATCTATCTGGTTTGGCGCTGTGGGTTAATGTGATGGACTGCAAAGTTGTTTGAACTGCAAAGTCAGTGGTTGAAGCTCACCAGTTGCTCCTCAGAAACCCTGTACAGGGACGCTAAGGGTCAGAACCAACTCAATGGCACTTAACAATAACAATAAAATCTATCACTAAACAATTGGTTATGGGGATTTGCTTCTGAAAGGTTGGATGGACTGAGCTGGTTGTTTTGGTGTCACATTTGTT
>NW_006408651.1:3163274-3175551 GCF_000296735.1 Chrysochloris asiatica
TGGTCTTCCTATTCACTGTCCAGCTTTCGCATGCATATGAGGTTATTGAAAATACCATGACTTGGATCAGGCGCACCTTAGTCTTCAAGCTGACATCTTTGCTCTTCAACACTTTAAAAAGGTCTTACATAGCAGATTTGCCCAATGCAATACGTCATTTGATTTCTTAACTCCTGCTTCCGTGAGTATTGATCCAAGAAGAATGAAGTCCTTGACAGCTTTAATCTTTTCTCCATTGATAAGAATGTTGCTTATTGGTCCAGATGTGAGGACTTTTGTTTTCTTTACAATGAGATGCAATCCATACCAAAAACTGTGCTCTTTGATCTTCATCAGTAGATATTTTAAGTCCTCTTCACTTTCAGCAAACAAGGTTTGCATATCGCAGGTTATTAATGAGTTTTCCTCCAATTCTGATGCCACGTTTTTCTTCATCTAACCCAGCCTCTCAGATTATTTGCTCAGCATACAGGTTGAATAAGTATGGTGAAAGAATACAACCCTGTCACACACCTCTCTTCATTTAAAACCATTCAGTATTTCCATGTTGTGTTTGAACAAGTGCCTCTTGGTCCATGTATAACTTCCTCATGAGCACAATTAAGTGTTCTGGAATACTCATACTTTACAATTTTGTCCATAGCTTGTCATGATCCACACAATTGAAAACCTTTGCATAGTCAATAAAGCACAGGTAAACATCTTTCTGATATTCTCTACTTTCAGCCAAGATACATCGGACATCAGCAATGATATCCCTCCTTCCACAGCCTCTTCTGAACCCAGCTTGAACCTCTGGAAGTTCTCTGTCAATGTATGCTTGCAGCCATTTCTGTATTACCTTTAGCAAAACTTTACTCACATGGGATAGATATCAAAGAGATTGTCTAATGATTTTCGCATTCCATTGGGTCACCTCTCTTTGGAATGGGCACAAATATGGATGGATCTCTTCCAATCAATCATCCAGATAGTTGTCTTCCAAATTACTTGACATAGATGAGTGAGTGCCTCCTGTGCTGCCTCACTTTCTTGAAAGATTTCAGTTTTTATTCCATCAATTCCTGGTGCCTTGTTCTTTGCCAATTCCTTCAATGCACCTTGGGCTTCCTCCTTTAGTATCATTGGTTCTTGATCATATGCTACGTCTTGAAACGGTTGAACATCAACCATTTATTTTTGGCATAGTGACTGTGTATTCCTTCTAGCTTCTTTTGATGCTTTCTGTATCATTTAATAATTTTCCCAGAGAATACTTCAATAACGAAAGTCAAGGCTTGAATTTTATCTTCAGTTTCCCCAGCTTGAGAAATGTTGAGCGTGTTCTTCCTTTTTGGTTTTCTGACTCCAGATCTTTGCACATTTTGTTGTAATATTTGGCTTTATCTTCTCGAGCTGATCTTTTTGAAATTTTCTGTTCAGCTCTTGGAGCTCCTCATTTCTTCCATTTGCTTTAGCATCTCTACACTGAAGAACAAGTTTCAGTGTCTCTTCTGACATCCATTTTGACCTTTTCCTTCTTTCTTGTCTTCTTAATGACTTTTTGCTTTCTTCATGTATGATGATCTTGATGTCATCCCACAACTCTTCTGGTCTTCAGTCTTTCATGTTTAATGTATCAAATCTGTTCTTCAGATGATCTCTAAATTCAGGTCGGATATATTCAAGGTCATGTTTTGGCTCTTGTGGACTTGTTTTCATTTTTTCAGCTTCATTTTTAACTTGCATATGAGCAATCAATGGTCTGTTGCACAAACTGCCCCGTCCTGTCCTTTTTTTGGCTGATGAGATGGAGCTTTTCCATCTTCTCTTTATGCAGATGTAATAAATTTTATTTCTATGTATTCCATCTGGCTAGGTCAATGTGTATAGTCCTCTCTTTTGCTGTCTAAAGAAGGTATATGAAATGAACAAATCAGTGGTTTTGCAGAGCTCTATAATGTGATCTCCAGCATCATTTCTATCACCAAGGCCATATTTTCCAACTACGGATCATTTCTCTTTGCTCCGAACCTTTGCATTCCAATCACAGGTAATGAGCAATACATCTTGACTGCATGTTTGATCAATTTCAGATTGAAGAAGTTGGTAGAATTCTTCTATTTCATCCTCACTGGCTTTAGTGGTTGGTGCATAAATTTTAATACTAGTGGTATTAAATGGTCTTCCCTGTATGTGCATGGATATTATCCTATCACAGACAGCGTTGTACCTCATGACTGATCTGTATATATTCTGTTTGACAATGAATGTAACACCATTCCTCTTCAATTTGTTATTCCTTGCATAGTAAACAATGTGGTTGTTGGATTCAAAATGGCCAATATCAGTCCATTTCAGTTCACTAATGCCTAAGATATCAAATTTTATGCGTTCCATTCCTTTTTTACAGTTTCTAATTTTCCTAGATTCGTACTTCGTACATTCCATGTTCCAATTCTTAATGGATGTTTATAGCTGTTTGTCTTCATTTTGAGTTGTGTCCCATCAGTGAATGAAGGTCCCATGGGCTTTACTCCATTCATGTCATTATGGTCAACTGTACTTTGAGGAGGCAGTTCTCCCCCAGTTGCATTTTGAGTGCCTTCTAACCTAAGGGACTCATTTTCTGGCACTATATCTGACTGTGTTTCTCTGCTGTTCATAAGGTTTTCAGAGACTAAATATTCGGAAGTAGTTCGTTACTCTTTCTTCCTAGTTTGTCTTTGTCTGGAAGCTCATCTGAAACCTGCCCACCATGGGTGACCCTGCTAATGTTTAAAATACCAGTGGCATAGCTTTCAGAATCACAGTTACTCAAAAGCCACCACAGTACTACAAACTGACAGAGGAGTGGTGGTTGGTATCACATAAGCCAGAATTAATCTCCTAAAATTTTTTGGTTAAATGACAGTACATTATACATAAGAAGTTTGAAAAGTTTGTGGAGAAACAGAATTAAAAGATATTTGCTGATGATGAATTTTAGCATTTATTTTTTCTGCAGCTTTACCCCAAAAGACACCACCACATCCATACTCCAACTCCCATTCCCATAAGCATAACAATACGTAAGTTGGAAGGTGATACCTAAGATTTCAATTTTAAATATTAGGGTGCCTCTATCTGTTCATACCAATTTTAGAGTTAATGCAACATCTTAAAAAATCATTTAGGGGCAATGCGGTGAAACATGGGTATGTCTCATGGCCGAAATGTGAGATTTGCTCAGATACAAAATCAAAATGGATCATAAAGCAGCCACTGAAACTTTTTGCCAATTGTCTGTAAAAGGAACCCCCTAATGACCTACAGCAGGGATATAGATGCAAAGTTGTACTTTGCCATATGCCCAAGGGAAGATTTTGGCTTCATAATTTTGTCTTCTTGCTGCCAAATGCTAAAGCCAACTGCATTGCTAAAGCTTTAGACACATTTTCATCAATAAAATTTCTTATAAAACAGATCCCACAAACTCTGAACTTCTCTGCCAAATAGCCAATTAATTATTTTACATCCTTGTTGAACAATGTCATAATTTATGATGGGTAAAGTTTTACCATCACAAATTAGTGTTCTGAAAACCACAAGACCTAGCTTTCAATTAGCAGAAGGCATCACAATTAGGGATGAAAAGAAGCAATGCTGCATGTTGGAAATTCTCCCCATAGAGGAATAAAACTCCCTAGGAACAATGGCCCAATTAATTTGAGGGAGTTGGGTTTTTAGAAAAACAGATCCTTGTTAAAGAAAATAGCTCAAACACTGTTAAGATTCTTTGACCTCTCAGTCTTCATTCACCCCAATGGCCTTTTCATTTCATAAATTGCAGCTATTGAATTTGGATGTAGTTTGTCTACCATACATTCATCTGGGTTAGTCTCAGCTCAAATATTGTCTGTGAGTTTATTATTGACAGGTATAATTTCTTTCATTCGGTCAGTAGGGAATGATGCCTTCAATTCTATGAATTTTCCAGAGAAGAGAAAAATCTGGGCAGATATAGTACACACACAGTTGATCTGGTTTCTTTAGTTCAGGCCAGATCTGGATAGGAAAGATCCTGTCAAAGAGCATATTCCAAATCCCAGTTGACTGGTTTGGAGCCTTTTGCAGATGATGATGTCAAACTGTATGTAATGAAGTAACCTATTTGTTTACTTAATAACCAGGGCAAAAGCACCAAGCTGCAGGGAGATATAAAAAAGTGGACAGTTGGGGCAGGGAACGAGGAATCATCTTGGAGGTTGTAGTCTAGAGTAGAGGGAGACTGGAATTTTCATTGTTGGATGAAATTTTTGAACCTTCTAGCCTGGAATGTTTAAAAGGAAAAGAAGGTCAGAGGGATGAAAAATCCCTTAGATGCATTTCAAATGATATAATTGGATGGATGAAGCTTGACTTGAGAAGTTTGATTTGGTTCCCTGAGAATTTTAGTGTCCTCAGTATTACCTGTGTCTTTACTTCCTTGTTCTTAACAACTTCAGAAGAGTGTACTTGACCCCTTAAGAAACACCTACTTTCAACTGGCTGTGTTTGAACAGAAACACCCGAAGTTGTGAATTTTGACCTTAGAGTCATAGGGCGGCTCCTGTTGGAATTCCTGGAAAATATACATTTACACTGGGGGCTGGCAGGGTTGACTTGGCCTTTTCTTTTTACCCAGTACAGGGAGAAACCTCATCCTTTTAACAAAGAAAGGAACTTGTAAGTGAAAAGGTTGACAGGTTTTAGGATATGTGTTAAACACTTGTACCTTCCTCAGTCCCACAGGAATGAATGTGCAGCTCTGGTCTTGGGCATGTTTTCCATCTTAATGTTTATAGCCAAGTCAAAATTATCCACACTATTTCTCCATAATAGACCATGACTAAAAAATCCCAAGAGGAGACCTAGTATAGCTTTCCATTTGGTACCAGTCCACTATCTGTGACATTCTCACTTTAAAATGGCCCAGTATATAAAAGAAATTAATATTTACAAACAAGATAAATTAGGTGCAATATGACTAGCTTTCTTTAAGAAAGTTTTCATTTTATTAGTGGAGTAACCATTGGCTCCCTTAATAATATATTTCTTTAATGCTAAATTACCATGATTTCGATTTCTCAGAATCTGATTTCTAGAGAAGTCTTCAAAAACACATCTATGATGGATTGGTTTCTCGTAAATATTCTTGAAAGAGTCAGCCATAAAGTAAATTGTTTCTGAAAATATGTTTGAGACTCAAAACCAAACAAAACAATGACTTACATATTATAAGGGGATTGTGTTCCCACAGAAAGAAAAGTATAATGAAATCTCTGATACATCCATGTACTACTTCCATAAATTCAATTCACCCTCCACACTGATGCAAACATTCTCAGGTGGAAGGACACTTCTGTACATACACACCAGTTTTCTTTTGGGTCCTAGAAATCAATTCAAGAACCTACCAGTCCCCATCTTCTTTGCAGAGGTCAAGCCTGAAAACTGAGCAGTGTGGTATCTTCACAAATCCTGTTTATAAGGAAGGATGAAGAAAAGAATCATGTCTTACCAACACTTCTGGTGTAAGGTTTAAGTCATTTCCCTCATAGATGATGGAGTCTCTGGGTAGTGCCAATAGTAAAGTGCTAGGCTACTAGTGTAAAGATTGGTGATTTAACCACACCCCAGAGGTGCCTCAGAGGAAAGCCCTGGCAATCTCTTTATAAAAAAATCACAGTCTCAAAAGTTCTATGGAGCAGTCCTACTCTGACACAGATGGGGTCTCCATGAGTCAGAAGTGACTCCATGGCAACTGGTTTGGTTTGCTTCTTGGTTTGGTCACATTGAATTATTGAGGGAGGTGCTTTAACTGCTACCTGTCAGAGGGGAGGACTTTGGGCCAAGAAGTTGAACTGAGAGAAGAGATTTGACTTTGGGAGGACACTCACAAGGGACTGGCAGTTCCATGTATGTGATGACTAAGGTCCTGACTTTAAGAGCTCTCTCTCCTCAGTATGCTAAATTTGGCTTGCCCTTTCAGCAAATACACACATTGCTTTGGTGTTTTGTAAGCAGAGGGTAAAAAAAGAATACATTATTGATGATAAAAAAAAAAATCTTCGTCCCTGAAAAGACCATAAGCATTTTATCTTGAGGAAATCACTGAAGAGTATGATCGAAGAACAGGTTGAAGCTTTATCCTGTCGAGTCAGATGGTAGACTTTGAGATCTGATCTGATTAGTTACTGGATTTGGTGGGTCTGGGCAAGTCATTCAATCTCTGTGAGTCTCAGTTTCCTCATCCTTAATATGGGGAAGATAATTCCTACCTCAATGGATTGTTACGAGATGATGTGTGGGAAAGCACCTAGTATAATTCCTGGAACATAATACTGCCTCAAAATAAACACTGAGACTGAAAAACCTCTATGACCAAGTACAAGTTTAAAATGGGTTCTTTTGTCTGTTCAGCATGCTACATTAACTTTCAGATACTCAACTCTGCTTTCTCTGTTTATTTATTTGCTGGGAGGTTAGAGGAAAGCAGACAAAAACTCAACAATACCTCTTTATTTTTTTTGCCTTCTTGGACATTTAGCTCATTCCCATGAGCACTCATTGGTCTTATTTTTGTACCATCCTGTGATCTAACCTTGGGTTGCAAGGGCTTTAAGAGATAGAAACCCTTTGTTTAGCAGGAGGCTTCTCTCTGAACTAGCAAGATACATGCTTCTCAGAAATGTATGGGAACAAAGTTTCAGAGACAAATATCTAGGTGGTTGGGTTGACATGGTGTCTCAGCTTCACCTGGACCTGGGCAAGGAAGAGAGGGGATCTAGACGTTTCTAAAAGGGACACACAAGATAGTTGAGGTGCTACCTAAAGGATGTGTTTTTGGAAAGGACACTGAGCAAGTGAGAGGTGACTCGGGCAGAGGGCCACCAAGTGGAGCTTAAGTCAGACCTTGGGAACAGGGTGCTAATGACATGGTGCATCAGTAGCAGGGAAAAATGGAATCTTGGTTGTAATTAGGAAACAAGACATGTACTTTACAAACTATGGCACCTCAGGAATGCAGAGGCCATGAGAAGAGTCAGTGGCTCCTTCCTCATCTGCCATCTGTGCTACTCATGGAGAAGGTAATTTATTACAGAAGAATGCAATCTCTCTGAGACTCCGGGTATGAGGAGCTGGGAAAGATTGTGTGGTTTCACATAGAAAGGTGGCAGGACAAACTGTATTTGCTACCATTTTTGTCTCTTTAAATCAGTTTGTCTCAGTTACAATAGGGAAATTGAGGCACTTAAGAACTTGTTCTAAGCCAAAATTAAAATTGCACATGAATTGTATCTTACTTTGATAATCTTGTTGTTCTTAAGTGCCGTTGAGTCGGTTCTGACCCATAGCGTAGCGACCCTCCATAGGGTTTCCTAAGAGCGACTGGTGCAGCCAACTTTGTGTTTCAAACGGACCTTGCAGTCTAGCACATTAACCCACAGCACCACACATTAAGACACCTACACATAAGATATCATTTTATGATCTTCCATTTTCTGAGACTGAATAATCTGCAGAAAACTCTTCCCTTTATTGGTAATTAGTAATCAATTCTGCCCTCTACAAGAGTAAGGATGCTTGCATGCTTTGTTCACTAAATGTGTCCAGTGCTTAAAATAGTTCCTGAGACACAGGTGTTAAGTATTTGTTGAACTATTAGAAAGAGCCTGTAAACTATGAGAGAATGCAATGATATATAAGCACATCAAACAGATTCTCAAGACCCCAATCTCTACCCACCAAAGAAGGATGCATAAAATCAGTTGAAATTAGAAAATAATCTGAAGTATAGTAGATTGAAAACATTTAATCAACTTTACTGATGAGTTTTGATAATCATATATGATGTAGCCACCAACACAATCAAGATAGAAAGTACCTTGATTTCTCCATAAAGTTAGCACTGAAAAAGACCATTCCTGCTGCCAGACAATCACTGATTCTGTTGTAATCCTAAAGTTAGACTAGTCTTCTAGAAATTCATATTATGGAATCACACACTATGCACTTTGTGTCTGATTTGTTTTTCACAACACAATGCATAATTCATTTCTTTTAATTGCTGGGTAATATTTCATGCCCACCACTCGTCTGTCAGTTTGTAGTATTGTGGTAGCTTCCATGTTGCTATGGAGGCTATGCCACCAATATTTCAAATATCAGCAGGGTCACCCGTGGTGGACAACTTGTAGCATAGCTTCCTGACTAAGACAGACTAGGAAGAAGGAGAGGCAGACCACTTCTTAAGGGTTGATGGTGTTATTAGGGCTGTTGAGTAGGTACAGTCTCAAAGTGACCCTATGCCCAACAGAATGAAACACTGCTGGGTCCTGAAAACCTTATGGAGAACAGCAGAACATTGTCTAATACCGTGCTGGAAGGGTGAGCCCACCAAATTGGAAGACACTCAAAATATGATTGGGAAAGAGCTGTCTCCTCAAAGTGGAGTTGATCCTGGTGACATGAATGGAGCATAGCTTTTGGGTTCTTCTTTTACTGATGTTGCCCAACTTAAAATGAGAAGAAACAGCTATAAACATCCTTTAATAATCAGAATATGGAAAGTTACAATAGCTGCAGTAATGGATTTAAATGTAGCAGTGATTCTGAGGATGGTACAGGACTAGTCAGTGTTTTTATTCTGCTTTAGATAGGGTTGCTGTGAGTCAGAACCGACTCCATGACACTTAACAATAACAACAATTCTATGGTATGAATATACCACAATTTGTAATATAGTCACATATTGTATATTTGGTTTATTTCCTGGCCTTGACTAGCCCTAATACATCTGTGTAGTCCCGGTGTGGTCTTGTAGGATTAGCACTGGATTGCTAACCTCAAGGCCAGTAGTTCAAACCCACCAGATGCTCCTTGGAAACCCTATTCATGTTGCTAAGAGTCAGAACTGACTCGATGGCACTCAACCGCAATAGCATTAAAGCTGTGATGTAAACACTCATGTGTATATGTTCATCTTCATGTTGACAGAGGTTTCATTTCTCTGAGTTAATATCTAGAAATAGAATTGATGTATTACATAAAAGCATGTATTCAATTTTGTAAGAAACTACAAGCTATTTTCAAAGTGGTTGTAACCTTTTACTTGTCCATAGCAATGTAAGACTGTTCTAGTTGCTTCATAACCTTGGCAAAACTTTATATTATCAGTTTTTCATATTTTAATCGCTGTAGTGGGTGTGTAGTGATACCTCATGTGGCTTTCATATGCATTTTCCTAATTATTAATGGTGTTGAGGGCAGTCCTGGTGTGGTGCTGTGGGTTAATGCGCCAGACTGCAAAGCGGTTTGAACTGCAAGATCGGTGGTTCAAGCTCACCATTCGCTCCTCAGAAACCCTATACAGGGTCACTATGGGTCAGAACTGACTTGACAGCACTTAACAACAACAATGGTGTTGAGGAGTGGCACTGAAGGATCAGTACTGGACTATGAACCACAAGATCAGCAGTTTAAACCCACCAGCTGCTCCTTGGAAGCGCTATACAGAGTTGCTAGGAGCTGGAATGGACTTGACCACAATTAACAATAGCAACAACAATGGTTTTGAGCATCTTTTCATGTGTTTATTGGACATTCATATATCTTGAAATGTCTGTTCAAATATTTTGTCTGTTTTGAGAACTGGATTCTTTGCTTTCTTATTATGGAATTTTTAGAGTTCTTTAAATGTATTTAGTAGACATTCTTTTTTAGTTGCAAATACTGCCTTTTTGTCTTTAAAATATCTTTCAAAGAACAGTTTGCTTTCAATTTTGATAAAGTTCAGTCTCTTTTTTTTTTTTTTTTTTTGGTGTTCTGTGTGGCTTATACTTAATTTTTTTGTATCCTGGTGTGGCACTGTAGGATAATCACTGGACTGCTAACTGCAAGGTCAGCTGTTCAAACCCACCAACTTCTCCTTGGAAACCCTGTACAGGGTCACTGTGAGTCATAACTGACTTGGCACTTATCAGCAACATCTAAGAAATTGTTGCCTATAATTATATTGCAACAATTTTCTTATAGAGCTGTACAATTTCAACTTTTACTTTGGTTCTATAATCCATTTTATATTAATTTTGAATATAACATAAAATAGGGGTTTTGCTGTTTTTTTTCTTTGTAAATTCATGCATATGTAGTTGTTCCAGTTTCGTTTTCCATTGAATTACCTTAACAACCTTATTGAAAATCAATTGACTTAATTAATATGTGTGAGTATATTTCTTCACTCTTCTTTGCTCTGGACATAGAGAGACCAGTTGCTATACTTTCATGGCTGCTCACAAGCTTTAAAGACCCCAATCTCTACTCACCAAAGTAGGATATAGATCAGTTTCTTTGTGATTATTTTGTGTCAGTTGATCATAGTGTCCCCCTGAGACTATGGTCTTGAGCCCCAGATGAGGTGTTTACTTATAGTTAAGAACGTTTCATAACTTTGTCCTGTGTTGTTGTTGTTGTTAGGCGCCATTGAGTCAGTTCTGACTCATAGAGACCTTGTATATGGTTTCTGAGGAGTAGCTGGTGAATTTGAACCATTAACCTTGGGGTTCACACCAACCTTGCGGTCCAGAGCTTTATTCCACAGTGCCACACCAGCACCCCTGTCTGCTTTATTATATTCATGAATACATTCACAGCATATGTAAATACATACATATAGAAATACTCTCTGCTAATCCTGTATATATTCATGAGCATACTTCTATTCTGTTTCCCAAATCTGTTCAGTTTGTGTGCCTATGTATCCACTCATATACTGTTGTTATTATGGTTACAGCAGCGTTGCATATATCATTGTTATTGTTAAGTGCTGGCTCATAGCAACCATGTATAGCATTTCTGAGGAGTGACTGGTGGGTTTGAACTGCCGACATTGTAATTAGCAGTCCAGCGCTTATCCTACAGAGCTATACCAGGACCCCAAATAATAGTAAATAATAGTCCTTGTATTTCCTTCTGTTGACTTTATCCCTGATCCTGCTCTCAGTGTCTTTCTTTGCCTCGATAATCTTTTGATGACCTCACCCTTATTGTATATCACCTTCCCCTTCACCCAAGTTAATATGTGACTGTCTTCTAATCAGTAATTTTCCCTTCCCTCCCATCTTTGCTAACCATCAAGGAATGTTTCTTTTTGTTGACTTTTTCTAATAGAGAATAGTAATCTCATATAATATTTGCCCTTTTGTTAATAATTTCACTTAGCATAGTATCTTCCAGGTTTATCCATGTTATGAGTTGTTTTGAAGATTCTTCATTGTTTTTTAATGTTGTCTAGCATCCATTTGTGTGTATGTACCACAATTTATTATCTAGTCTTCTGTTGATGGGCATTTCAGTTGTTTCCATATTTTTGCTATGGTGAATAGTGCAACAGTGAACATGGGTATGCATATATCTATTCATGTCATGGTTCCTATTTCTCTAGAATATATACCAAACACTGGGATTGCTGACTCATATAGTATTTCTGTTTCCAACTTATGAAGAAAGTTCCATGTTGTTTCCCACAATGGTTGTACCATTTTATAGTTCCACCAACTGTAAGAAAGGGTTCTAGATTCTCTACACCCTGGTAAGCACTTGTTGCTTTCTGCTAGTGTTTTTTTTCCCCCTCTCTCTTAAACTTGTATCTCTTTAGCGGGAGTCCTGGTGTGGCACTGTAGGATAAAGCACTGGCCCTCAAGATCGGCTTGAACTATAAGGTCAGTGATTTAAACTACCAGTCGTGACTCAGAAACCCTATATAGGGTCCATAGAAGTTGGAACCGAAACAACAACAACAACAACAAAAACAAGAAGCAGCTAATAGGAGTCCTGGTATGGTGCTGAAGGATCAGCTCTAGACTGATGACCATGCAGTTGGTGGTTCAAATCAACCATGGCTGCTCATGGAAACCCAATACAGTGTTGCTGTGGGTCAGAACTGAGTCAACAGCACTTATCAATAAGTATCTAATGATCTCAAGCATTTTTCATTTATTTGTTAGCTGCCTGAATGTCTGATTTGGTGCAATTTCTGTTCATGTCCTCTACCTATTTTTAAATTTGATTTTTGGTCTTTTTGTTGTTGAGGTGCTGAGGCTTTCTATATGTTTAAGAGATTAGTCCTTAATCTGATATGTCATTATCAAAAATTGTTTCTGAGTCTCTGGGTTCTCTTTCTACTCTTGGTAAAAAATCTTTTTTTACACAAAAGTGTCTAAATTTTAGGAGATCCCAGTATTCTAGATTGTCTTCTGCTGTTTGTATGGTCTCA
>NW_006408651.1:3175931-3177112 GCF_000296735.1 Chrysochloris asiatica
AGTTGATTCTGACTAATAGCAACCCTGTATAGGGTTTCCAAGGAGTGACTGGTGAGCTTGAACCACTGACCTGTGGTTCAAACCGACCTTGTAGTCCAGCGCATTAGCCCACAGGACTATACCAGCACTCCAGAGTCGGTGTTGTTGTTGTTATGTGTTGTGGAGTCAGTTCTAACTCATAACGACCCTGTACAGGGTTTCCGAGGCTGTAAATCTTTACGGGAGCAGAAAGCCTCATCTTTCTCCCACGGAACAGCTGGTAGTTTCGATCTGCTGACCCTGCGGTTCACAGCCCGATTTGTAACCACTACACTACCAGAGCTATTATTTGGACTTGTGTCAGTTGACCTTGGTGTCCCCTAGACTGAGCTCCCAGACCCAGTGACTCATTCTCTCAAGGTGTTTATTTATGTCTAAAAAGTTTTCATAACTCTGTCCCTTGTATGCTTGCCTTCATGACTATATGTGCACATTCATGGATATATGTGCACAGTTACGGATATTTGTGCACATTCATTGATGCATGTGCACATTCATGGAAATGTATGTGCGTATTCCTGGATATATGTCCACAGATAGTATTTACTTCTGATGATGCTAATTCTTGCACTGCTTTCAGTGTTTTTCCTGGCCTGCCTTATTTTTTGCCAACCTCTCTCTTTTTATATATTGCCTTTCCCTTCATTCAAGTTAACACATGTCTATCTCCTACCCAATAACTTACATTTACTTCCCCTCCAACCTCTGTTTCCATGAAAGAAAGGTGTGAAAGATGTGAAAACCTTTTATTCATTTTTTATAATGGTGTCCCCTAGAGTGAGCCCCAGAGCCAGTGACTCATTCCCTCAAGGTGTTTATTTATGTCTAAAAAGTTTTCATAACTCTGTCTCTTGTATGCTTGCATTCATGAATATATGTGCACATTTGAGGATATGATTTGCAGCACTGTAGGCTAAGAGCAGGACCACGAGGTCAGTTTGAACCACAAGGTTGGTGGTTCAAACTCATTAATCGCTTTTTGGAAACCCTATACAGGGTCGTTATGAGTCAGAACTGACTCTACAGCACTGAACAACAACAGCAATGGTTAATGTTTGAGAGTATTTCTTTATATGTTTGCAGGCCACCTGAATGTCTTCTATGGTGAAGTATCTGTTCATGTCCTCTACTCTTTTTTTTTT
>NW_006408651.1:3182507-3186452 GCF_000296735.1 Chrysochloris asiatica
CACTATCCACAAGAAAACAAAACACTGCCTGGTCCTATACCACTGTCACAATAGTTATATTTAGCCTATTGTTCCTGTCACTGGGCCATTCATTTCATTGTGGGCTCTTCCTCTTTTTTTGCTACCCCTCCACTTTCCAAATATAATGTCCTTCTGCAGGTGCTGGCCTGTCCTAACAACATGTCCAAAGTAAAAGAGACCAAGTCTTGCCAGTCTCACATCTAAGGAGCATTCTATTTCCAAGGCAGATTCGCTGTTTCTTCTGACAGTCTGTGGTGCTTTCAATATTCTTCACCACCATAATTCTAATGCATCAATTCTTCTTTGGTTTTCCTTATTTATTTCCAGATTTGACATGCATATGAGGTGACTGAAAATACCATGGCTTGGCCCAGGCACATTTTAATCCTCAAAGTGACATCTTTGCTGCTTTTAAATATTTTAAACAGTTCTGTTTCAGCAGATCTGCCTATTGCAATACACTGTTTGATTTCTTGACTGCTGTTTCCATGAGCAGTGATTGTGTATCCAAGCAAAATAAAATCTTTGACAACTTCAATCTTTTCTCTGATTATCATGGTATTATTTATTGGCTCAGCGTGAGGACTTTTATTTTCTGTACATTTAGGTGCAATTCACATTGAAGACTGTAGAGCTGGATCTTCATCAGTAAGTATTTTAAGTCCTCTTCACTTTCAGCAAGCAAGGTGTGTCATCTGCATATTGGAGGTTGTTAATGAGTTTTCCTCCAACCTGATGCCAATACTTATTCATATAATCCAGTTTCTTGGATTATTTGCTTAGAATATAGATTGAACAAATATGATGAAAGAATACAATGCTTTCCTGATTTTAAATCACTCAGTATTCCCTTGTTCTGTTCTGGCCACTGCCTGTTGGTCTATATATAGTTTCACCATGAGCACAATTAAATGTTGTGGAATACCCATGCTCTTCAATAGTTTGTTATGATCCACACCATCAAATGCTTTTGTATAATCATTAAAGTACAAATAAACATTGTTCTGGTATTCTCTGTCTTCTGCCAAGATCTATCTGACTTTAGTAATGATATACATTTTTCTACATCCTCAAGTGTGGCAACAATTGTGAGGTTGGCCCAGGACCAGGCAGGGTTTTGTTCTGTTGTGTATAGGGTCACTATGAGTTAGTCCTGACTTGATGACACCTAACAACAACAACAAACATCCTCTTCTGAATCAGGCTTGAATTTCTGGCAGCTCCTTATTGATGTACTGCTGCAACCACTTTTGAATCATCTTAATCAAAATTTTACTTGCATGTGATATTAATTATATTGTTCAGTGATTTCCACGTTCTATTTCTTTGGAATGGGCACAAATACTGATTTTTTTCAGTAAATTGGCCAGGTAGCTATCTTCTAAATTTCTAGACTTGTGAGGGTCTTCCAACCCAGCATCAGTTTGTTGAAACATTTCAATTTATATTACATCAATTCCTGAAGCGTCGTTTTTCACCAATGCCTTCAGTGTAGCTTGGACATCTTCCTATTAAAAGAACTATCAGTTCCTGATTATACTGTACTTCTTGAAATGACTGTACATTGATCAGTTCTTTTTGATACAGTGCTTCTGTGAATTCTTTCCATTTTCTTTTAATGCTCCCTTCATTGTTCAATTTTTAACCATAGAAACCTTCATTATTGAGACCTGAGAATTGCACATTTTCTTCAGTTCTTTCAGCTTCAAAAATGCTGAACATGTTCTTCCTGTTTGATTTTCTAACTTCATGTCTTTGCACATTTCATTAAAATACTTGACTTTGTCATTTGGAACTGCCCTTTGAAATTTTCTGTTTAATTCTTTTAGTTCATCATTTCTTCTTGTTGCTTTAACTTCTCTACATTCAAGAGCAAATTTTGGAGTTTTTTCTGACATCCATTTTGGTCTTTTCTTTCTTTCCCTTCCTTTTAATGACTTTTTGCTTTCTACATATACAATGTTCTTGATGTAATCACAGAACTCTTGGGTCTCCAGTCATTAGTGTCTAATGTATCAAATCTCTCCCTGAGCTCATCTCTAAATTCAGGTGGGATATACTCAAAGTCATATATTGGATCCCTTGGACTTGTTTTAATTTTCTTCAACTTCAGCCAAAACTTGCATATGAGTAATTAATGGTTTGTTCCATAGTCCACCTCCTGGCCTTGTTTTGGCTGATGATATTGAGATTCTCCACATCTCTTCCCACAGATATAGTAAATTTGAATCCTGTGTATTCCATCTGGTGAGGTCCATGTTTATAGTCTCCATTTATGTTGTTGAAAAAATGGTACGTGCAATGAATAAGTAGATGGTTTTGAAAAACTATATCATGTGATCTCCCATATTGTTTCCATCACCAAAGCCATATTTTCCAACCACAGATCCTTTCTCTTTGTTTCCAACTTACATATTCCAATCATTAGCAATTATCAATGCATCTTGATTGCATGTTGGATCAATTTCACACTGAAGAGCTTGGAAGAATTCTTCAATTTTATCATCATTTGCTTTTCTGGTTGGTGCATAAATTCATATAATAGTGGTGTTAACTGACTTTCCTTGTTGTTGTTGTGTGAAGTGCTGTCGAGTCATTTCTGATCCATGGCAATTCTGCATAGGGTCTCTGAGGAGCAACTGGTGAGCTTGAACCACTGACCTTGCAGTTCAAATCAACTTTGCAGTCTGGAGCATTAATCCACAGTGCCACACCAGGACTGTGGATATTATTCTAACATAGATAGCACTGTACTTCAAGATAGATCTTGAAATGTTCTTTTTGATGATGAATGTAATATCATTTCTCTTCAATTTGTCATTCCCAGTATAGCAAATCATAATTATTGGTTTTAAAATGATGACTACCTGTCCATTTCAGCTCACTAATGCCTTGAATATTGCTTTTTACACATACCTTGTGGTTAAAACTGATATTGAGATCAGTGCTTATCCTAAGGCATCACATTTTACAATATAGAAATTTAACTTTTCCCAGTGTTTCTTATGCTAATGTTATACCGTCTTGCCCCTCTGCATGTATGTGACTAAGGAGTCAGAGACTTTGATAGAGTTTATACACACAATTTGGAGTTCTTTTTCTCTGGTTTTCTTACCACTATTCCTTCTAAAGGAGTTTCTGGTGTAGCACTGTGGAATAATAAAGCACTAGACCTCCAGGTAAGTTTGGCAAGGTCAATGGTTCAAATTCATCAGCTGCTTTTAGAAACCCTACTCAGAATCACTATGAATCGGAACCAACTCAACAGCACCTTACAATGACAGTAATTCCCACTAAATTTTGATTTTTTATTTATTAAATGTATGTACATATAAATGTAATATATGTATATATTTTAGAAATAATATAATAAAATTTTAAACAATCATAAGCCTTTTTTGAGTAAATTAGAGGATAGTTTCTTTTATTTTTATCCAAATTGCTACCGTTTCTAAAGCTTTTCATTTATTCTTAAAAATCCCATGTTCTGCATGGCTATCATTCCCATTTTAGTCTAAAAACCTTTCTCATGCATTGTAGTGTAGGTCTGGTGCTGTCAAATCTTCATTTTCGTTTGTCTGAAAATGTCTTTACTTTTTGTTTATTTTTAAGGATCTTTTTGATATACAATTTTGGAGGAACATTATTTTTTTCTTTCATTGCTTTAAAAATGTGTCACTGTTATCTCCAGCGACTGGTCCCTTCTGACAATATGTCTGAAGTATGAGAGACAAAGTTTGGTCATCCTGCCCTCCAAGGAGTACTCTGGCTGCACTTTTTCCAGCACAAATCTGTTTGTTCATTTGGCAGCCCATGGCACTTTCAATATTCTCCTCCAACACCGTAACTCAAAAGCACCAATTCTTCTATGGTCTTCCTTACTCACTGTCTAGCTTTCGTAGGCATATGAAGTCATTGAAAATA